>NC_067472.1:5172500-5472500 GCF_947179515.1 Apodemus sylvaticus
GGATCTCTACCTCAGGAAGTTTCTCTACAAACAATGAATGATGCTTTTTTTTAAAAAATTGTTACTACTGCAATAATTAGCGTGAGTTCTTAAAGTAGAAGTAGCTGACAGAAAATGCCATTACTCATTTGATTCAAGTAGGGGGGGGCGGGGTCCTCCCAAGCCCGGCTTTGAATTATTTTTCTGGAGTGTTCTCAGAATACCAGTCACTTGTCTTCAGAAATCCATTGAAATTGACAAGCTGATGAACAGGCTGCCTGGGTAAGAGAGAGGACTGTGGGTAAATGTATTGGGTGCAATGTATTTCAATGATGTCTAAACAGTCAGATGCTGGCATACTCAGCTGAGAAAGCTCTGTTGAAATGGAAGTGCCTTGTGCTCTTCAGCTAACTCTTGGTAACTTGGATCCGAATCTAGCCCGCAAGTTTGTGCATCCCTTTGTCCTCCTTTCTGTGGTGGTGGTGGGGGGGGGGCTGAGGTGGGACTCTACTCCATTAGGTCACAACACCTTGAATTTCAGTGGTTTCTGGAAGTTGCATCCCTTAGCAACAATTAGCACCCCGTCCCAGAAACAGGGTGAGTTTGTCACCCTCCTGGCGTCTCTGAACCCCACATTGGAGCATTGAAACAGGGCATTGAAACAGTTCTAAACAAAGCCAGGCAGCGGCAGGTCAACTAGAAACAGCCGGAAGGGACAGCAATCACCACACATGGCTCATGGATGGCTCGTCCTTTTGGCCCCAAGCGTCCGATGGGACCCACCGGGGATTGAGGAAAGGAGGCTCATGGGAAAGGCGAGGGATAGGAGGGCAAGCCAAGAGGTAGATACCAGGAGCGAGCAGCCGGACGAGTCCAGTTGGAGGAATGTTCTGCAGCACCCCTGCCTGCCGCAACAGGTCCGTGACGCCCAAAGCATGTGCCACATGGACACAAAGGAAGACCGCAGCAAGCACCTCTAACGGGCACATTAGAGTCAGTGGGCAAAATTTAAATGTACTCTAATGTTTAGGCGTGAGAGAGTTTTGGAGTTTGACCACACACAAAGGAGGATGCTTAGGGTGATAAAGCACTGATTAGAAAAGAAATCGGTGTATGGTGTGTGTGTGTGTGTGTGCATAAAGACACAGATATATATCACACATATATTATGGTTGTAATCTCTTTGGGAAATACATACTCTTCCCTGTTGCTACTATAACAAATGATAAAACTTAGTAGCTTTAAACAGCTCTAATTTATTATCTTGTGATTCTTAGATTAGAAGTCTAAAATGTTTCACTAAGTTAAACTCAAAGAAAGCTCAAGGGAACTCTGTACTCTCCAGCTCCCCAGGGTGGTCCACGGCCCTCAGCCCTCAGTGCCACCTCACTGTGACTCTGCTCAGCACACGCACCCTCCCTCCTGCTTTTCTCACATATCACCTCCTCAGATTCTGGCCATTTTGCCTCTCTCTTTTGAGAATCCCTACAGTAAAATCTCCCCATCTGTAAGTTGATTGCATCCACAAAACCCTTTGCATCACATAACTTGTGCAGTGCCTAGAAGTGAGGACACTCTTGTCTTTAAAGAGTATTGGTGGCATTGCTGACCTCACAGTAGAATATGCTTTCTCTTATCTCTGGAGTTTTGCCCCTCAATAATTCTGATTAATATATGATGTGTGTAGACTGGTTCTTTAACATTGAAAGCAACATGGTATGTTTCTCTTCCCTTTTGGGAATTCTGTGCTTCTCCATTATTGGGCTTCAACATGAAATGGATTGTCCCACAGGTGATTGGTCTGAGTCCATCAGGAAAGAAATGGCACAGAAGTACAGCTATTCCCTCCACGTATAGGCGACAGGATGCCTCTCTCTCTGCATGACCCACAGCAAGGCCATCACCACCATCCACTGAGCACCTTATGTGTACCACATTCCCTGGAAACTTATTCCGTGTTCCTGTATCTATTTTATAGGCAAGGGCCCTGAATATCCAATAAATAAGTGACCTGTCCGAGGGCATGGTTGGCTTGTTACGGAGTCGAATTTCCAACCCAGAGCCACACCGCTAACTCCCACTTACATTTTCTCAAGGGAGGGAAGTAGAATGTTCAAGGCATTGCTCGACTGCCATGAGCCTCGAGGATTCTGGAACTAATGCTTGTGGTCCCTTTGCGATCACTGGACCCGAGCTTCCCTGAGGAGACACACAAGGTTAAGTCAGGAAAGCCGTGAGGCAGGAAGAGCGTGTGAGGCCCCCAGCTCCCTTCTGCATGGAGTTCTGTCTTCTAAAGTGTAGATGTCCCAGGGTTATTCCTACAACTCCAGAGCTCTACATGCAGCTGCTAGAATCTTTTGCTCCAGTGTAAGAAATCAAAATGAAATGACACAGGATTGTGTCAATGCAGGCTGGACAGATGGCTCGTTGGTTAAGAATGTCGCCTGCTCTTCCAGAGGATGAGAGTTCAATGCCAAGGATTCATGTGGCAGCTCACAGATGTCTTTAATTTTAGTTCCAGGGGATCCAAGGCGCGCGTGCACACACACACACACACACACACACACACACACACATACACACACACATGCAGCTGATACACACATATATACATATACATATACATATACATATACATATACACATATACATACTAAGTAAACATTAAAAATTTTTAAGATTGCATTGATGCTTATGACTGACATGAGAGGCCCATAGCTTCAGGAAAAGCAGCCTGCGGGTTGGGGGGAACCAGACCTCTGATGCTATTTGAGGGGGACCCAGCTAAAAAGAAGACAGTGTCTGCAGAGTGGTTGGATCCTCAGTGTCCTGACTGGTTTGCTCTCCCCTTATACCAGGGAAAGTGCACTGACTTCCTGGAAGACCATAAACCTCATAGGCCCATGGATCACAAGACCAAGGTTCTCAGGTCCAAGGATCTCAGGCCCGTGGATCACAGGCCCATGGATCACAGGCCCGTGGATCACAGGCCCAAGGATCTCAGGCCCATGGATCACAGTCCCATGGATCACAGGCCCATGGATCACAGGCCCAAGGATCTCAGGCCCATGGATCACAGGCCCGTGGATCACAGGCCCATGGATCACAGGCCCGTGGATCACAGGCTCATAGATCACAGGCCCATGGATCATAGGTCTTTTCTAAGCCATATTTCATTTTTCCCACTTGAAAGAAAACCCACAAGGCAGTGACTTAGCACTCAGGTCAGAGCCCTGGCTTGCGTTTCAGTGGTCCGGACTCCAGGTTCCTTGATGACTATCCAATTGGTTCTGGTTTGCCTGACCATATGTGTGGCACAGATCCAGAGAGCATGCGTGCTGTGAGTCACTTGGCTTGAAAACGCCCTTTGGTATGAAGAGGGGACCTCCCTTTGCCGGATGTGATGCACAGTGTCTGCTCAGACTTTGGTCTAAGGCTTTCAGTCTTCAGCCTTGCTCAGGCCTCCAGTAAGATGCTCTGATTCATGTGATTGCAAACAGCTATGCCGTTAGCCTCCTCGGCTCTACCTCCAGGTGTCCCACCTTCTAACACGTTCTTACAAGACCCTGATCTACCCTGAGGTACTTCTCTGATCCAGAGGCACTTCTTCAAAGTGACTTAGTGGCTCCCTCTTGTTCCAGAACAGGGCCTCTTCACCCAGACTAGCTCATTTCCTTCTCAGTCACCAGTCACTAGGAGGTCAGCATGGCTTCGAGTTCCTGCAATCTCCTCCACATGACTCCTGATGGTCTGTGTGGTAATATAGAGCCTGACAGCGTCTGATCTGAGAAATTGCACACTGAGGCCATGTGTAACAAGCACAGCAAGTGTGTACCAACACAGGGGAGCCCATAGGTCAGGAATACTGGAGTTCCAGCCCCGCCCCCTCCCCCCCCCCCCCCCCCCCCCGGCTGCTAGAACAATCATAATCAATTTCACTGATCCCTGAAGGGGTAAAGAAGGGCTAGTGTTCCCTCTTGGTTTGTGCAGAGTCCCACACTTGTGAATATAGGAACAAGATTTGGGGCACATCTTCTCCTTGTGGCCTGTGTACCCCCTTTCTAAGACAAACCTATTTTCTCATGGGCCAAGAACCTGGAAAGGAATAATCACAGCTTCCTAGGTAGGCTTCCCAAAGATGCCTCAATCCTAGAGGAAAGGCCTCCTGAGGTGTTCTACCCAGTAGTATGAACCAGGGACTATGACCCCTTAGCATGTCAGAGTACCCCTTTAGCATGTCAGAGTACCTTTTAGCATGTCAGAGTACCCCTTAGCATGTCAAAGTACCCCTTAGCATGTCAGAGTACCCCTTAGCATGTCAGAGTACCCCTTAGCATGTCAGAGATGCTTTGTCCCATCCCACAACCCAGCATCCTGCTGGAGATGGAGACACATCTCTCCCATCACTCTCACATGTTCTACAGACTTGGGAAATGTCCCCCTCAATCTATTCTCAAGAAAGACTTCCACAGTCAAAGCCTCTGCCATTGACCATGAGCAGAATCTCCATCACAGAGACTAAGACATTTTCTGAGAGTCCCTGGAACCGAGATCTCCGGCCTCCATTGTCAGGATCCCATCTCTGCCCTCACTCCCTCTTATTAGGCCTGTCCCAGCAAACAGAACACTGCCAGCTTTGGAGCCCCCACCCCCACCCCCACCCTAGGCTGTCTGTGCTGTCCATTCTGTGTGCCATGCAGATGGTGTTACAAAACCCAGAGCCTGGAGAAAAGTCCTTCTTTTTTAGACATTTAAAATGGAAAAAAAATCAGGAAGGAAAACATAACCGGATCATTTTCAAAAATCACTCACAATCAGCTGGAAGGTATTCGTGAACTTTGCTTTACAGCGTTTTGTGGCCAGTTACAAATTTGGGTCATGCCCCGCAATCAATCTTTGCCGGGAACTTTCACTGAGGCTATCAGGGGAATTAGACATAAAATGTTAGAGGCTGGGTCAAGAATGTGCAGATGAGCCTCGGGAATGTGTGGCTAGTTTTCTGGACACAGGATGAAAGAACAGCTGTGTGACTCCAGTCCAGCCCAGACCCAGGTTCTCATCCAACGTCACTCAAAATTAACGTTTCAACCACCGCCGATGGCACAGAGACCTCACTGAATTAAGCATGGAGAATCTCTTCGTGATTACTTTATTGGCTGCAAGGCCCGTGATAGAATGGTTACGGCGTGAAACTGCCTGTGTCTGAGAGGCTGGAGGGAACAGCCAAGTCTACAGAATGTTCTAGGACTTATCAGCAAGGGTGCTTGCTCCCTTCGCCTGGGAAGCTGAGCGAATCTATGAAAGAATGAGTACAAGCTCCCCACAAAAATCTGGTGGCTAAGAACTGTTCTCTTTAATAAGTGTATGGAGAGTGGGTCTGACTTTCTTGCTACAAGAGCAGTGGCGAGGGGACCGGCTTCGTATTATCCGAAGGACCATAAAGACACTTAAGGTTCTCCGTGGAGGCAGGCTGCTGAACTTGGCCTCCTCTAACCTCAGTGTTCTTCCCCTCAGAAGTGCTTGAACAGCACCTGAAGCTGAAGACTGCCTACACATGGCCGAGACTGTCTCAGGATTTCGATGGAGAAGCTGACCTCTAACATGAAATTCCTTTGGAGAAACAAAACAAAACAAAACCTGGATCTTAATTATGGAGGCTTTTGTTGACATTCTGTGTAGTAAGCAACTGCTCTGATATTTTAAAGAAGTCAATGGGGCTGCAAAGCAAGTACCAATCATGTTCTGAATTTCTTTGACTCCTAGAAGTGCTCATTAAAGGGAATAATATAAGCCTTCTAGCCACGAGAAATAGATACCACTTTGGTGTTCTTAAGTGTACTAGGTTCTCTGCAACATGCCCAGCATCAAATAAATCATTTAACTCCATAAGAACTCTGCAAAGCACTGGGTATGTAGCTCAGTTGCTGGGAAGCTTGTCTAAAAGGCATTAAGACCTGGTACCTGTAACACTGCTTAAAACAGGTCATATGGGTTTGATGCCCTTGTAATCCCTGCACTCAGGAGACAGTCTTCAAGGCCATTGTTGGGGCCACAGGAAGTTCATCACTAGGACTAGAAGAAAATCTGGTTTTGATTGTTTGTTGGTTGGTTGGTTTTGTTTTGCTTTTGGTTTTAGAATCCTACAACTTAGATTATGAACAATGAAAGTGGGTTCAGACGTTAAGCAACTTGCAAGACGGCACAACAGTTAAATCCTGAGCTAGGGTTCAGGGCCACACTGCTGACCTCTGTACTTCTTCATAGCTGAGAAGGGAGGGTTGGATTATGGATTCTGTAAGACTGGAGTAAACACAATTGTTTTACAAATAGAATTGATTTACAGTCAAGTGTAAAATAGTAGAGCTTGAGACATGAAGACCTAGAGCTCTGCTAGGAAGCCCTCTGCCTTAGACAAGTGAGGGAGACAGCTGGGTTCCAGCTGAAGAAAAGCTAATGGCAGTAACGGGGCTGGAGGCTAGAGTGGTGAATTCTGAGGAGAATCAGAAGGCCAGCAGATCTTCTCCCAGTCAAAGGTTAGGTGGTATACTTCATGCCACCAAAAAATTTGGTTCTCTTGCTGTTAGCCCCCAAATGGGGTAAAGGATACCTGGGAATTCACATGAAGGGATTAGGAATGCCTCATAGACTCACTGTGCAGACTACACGTGAAGATACCTACATAGGCCTAGCATTGTGCTTGGGACCCAAGATATCTCTGGAAGATAGTAGTTGTCTAATGAAGGTGTTTGGTATAAAGAGAGATTTTCTGATGGACCCATGTCTCAGGTCCATCCTGGGACAACCAGCTACCTCCCCCCAGGGAAGATTCTGGAAGCATCTAGTGACTTCAATCTCCTGCCCTAGTTCTTTCTGTCTACTTCTAACAGCCAAGGAAAGATGTACAAATACTCTTAATTTCCCTCTGGCCCACAGAGTCCCCTTCTTGTAGATGACACAGAAATCATTCCACATCTGGCTTTGCCCTACTAAACCTGTTTATTGGAATAAAATTCTACTTCTGAATAAAAGTAAAACCTGCTTCATCTCAGAGATTCTTTAAAAAAAAGGCTTCTGGATAAAGATGGTTTTGATTATGAAATGGAGGTAGACATTCAGCCAGGAAGATGCTATTTGAAGTTCTCCTGAAGGTGCAGGTAAGGCCTGGAGCTGGCCATATTGACTAACAGATTAAGAACATAGTCATGTGCTCTGCTGACCCCTGGGCAATGCCTTTCAGCCCTCCCTGGTGACCATTTCATTTCATTGTTGGAAGGTAGAGTTTATGGACTTTTTGCCAGACCCCAGCACCATTGGAGGCACCTCAGGTTTCAGATGTTTACAAGAGTCTACCCACGTTAGGATGCCCTTTGTGCAAAACACACTCACATCAGGGGTGGCGGTGCATGGTGAGAGTGAGAAACCCCAGGTACAGAAAGAAGCACTACAGATACCGTCTAGAAAACATGGCAGTGTGATGTCACATCCGCCCACAGTGCCGACTAGAAGTTGAAGAGACCATCGTGAGAATGTAGCGGTCCTGTCTCAGGACCTTAGGAAGAAGAGTGTTAGGCGACGCTGGAAAAAAAAAAAGTCTCTACTGAAAAGCCTGTTGGTGCCTCCCTGCCTCCACTGAGAAAGAGTCCAATTTTCTGGTATTTGAGAATGAGTAATATTTAAAGGTTTAGGGAAAATTAGCCAAATGCACCTTGATTATAAACACATGTACCCATTTCACTTGACTATTTTAGAATGTGGGTTTTAACCAGCTACCATTAAGAGCGAGGGCACCACCGTCTGATACCGTCTGTTCCATAATAGACACTGCGAGAGGAAAACAATATTCGGTCATCTTGGGTCTCTTTCCAGAACAGGAAGAATTATTGAGTATAAATTGTGTCTTCCTATCACATGAAACAAATGAAACCTTCTAAATTAAATAAAAGGAAAATTAACAATCAGGATTAGGTAAAAAGCATTACATTTCCTTGGGGTTCGAGTTACAAAGATATGTTTTTGTAAAAGAAAGAAAGGTCAGTTACCACTATTAAACTTGTATATTGTTTTATACTAAGCCCTTTCAGTGGCCTCTCTGAGGGACCGTTTAGTTTGTATTACACTCTAATAAACTCCAGGTGTACAGGACAAACTGAATAATCAGAACCCTATGGCCCAAACTAGTTAAAAATAATGTGGTACATTCTTGCTTCTCTGCATTTAATTTATTGTTAATCACTGTTATTACCTACATTTATTGGGTAGTTTTTCCAGATTTATTAGGCACTGCATTTAACAGCGTTATCGCTTGTAACTGACCATCAGTAGAATCGAAAACATATTTTGTAAAGTCTCTTACCCTAATTAGTACGATGTTTCCCTTCTGAGACTAAACAGACCTCAGAATGGCTGTTGTTTTCCCTCCGGGTCAGAAGGAAAGTCCAACACAAAACACACCTGTTGGCTGGTAAGAGAAGGGACGTCATCGCAGACTATGAAGGGACCTTTCCTTTCAGAGGGGGACAATGAGTGGTGCATTTTACAGAACACAGTAGTCCCTTCTTGGGAAAGAACATCCCAAAAAGGCATCTAGGTTGCCAAAAAAAGGCCAGGTGGCGCCTGATCTGCCTTCTGCCTAGCAGTCTATTACCTAGACACCAGGCTAAGGATAAATGGGAGAAAAGATTCTTGCACTAAAGTCCACACTCAGTAGTTAATGAGCTCATACTCTAGCACACAGCACAGTGAGGCACATCATGAGCTGTTACCAAATACCAAAGGCCCTCCCCTCTGACATTGGTTAGAGCCTGTGGGAATGACAGAGCAACCTGTGGGCCTGGAGAAAGAGTTCTAGGCTCTCATCTTCCTTCTGCTGTGTGACCTTGGTCAAGTCCTAAGTCATCCTGCAAGACACAGGGTGTTCTTCTAATACACAGTGACACAGTGTGTTCTTCAAACACATAGTGGCACAGTGATCAACTGATTGAATTCAGGACCCGATTCATTACCCTCCCTGAATCTCTGTCTGTATTTGTATTTAGCTACATCCTCACAATATTAATGCCACATCTTCTTGGGGCTCTAATTAGGAAGCAACACTAAGGGACTATTACATAGAAGACAACAAATTAAGTAGATATTGTTTAACAGCCAATGTGGCTTTCTATAAGGCATCTTCGTTACATGCTCTGAATTAGTATTTCTGTATCAGAATGGCTTTTGATGCCTCTGAGGGCACTTTATCTTTAAGGTATGGGTTTGATCCGAAGTACTTTGATCCATGTTTTAACTACCTAGAGCCAAGAGAGAACAGAGTTAGGGATGGGCAGTGGATGTGAAAGACAAAGGAGAAAATGCCCCTCCCTTTATGTGTTCACTCATTCAGTAGAGACCTGATAGGAGTTGATTATGTCAGCCCTGCACTTGGCCCTGGACTTGGTAGTAATTAAATATAGCCAAGCTCCTCCCTCCTGAGGACTTCAGGTATGTGACAGAGGGAGGAAGACACTAAGCAATTGATTAACAGGATGCCAATTCATTGAACTGAATTATGGTGATTAGAAAGAAAGGACCCCAAGATACTTTATACTGTTTGTGGCTATTGTGAAGGGGGTCATTTCCCTAATTTCTTTCTCAGCCTGCTTATCCTTTGAGTATAGGAAGGCCACTGATTTGCTTGAGTTGATTTTATAACCTGCCACTTTGCTGAAGTTGTTTATCAGCTGTAGGAGCTCTCTAGTGGAGTTTTTTGGGTCACTTAGGTAGACTATCATGTCGTCTGCAAATAATGATAGTTTGACTTCTTCCTTTCCAATTTGTATCCCTTTGACTTCCTTATGTTGTTGAATTGCCCGAGCTAGTACCTCAAGTACAATATTGAAAAGATAAGGAGAAAGGGGGCAGCCTTGTCTGGTCCCTGATTTCAGTGGGATTGCTTCAAGTTTCTCTCCATTTAGTTTGATGCTGGCTACCGGTTTGCTGTATATTGCTTTTACTATGTTTAGGTATGGGCCTTGAATTCCTGTTCTCTCCAAGACTTTAAGCATGAAAGGATGCTGAATTTTGTCAAATGCTTTTTCATCATCCAATGAAATGACCATGTGGTTTTGTTCTTTGAGTTTGTTTATGTAGTGGATTGCATTGATGGATTTCCGTATATTGAACCAATCCTGCATTCCCGGGATAAAGCCTACTTGATCATGGTGGATGATCGTTTTGATGTGTTCTTGGATTCAGTTGGCAAGAATTTTATTGAGTATTTTTGCATCGATGTTCATAAGGGAAATGGGTCTGAAGTTCTCTTTCTTTGTTGGATCTTTGTGTGGCTTTGGTATCAGCGTAATTGTGGCTTCGTAGAAGGAATTGGGTAGTGTTCCTTCTGTTTCTATTTTGTGGAATAGTTTGAAGAGTATTGGTGTTAACTCTTCTTTGAAGGTCTGGTAGAATTCTGCACTGAAGCCATCTGGTCCTGTGCTTTTTTTGGTTGGAAGACTTTCTATGACTCCTTCTATTTCTTTAGGCATTATGGGACTGTTTAGATCTTCAAGACTCTGAAGAAGGAAATGGAAGAAGACCTCAAAAAATGGGAAAACCTCCCATGCTCATGGATCGGTAGAATCAATATAGTTAAAATGGCCATTTTGCCAAAAGCAATATACAGATTCAATGCAATACCCATCAAAATCCCAACTCAATTCTTCACAGAGTTAGAAAGAGCAATTATCAAATTCATCTGGAACAACAAAAAACCCAGGATAGCTAAAACTATTCTCAACAACAAAAGAAAATCTGGGGGAGTCAGTATCCCTGACCTCAAGCAATACTACAGAGCAATAGTGTTAAAAACTGCATGGTATTGGTACAGTGACAGGCAGGAGGATCAATGGAACAGGATTGAAGATCCAGAAATGAACCCACACACCTATGGCCACTTGATCCTCGACAAAGAGGCTGAAAACATCCAATGGAAAAAAGATAGCCTTTTCAACAAATGGTGCTGGTTCAACTGGAAGTCAGAATGCAGAAGAATGGGAATTGATCCATCCTTGTCTCCTTGTACTAAGCTCAACTCCAAATGGATCAAGGACCTCCACATAAAGCCAGACACTCTGAAGCTAATAGAAAAGAAACTGGGGAAGACCCTTGAGGACATCGGTACAGGGAGAAAGTTTATGAACAGAACACCAATAGCGTATGCTCTAAGAGCAAGAATTGACAAATGGGACCTCATAAGGTTACAGAGTTTCTGTAAAGCAAAGGACACCATCAAGAGGACAGATCGGCAACCAACAAATTGGGAAAAGATCTTCACCAATCCTACATAAGATAGAGGGCTAATATCCAATATATATAAAGAACTCAAGAAGTTAGACTCCAGAAAACCGAACAACCCTATTAAAAAATGGGGTACAGAGTTAAACAAAGAATTCTCACCTGAAGAACTTCGGATGGCGGAGAAGCATCTTAAAAAATGCTCAACTTCATTAGTCATTAGGGAAATGCAAATCAAAACAACCCTAAGATTTCATCTTACACCAGTCAGAATGGCTAAGATTAAAAATTCAGGAGACAGCAGGTGTTGGAGAGGGTGTGGAGAAAGAGGAACACTCCTCCACTGCTGGTGGGGTTGCAAATTGGTACAACCACTCTGGAAAGCAGTCTGGCGGTTCCTCCGAAAACTGGGCACCTCACTTCCAGAAGATCCTGCTATACCACTCCTGGGCATATATCCAGAGGATTCCCCACCATGTAATAAGGATACATGCTCTACTATGTTCATAGCAGCCCTATTTATAATTGCCAGATGCTGGAAAGAACCCAGGTATCCCTCAACAGAAGAGTGGATGCAAAAAATGTGGTATATCTACACAATGGAGTACTATTCAGCCATTAGAAACAATGAATTCATGAAATTCTTAGGCAAATGGATGGAGCTAGAGAACATCATACTAAGTGAGGTAACCCAGGCTCAAAAGGTGAATCATGGTATGCACTCACTAATAAGTGGTTATTAACCTAGAAAACTGGAATACTCAAAACATAATCCACACATCAAATGAGATACAAGAAGAAAGGAGGAGTGGCCCCTGGTTCTGGAAAGACTCAGTGAAACAGTATTTGGCAAAACCAGAACGGGGAAGTGGGAAGGGGTGGGAGGGAGGACAGGGGAAGAGAAGGGGGCTTACGGGACTTTCGGGGAGTGGGGGGGGGGCTAGAAAAGGGGAAATCATTTGAAATGTAAATAAATTATATCAAATAAAAAAATTTAAAAAAAAGAAAGAAAGAAAGAAAGGACCAAGTGTTTATCCTGCTTCCCTAATAATAACTGGATCTTTGGATAATTAATTGGAAATTTAAGAAATGTTTCCTTTTTTAAAATATGTTACCTTAAAAAGAAAGGAAGGAGGGAGGGAAGGAAGAAGAAAGGAAGGAAGGAAGGAAGGAAGGAAGGAAGGAAGGAAGGAAGGAAGGAAGGAAGGAAGATAGTTCAGAGCTGGGAGATGACTCAGTAGGGCAAGCGCTTGAAGTACTTGGGTTCAGATCCCTAGTACTCATGTAAAAAGTGGGGCATAGTGGCATATATTTACAAAAAAACCATGAGGATGAGGAGCAGACAGGAGAATCCCTGAGGTTTTCTGGCCAGCCAGTATAACTGAATCAGTGAACTCCAGATACAGTGAGTGAGCCCATTTCAGTATATAAGGTGGAAGCCTCTACAGTAGTAGGTTTCTGTATGGTTTTCCCAATGGCCTTAAGTGTTTGTTGTGCCTTCCCATATTTCCTGCAAGATATACCAGTACAACAGTGACACAAATGTTACAGGCATAACCAATCACTTTCTGATTGGATTTAAGGCTGACTCCATGAGATAAAACATATACCTGAAACTACCAAGAATCCAAGACTAGATAGACCTAGGGGAAAACCAAACACTATGATTCTCATCAGGGAACATACAAATACAATTACTCCTAATGGCATACTACTATACCCCAGGTTAGTGCTTTGCTCAGCAATTGTCAGACAAGTATCTTGTTCTAAATGGTAACTAACACAAAGACCCACAGCAGGACAATGTGCAAAGAGTGAGAGACTTTGGAGCATTGGACTCTAAGTGGGATGTCTTTACCAAGCCCGTCCCCTCAGGGCTCAGAGAGCTATGCAGAAGAGCAAGTCAAAAGATTGTAAGAACCAGAGGGCATGGAAGACTCCAAAGAACGGTGTCCCCAGTCATAACAGTGCTGATGCAAGTATGAACTCACAGAGGCAATGGTAGCACAGAACCTGCACAGGTCCAAACCAGACAGAATTCCAGCTCTGAGAGACAAAAATGGGCACAGGCTTCCACCTCTAACTAAGAAGCTACCTATAATTGACATCTTGGTGAAGACTATGCTGATTTCTGGAATTTACAAGAAAACATCCATTTCTGTTGTCTTTCCCACCTCCCAGAGCCAAGCACATTCATTAGCTGTAGGCTAAGGTTTTTCTAAAGCAACTTTATTTAGGATTCTTGAAGGCTTCAACCTCCCTCTAGCCCACTGACTAGAGGTTGGGGAGAAAGAAGGTTAATAGGAAACAGGTTTTGTGGACCTGTTTAGAAGTTGTTCTTTGGGGAGGGGGGCATTGTCAGGATACCAGCAGTCCAGTCCAATAGCAAACACCAAACATGAATCACTAGCAGTGGCTCAATCCAGCAGAAACCACAAGGCTCCACCAAATGAGATGAGCATGAGTTAACAGATGCAGCAGAAATCAGCTGGAATACCACGACAAGTTCTTTGGCATGGTTCACTTTATGAAGTAAAGACCAGCAAAGACCAGTGAAGACCAGTGAAGACCAGTGAAGTGACACATGGCTTTGCAATGCAAGAGGGACCTTTCATTGTTTGTTGGGTTCCATTTATACTCTTTCCAGACAGCACACGCCCTCTCAAGTGTCTGCTCCAGCAAAACTTCACATGCCCTCTCATGTATCTGCTTCAGCAAAATACCCTCTCACAAGACAGCTTACAGGAAAAAAAAATCACATAATTCAACTGAGTTTACAAAGAAACCAGACATTTTTGCTTCAATTAACCATGGATATTCTGTTTTAAAAGTTGGTGAGAATTTCTTCACACCCCTGCCTTCCTTTCCTACATCAATTCCTACAGATAAGTCCGAACTCTCTCCATATTTAAAAGTCAGTTGATTTGCAAATTCAACTCCACCCAGAACCTTAATTCCTCTTTTTTTTAAAAAAAAAAAAAAGAGGTGCAACATATTAACAGGCCTCGAGGATATGCCGTTGGACATTTTGGGATCCCTTATAGCTTACTATACCAGGTGAACATGGAACACAAGTTATGGACAAGGCTTTATCATCCCAGGATGATGGGAGAAGAGAAACATAGAGATCTTTGTGATAAGGAAGCTTACACTAGGTCAGGGAGAAAGCACAGAAACAAGAGGCCAAATCAAGTCAGCACACATCTGTATTCCAGCACACATCTGTATTCCAGCACACATCTGTACTCCCCCATTGATCTGAAATCAGAGTGAATAGGAAACAGGAGGTGGAACCAGTTATATGTCTACCTCCAAAACTACTGTACGTTAGCTTCCTCCTTCCCAGTGTCTGGAGCTAACTCCCAATGTCTATTTATCTCACTCACAGTGCCATTGTCTCTATCTCATCTTTCATATGTTTTTAAGTTGAATTTTGGGGAATGGGGCAGGACTGTTATAATCATCTCTGAATTCAAATTTGGGCTAATTATTGCTTAAGATTCTAGAGCATTCCTGATGCACTATCTTTCTGGTTTCCAGCAGAAACATATTGTTTGAGATTTCTGAGTACCTCGGGGCTCTACTAACCTGCCTCAGGATACAAGTGAAACAAATAAAGGGTACATTGAAATAGAGTATTTCAAAAAACCTGCAGCATCATTAAAACATCAAATTAAATGAACAGAAAACAAACGGATTCAAGTTTCTGACTGTAATCAGATATTCGTTGTTCAGAGCTCCCGAGTGTATTTCAATACCTGCTATACCAGCTGTAGTTTGCCAGTCAAATACTCATCTTACAGGCCAAATTCTTTTAAACGATGGGAGAAGAAAAGTGAGGAAAACACCTCAGCTCCAGCAGACCTCCAGAATGAGCTCAGTTTCCCTGGGCTTGCATGCTTCATGGAAGACCTGGCTTCAATTTTCAATCCAAATTCTAAGTCAAAGCCTCATTAGGACAGTCAACTACCACCAATATGCTCTGGTCTCTTCCATGGGAGAAAGGCTTCTTAGTCATAGGCTAGAGTTTGGAAACTGACCAGGTGGTCTAAAGTCTTGATGCTGCTTCTAGCACTTGGGACAAAAAATTTATCTAAGTATGCCAGGGTCTTTAGAGTTCCTGCTGCCCCTCCCTCTGAACTGCAGCTGAATGTCATTTACTGCACTGAGCGAAGATGTCTCTGAACATTTCCATATTTTCTTCCACATCCAACAAAAGACATTCCCAGAAATCTCAGCTGTGAAGCTCTCACGTTGTGTCGTCTTCATAGAGGCTGATGACCATCATCAATTCCATCAGTGTCATTGTGGTTAGTGTGTCCTCTCATAGGAGCTGATGATCACCCACACCATCATTGTCGTTATGGCTGAGATGCATCTGCATCACCAAAGCAGGTGTTTCACCCAGCTGTGTGCCGACACATCTGTCCCAGCCAACAATGCTCAAGGAGAAATTTGAAATCACAGTGCAGCACAGCACATGGGTCAAAGGGACCCAGGTTTCAATTCAGCCTTTGACCCTTCCCTTATATACATATGACCTTGAGAGGTGACTTTTATCTCTTCGAGTCTTGGTTTCTTTATCTAAGAGTCGAGTCAAAAAGAACCCATTTCACTTCCTGGGTTCTGAGAAGACTGGATGAAGGAACTCAAAGGAGCCACATAGAGCTGCACCTGTCACTCAACACCGGCTCACTAAAGACTGCCTTCCATCAAAGAAGGCACTGCCAGAGAGTCCCAGAACAGAAGAGCACTGCAAAGATTACAGCTCAAGTTGGTAACTCCTGACTATATTCAGCCGATGCTCTTTTCCTGTGTCTTGGTGTTCTTTGAGTATACAGGAGGAAGTAAATACATTCCTATGTTAATGGATCATGGAGAAAAAAAGCACCATTTTGAATAAAGTCAATGATACAGGGAGACATGATCCATGAAGGAGATTTTCATATGGCCACCCATACCTCTGCCTCTACAACATCCACATGTTTGCTTGAGGCGAAAGCCAGTCACCTTTGGATCTTCTTTCATTCCGTCCATCTACCACCCATACACATCGCCTCTTCTTCCTCCTCACTGCTGCCATTCTGATCTGAGTCAGTACCACATCCCCCTGGAACCCTGCAGGACTTCTCCTGTTTTGTCCATTCTTGCCTCCCTGTACTTTGCTTTCTGTTAGGTAGCCAGAGTGATCCTTGGAAAACCATACAAATCCTTTCATTCTCCTGCTTAGAAATCTCCTGTTATCCTCATTGTGTTTAGAATGAAACGCCAAGATCTAGTGTCACGTGTGCTGCCTGCCTCTCCTGGCCTTAGCATCCACACCAAGTCTGCCTCAGCCCCACTTTCCTCCCCTTGATTGTCCCCAGACCAAGCTCTTTTCCCGTCAAGGTGCTTGTACCTGTTCCCTCTGGCTGGGTATGCCAAAGCCAGATCTCTATAATCACAAACACACTTGTCTCCTCTCTGCTATTTCCCAAGGTCCGGAGGATGCCTGCGCGTAGCTGTTTATTATGGGGAGAGTCAGCATAGAGTCAAAACAACTAGACACAGTGTAGTGGAGGCCGGCAACGACACTCTGCATAACGGGTGACAATTCTTTCTGTGAGGGTTTCATTTACTGAGGGAAAGATGAGTCTGCACCCTCAAAATTCACAGCCAACTATTGGAGAAAACCAGGAAGTTCAGTCCAGAAGGACAGTGAGTTAGGGCTTCATTTCTTTAGGCAGATAGCATTTGTTTATGCCAAATGCTACAGATAGTTGTTAGAGTTAACAACATGATTGGTCACAGCCAAAAAGAAAGAGAGAGAGAGAAAGAGAGAGGGAGAGAGAGATGGAGGGAGGGAGAGAGGGAGGGAGGGAAGGAGGAAGAAAAAAAGAAAGAAAGAAAAAAGAAAGAAAGAAGAAAGAAAGAAAGAAGAAAGAAAGAAAGGAAGAAAGAAAGAAAAGAAAGAAAGAAAGAAAGAAAGAAAGAAAGAAAGAAAGAAAGAAAGAAAGAAAGAAAGAAAGAAAGAAAGAAAGAAAAGAAAGAAAGAAAGAAAAATTGCTCAATCTCAGCCCATAACAGTATCTGCTGCAGGGCTGACATTTCAAAGCTAATTGGATTACTTTGTCTTTCCTGGAAATGCATGATCCGGTCACATAATCGGACACTATTTAATTAGGAGGTTCCTGGCTGCTGGAATGTATAGGAAAGTGGTTGATATGGGTACTTCTTTCCAAACTGGCCCTAAGCTCACCTTCCTCCTAGAAAAGGAAGTCAGTGATATTCTATGAACTGGTAGAAACTCTCCTCTCTTAGTGAGAATAATCTCTCTTAAGAGTTGTCTGAGGTCAGTGTTTCTCAGTGAATACACATGCTTGCATCCAGGGCTGACGAAACAGCACAACTGGTAGACTCCTTTCCAAGCATGAACAAAGCCATGAGTTCAATATCCAGCCCCACCTAATCCACACACAGTGCTGCACTCCTGAAATCATACCACTTGGGAGGTAGAGGCAGGAGGATCAGATATTCAAAGTCATCCTTAGATGATTAGCCAGTTTGAGGCCAGCCTAAGACATAAGAGGCCCGGTTTCAAAAGCAAGCAAGCAAGCAAACAGACAAACAACAAAAACCTTAATAAACTATAATTACATTGTGCCAATATAATAATTTTAAGCTCGATTTTAGCAGATGACATTCAAAAGATCAAAGACCTGGGGGAAGATAAAGTCACCACTAAAGGAGGCAGTGTCATAGGAAGGTTCAGAGAACTCATGGGGGTGTGGTGACCAGAGGACAGTAGAAGATCAAAAGAGAAGGGGACCTGGCGGGCCACAGTTGTCCTAAAGGGCCCCTAATGTCTCTGGTAGCACTCAGCAATATGGTCTTTAAAAGCTGCTAGATTTGGTGTTTTCCTATCAGGGGCTAGCTCTGGACCTAATGCATGAATCAGGAATGTAAAGAATAGACATCAGAAAACATCATTTTTTAAAAAACATCAAATTGCAGCATCTCAGTGCAGTATCCAGCAGACATCAAACACAGAGAAATGTCAGCATAATATCATGTATGCTGGGACCACAGCTGTCCTGTTCATCTCTGGGAGTTCTCTGTCTGGAGTGGTGGAAGTGTGGCCAGCTCATAGCAGTTTGCCCTGGACTGTCCTGCTTTTAAATCCGAAAGCCCTGTGTCCTGGGAGCCCCTAAGTCACTCTCAATAGAGCTTCCAGCAATCATTTGTTGAATGATTGAAAGATGTAGCTACCCCACCGAGCTGCTGGAGGATCAAAGAAATTATATCTATAAAAGTCTTTGAAAATTCTAAATTGTGTCCGATTGGAAAGTATAATTCAATGTCAAGTGCGATTATTGTGAGCATTTGTGCTGATTGACATTGGGAGGAGGGCCTGCATCTTCCGGTGCCATATTTTCTCACCTGTCCTCAGCCTGTTGCTATGATGGATGCCTGGGGTGGGGGATGGGCATCTCAAAGGATACAGGGTGTGGTACTGAGTCAAACAATGCTCAGTGAACCTGACCCACGTTTAACTGGAAGGCTAGGGCTCATCACATCCTGTCTATGCTCTGATCTACAAATCAGACAACTCACACTGCCACCAAGTCCCCAACGCCATCACCACCACAAGAGAAAGAGCAGAAAGCTGAGATGATCAAATCAATAAAAGGAGATTTTCCCCAACATCCCCAGGGCTCGGTCTGCAGTCACCACCCAGAAGACATTTCTTTATCTGTGTAGAAGGCGGGCTTGCAAACCGAGTTAGTCAGGGGGAAGAGGCTCACCCTTTGGATTGGGTGATAGCCGAGCAGCTGGAGCTCAGGAGTTCTGTGGAACGAGGGAGGGGTGGGCATTTTTATGAGGCTGCAATGTAGGTCCCAGTTTTGGGCTCTCTGGGTGAAGATGTCCGCCCTCTCCTCTTGAATGGGCATCATCAAGTTAGGTGTCAGACAGCAAGACCCTCTTTGGTTTAACCTGCATTTTTTTGTTGTACCTGGCACCCGAGAAAGGGAACAGAGGCTCATCTTTGGTTAAATTACAAACAGGCTGTAGCTAAAAAGGGAGAGAGAAAAACATGCTAAAGAGATCTCAGAGGTGGCGGGCTGGCCTTGAATCTGTGAGGCTCCAAGTTCAAGCCCCCAACTTTTGTTAAGGCAATAAAAGGAGAGAGGAGAAAGACGGACTAGACTAAGAACCCCCAAATTGAGGCTGACATGTTAAAAGGAGAAGAGGAGCCTGTGATGGGAACTGAAAAATGTCAAGACAACTAATAAGCCATGGGGTGTAGAGGAAGAGTGTCACCTTGAGTGTATCCAGTCACGCTGAAGGGACATGCTGTAGGGTGTATGTCTACTGTATCGACCCCCCCCAGTAATGTTTCCTTCCACCCGTAACCCCCCTCCCCAGCTTGCTTACATAGGCACAGAAAATGCCAGGAAGTCATCGGGGAGCCTAGCCTCCTCAGCAGGGCGATCGATAGCTGACACCCTGGCACTTTGTGTGCTTTCCTATAGATCTGAGCACACTCACTGATCCCAGGCTACGGCTGGGATGGTCATTCCCACTCAGCTCAAGAGGGAGCAGAAAGAAGTCAGGCCAAGGTAACCTCAGAGAGCCTGGGTTCTTCCTGGCAGCTAGAACCTCCACCCAGCACTTGCAGTTTCCAGGGTTGGGAGGCACAGGCGAAGAACTGAGAGATCCAAGTGGACAGGGGTGAAGAACTTGGAAATGCAGCTGCGCGCCTGTAGCAGAAATCTTAGATCGACCCAGCTGAAGACTGACATGTGTTCTAAATGTGGCAGATCGCTCTTCCCTGCAGACCTCGGGGCTTGTGCATATATCCCTGGGGCTGATCTTGCCTAACAGTTTCCTCAGACTTTTGTCTTCAACTCTTTCTACTGCAGACTTTGTGAACGTCAAGATTGGAATCTCTACATTCACAGGGTTTCTTATGAACTGTCAGCAGGGCCCTTTGGACCATTCTGTGAAAAGGCCCCAAAATACCCCAGATTCCTCAGGGAAGCCCAGCCATCAAAAGCCTAAGTGTTGCCACCTGAGAAGCCCTTATGGAAACCACAAGGGTCATATTCTCCGTGAGCACTGTCACCTACTTGAAAGGCTGAGTCATTTTGCCTGTCTGGGGGAGGGGGTGTCACCTGGATGAGAAGATTCCTTTTCTCCTCTTCTTTAACCTACTTCTCCAGCCTTTTTCTGGAATGCTCACTGGTCTGCCCTGCTCTTAAAATATCCCCATGGCTTACGTAAGACCCATCATGACTGTTTGTGTAAGGCCACCGCTCGCATTTCCTGCTCAGAATGAATGTTCTTGTTTCAGAACTCATCCCAAGTTCTAATAGCAGAAATAATTTCATTTCCTCCCACAAAACTAGAAACTTAAAACTCAGTTGTGGAAGAACCCGGCTTCACTGAAAAATGACAAAGTCTAGTTTCCCGGGACAAACTAAGCAAACAACTAGAGGAACGAACAGGAAAAAAAAAAAAGAATGGGTTGCAAAGCTTTCTTTTTATCAGTTCCAGAAAAACCAAAGTTGCAGGAGTGGCCTAGGGTGGGGCCACTCCTTTAACTTCCGCATCCTTAACATCCTTTAATTTGTTGGCCCAGTTCAGGTTTGCCTTTTTATCCAGTCCGACGGTGGAAAGAGCAGGGAGGAAACGGGAGAAAGGGCAGAGTTCCTGCCAAGGTGACCCCCAGGCTACCCAATGCTCTGACACCAGGATGGTCCCAGAGGGTTGGGGAATGCTACTGCGACAGTCTACCCAAAGGGCTGCCTCTATTCCCCCACACCAGAAGCCTTTGCCAAGCATGTTCAATTCCTTGAGTTCACAGCGAGACTCGGAAGACTTTAATGTGCTTTTAAACCATCTTGTGCGGTCCAGAGTTGTGGCTCTGTAATATAGCACTTGTCTAGCGTGCATAAGACCCTGGGTTCAATGTGGAGATAGATAGAAAGGTGGGGGAGGGGGAGAAAATGGTGTGGAATTGGGATAATACTCACTTAGTTCAAATGTGAAATCTTGTTATTTGCATTATCTTACTTCAGCAGGTCATATCGGTTATATTATATGGGTTATAATTACCCGGAAGCAAATACCCTCAACACTTCAATAACTAAGACATTTGTCTATTTTCTCCCCCCACCTCCTCCCCCAGTGGCATTAGCTGAAAGAGCCTTACACAGCTAGGCAAGCACTTCACTGCTAAGATGTACCCCACCCCAAAGTGCTGATGTCTTGTTTGGGAACAAGGTTATTCCAAGGAGCTGGAGAAGTGCCGAGCTCAGCTCTTCTTTGCTATACTTAGCTGGTTCAGTTTGGGGATTTGTGCTTTCATTCAGGGACACAGGCTCAAGCTGCCTTGGAGCTTCCTGGTCCACAACTTGCACACTTGTCTCCTCTAGTCACACTCGTGGGTCAAGGCATGACACATGGTGAGACCGGAGATTAAGAAGAGCCCGGGATGTCTGGAGCAGGGAGAGCAGAGTCGGATGTTCTGCGAGGGGTCTCTTCCGTTGCTGGGGTAAAATGCCATGACCAAAAGCGAGTGAGGAAGCAAAGGAAGGTTTGTTTTGGTTTCCGGTTCCAGAGGGACAGAGTCCATGATGGTGAGAGGCATAGCAGCAGAATAAGGTCAGCTGACAGACTCGACATGGAGTCACGTATCTACTCACAGAGAGAAAGCAGAGAGGGAAAGAACTGGAGCGGGGTAAGGCTGCAAATCCTCGGGGCCTGCCCCAGGAATGGACTTCCTGCAGCAAGGCCCCCACCTCCCAAATCGACAGAGACAGAGATGTGTTAACATCTTTCCATTTGCACTAAGGGCTGCTGGGAAAAGGGAGCACATCAGCCCTCAGCTGTCGTGGGGCTTGGTTTCATCCACTGATTTGGCGGAGTCATGTTGTTTAGGGCCAAATCCAATTCTAGATGCTGCTACGAAGGAGGAAGATTTTTGTACGAGGTTACTGTGTAAAGAGGGGGCTCTGAGTGATGTGAATTAGTTTCCATAGTGGGGTGGGGCTCATCCCGTCAGTTGAAAGCCTGACTAGAGCACACACTCCTCTCTCCTGGACAAGAGGGGCTCCACAAGCACATGGGTCTGGACTGCAGCTCCTTCCTGCTCTCCTGCCTGCCGGGCTCCCCTGGCAATGTGGGTCTTGGCAGTGGCCTTAAACCCCCATAGGAGGAGCAACAGTATGAGCCAGCCAGACCCCCCCCCCCAGAGCTCCCAGGACTGAACCACCAGCCAGAGAGCACACATGGAGGGACCCATGGCTCCAGCTGCTTATGTAGGAGAGGGTGGACTTGTTGGACATCAAAGGAGGAGAGGCCCTTGGTCCTGAGAAGGCCCGATGCCCCAGTGTAGGGAATGGCAGGGCAGAGAAGTAGGAATGTGTGGGTTGTTGAGCAGGGGAAGGGGGTTGTCGAACAGGGGGGAGGGGGAGGGGATAGGGTGTTTTTAGAGGGGAAACCAGGAAAGGGAATAACATTTGAAATGTAAATAGAGAAAATATCTAATAAAGAAAATATTTTGAAAACAAAACAAAACCTACACTCAGACAAACGTGCATGTTTTAGGTTGTGTTTCTCAGGAAAACTCAGCTCATCAGCATGTGGTGGGGTCAAGAACAGCCTCCGCTGAGACTTGGCTCAGTGTTTTAGGAAGGATTCTCCCTTCCTCAGTCATTCTCCAGGTCCCCTGAGTACTGACTCTGGGAAGTTTGTCCTGCTCCATTATCCAACTTTTGAAAACTTGCCTGTCTTGGGGGTGGAGCAGCTACCTCAGCCTAGATGTCTTCCGTGAGTCCTGAAGCCCAGAGATCAGTGTGGTGTTCAGGACATTCACTCAGCCTGGAATACAGGCTGGCTGTGCTATACTCAGAAGCTGGCTTTTGTCGTAATTGTTGCTGATTCTTTTTAAAAGACTTATTTATTTATTTATTTATTTATTTATTTATTTATTTATTTATTTAATGTGTATATGTAATTCTTCTGCATGGACATCTGCACACCAGAAGACAGCATCAGACAGTTGTGAGCTGCCCTGAGGGTGCTGGGAATTGAACTCAAACCTTTGGAAGAACAGTGAGTACTGATTTTTCATATTTTATGTGCACGTTCTCATGTAGCCCAAGCTGGCCTCTCACTCATCTTGAAGCTAAAGAGGGTCTTGAGGTGATGGTTCCTGCCCCTCACTCCAGACCTGTGCCGATGATCCTACCCACTTCTGATTTATAATCAGTCTGGTTCCAGAGAGAGCTATGGTCAACACTGGTTCCCACATGGTTTACGTCTTGGTTTGCTTCCCCAGGTTTTCATCTCTGGGTTTATGTATCTGTAGGTGTTTTGATCTTAGAAGGCCTGGGTAGATCCTGAGGAGTCTATAACCTGAATTATTCATGCTTATCCAAGGACTGGGTTGGGGGTGGGGTCACACCAGTTAGAGATCCTGACAACCAGGTGACTAGGACGCTTTCACTCCTGTGCTTGTCCTAGGGCTGAGTCCTCCTGTGGAAACATTTTGCTGGCTACGGATACGTCCTTTAACCTAGTTCTGGAAATTTCTGGATTCTTCCTTGCTCCCTTCATTCCTTGAAGCAGGAAGGATGTTATAAATCCTGGTGAGTCATGACGAAAACTCAAGAGCCTTGCTACAACCTGCTGAAGGTATTGTTCCATCAGGGGCTGCAAGGAAGAGAAGTCTCTGAGACAGGAGCAAACTGGCCAAGAAGTGCTGTGAGGTCATTGCCAGCTTGCTGTCACCTGCCAGTGTGCTGTCCCGGGTGCCTGAAGCTCTTCACAGGCAGTTACTTGTTGGACAGGACTCAGTGCAGACCATCTTCCTTTACACATAAGGATGTGGATGCAGCTGTGTCTCAACCATACAAGGCCTTACCATCATTCCATTTTAAGCCTCTAAGAGAAACTACACAAAGTTGACCACCAAGGATGGTTTTGCTGTGATGGACAGCAACAAATAACAATCTCTCACAACAATACAAGTGAACCGAAGCCCCCGTGGTGACCTGATACTCAGGTTTTTTTCTTTTTCTTTCTTTTTCTTTTTCTTTATTTATTTTTTTGAGACAGGGTTTCTCTGTATAGCCCTGGCTGTCCTGGAACTCACTCTGTAGACCAGGCTGGCCTCGAACTCAGAAATCCGCTTGTCTCTGCCTCCCAGAGTGCTGGGATTACAGGCGTGCGCCACCACTGCCCGGCGTGATACTCAGTTTTATCTGCTGGAGATTACTCTGTGCTCTGAAAGCTTTCCTCCTCCCTGGGCATGTCTACCAAGTCCACAAGTCCAGACAGAGGGGAACTGCCCATGGAGTACTGAGGTCATGGCTCACAGCCTTACAGAATAATGGATCTTGAGATGCTATCTCCCAGGGATCTCCAGGGCCTTCCTGTTCTAATGGCGCCAATGACTACACTGTCTCTAACTCTGCTTGGGTTTAAAGGTGTGAGGTGATGAGTTCTCTAGAGTCTCTCATTTCCTCGTGTTTTTCCAATGCAATCTTGGGAAGCCTGCTGGGCCTTCCCTCCCTAGGACTTCACAGCACAGAACCAGTTCAATTTGAATCTAGTCACCAACTCAGACTTAGACACAGGGATAGGCCAGCTCCTCCATCCAGAGCTCTGGGCTCTGGGCTCAGTTGTGTCACTTACCCAGTGTCCTCTTAGGGGCTCCCTAACAAATCTGGGGGGTGGAAATTAGTGGTGGGTTTCACAACAGCTGAAGAACAACGTCATAGTCTACTGGGTCACTGTCTTACAGGTGTCCACTCAGGGTTCCTGACCAAACTGGTGGGATGGAACCACCAGCTGAGTTTGGAGAAAATAGATGTTCAATGCCCCACCTTTCCCAAGTGTGTATGTGTGTGTGTGTGTGTGTGTGTGTGTATTCATGCATGTACATGTATTTGCAGGCACACATATATATGGCCAGAGGACACCTCAAGTGTCAGTCAGCATTGGCTTTGTTTTTTGAGACAGAGTCACTCACTGACATAAATAAAGCTCACCAGATAGGCTAGGCTAGCTGGCTGGTGAGCCCTGGGGATCTGCCTGTAATCCCCAGTGTTGAGATTACAAACACAAGCCAATAAAACAGATCTGGCTTTCTTCCCATGGATTCTGGCGATGAAGCTTGGGTCTTCCTGTTTGCCAGCCCAACATTTTATAGATGACATCATCTCTCCCTCCTCTCTGCCTTGTGTTTTCTTGCACCATCTCTGTAGGTGAGATCTGAGCCTAGAAGAAATGCAGGAGGCACCAGGAGGTGATTGGAAAAAGAGGCTTGAGTTGGCACAGCCCTCAACTGAAGTGTCTTGCAAGAGTTCAGAGGACACAAGGAAGGAGTGTTCTGAAAATAGTTAAAATTCCATGTAAAACCTAAACAAGTATAGGGCTCCTGGATAGAAGTTTCAGACTTTATGGAGTCTTTCATCAGTCCCTTAGGAACAGGCATCACATGCCTAGCATTTAACATAAGGCCAATTATCATAACTGAAAAACAAGGACTAGTTTCTCCTGGAATTGTAGGCTAATGGGTTCCTGAAGAGAGTCTGGGTTGGTTTAACCAGAGCGGCATTGCAAAATGGAGTCTGGTTGCCCTTCGAGAAATTTAGAAAAAAAAAAATTTCACAAGTTTTTCAGGCTGGAAAGGTACAAAATATAAACAATTGATTTTTGTCTAAGTAATATGGAATCCTGTCAGTGCTTTACTTTTCTCTTATAAAGTGACACAAAGCCTTCCTGTCCTCCGTATATTTTACCTTAACAATCTTCTTGTTTTGATTCCATTAAGTGAGAAATGGGAGCAGTTATCGCCTGCCACTCAGGGGAAGTGACTCTCTCTCTCTGGAACCCCTGAGTCGGCCACATTACTTTTCATGACCATCCCGGCTGCCTCCATCTCCCAAGGCCGGTAAAAATGAAGGCTCAAGTTCTGCCCAGACGGAGCAGGGCACACAGGGTGTTGAGAGAAACTGAGTGGCCCCACACAAGAGGTTTAATTTCACTTTAACTTGCTTCTTTCTGAAAAACATCTTCATGGGTGACCTGGGGAGAAGGGAGGCAAACCGAAAACAGATGGTAACAGGGAGCAGCTGGAGATTTAAATGCATTTGTGGCTGGTGGTAACCAACTTCAGCTTGAACAGTGGAGCGGAAACTCCACGGTGCTTGGGAGGGTGATCTGGCTGGGAACAGGTAGGGATCGCCACCCGTGTTGCGATCCGGCCAGGTTTTCTCAGAAGTGAACCTACTCAAGGAGCAGAGTCAGGACGTAGGGCTTCACAGCCAACGACGGGCTTCACAGCTGTGGTAAAGACCCTGGAGGAGCTGGAGGGCATCAGTGAAGACCCCACCTCCTCTGCACACAATTGAGTGCCTGTTGTCCTGAGTACCAGGAAACAGACCCATTAGAGAGCACACAGGAGACAAGCAGGGTGGTAACAAGATAGCCTGTGATTATCATGAAGCTACTCAGAGTTAATTGCATCTCCACCCCTCTTATGAAATTATGTCAGCCTGTGACTGTAGAGCCTTAGGAAGCTGATCGGCTGTACAAGATTCCCTGCAAAGGAAGAGCAGGCCCTGCACTCCTGTAGTATTTGAAACAATGCTCACACATTCTTCAACACACTCCCCATGAAGTGGGAAGACCAATTCTGCCTCTCCAAGGTGGTTTGACTTTAGTAACTTGCTTCCGATGAATCAGACATTGAAGAAATGCTGTGTGGTTTCCATGACTGGATCCTAATGGGGGGAGGAGCTTCTGCCACCCTCACCCCTAACAATTAGCTTTGGGAGCTAATCTGCTACACTGGGAAGAAGCAACAGCCTTCATCGCTGCACAGCCTAAGGAAAGTTTGCAGGGCTTCTGCTGTTGTCACCCATCAGAGTCCCAAACCCCCTGGGAGCATGCTGGCCTTGGCGTCTCTGAGAGCAGCCAACCGGAAGTGCAATTTTAGCACAAATATGGCGGTATGTTTCAAAACACAGCAGCTTCTGGATCTTCAATGGAGGCAAGTACAGATGTGTCATCCTACCCTGCTGAGAACAGCAATGCTTTGGAGCTTATAATGTACACAGAAAATATATACCAGTAGAGTGAGGCACCTACTATACCACTCCTCTTAGAGGTAATCCCATGATCTCTGGGGTTCTGACATCTCCTTCCTCTGAGTCCCTTGGTGACTCAGAGGGTGGCACCTGATGCAGGAAATAGTAAAAAAAAAAAAATAATAATAAAAAAAAAAAACACTGGCATGTTCCAGACGCCAGGCCACAGGGCTCCTGCTAGCCCTCCAACTCTCTGGCGGGAGTCTGTGAGTTCTTCTCGCTTCCACACAACACCTACACATCCCCACGGTCTGCCAGCTCACCTCCCATTTACCCTGTAGAAATAGGACTCTTAATGCTTACTTAGAGCATTAAGTAATCTTAAATACTTAGATTTATGTATATTTAAAATCACAGTTACAAGATGCCAATACAATAAATTAAGAGCCAATTGATAATGATAAAGGCTTTATCCCAATATTTCTAACCTTATAAAAACTTAATTATTTTGGCTAGTAGATGTCACACAGGTCCACATCGGAAAGCCATCTCTGTTCCTCTCCTTCTCCTCCAACCTCTGAGATAACCCAACTCCTAGCTCTTTCCTGTCCAATCACAGGCCTTCCACTGCTCTAATATGATTGGACATGGAAAATCCTGCAACAGGCACCTGGTACAAGGTGATACTTTAAGAGAAGTACCATCCAGAGATGGACTACAGAAGCATGAGATTATTCTAAGTGGAGTCCAGAAGGAAGAGAACTGAATAGCAACAGGAAGACCAATGCAGGACTGACTTGAGGGGACCTATAGTTGGTTGCCTACAGAAAGCAAATGCAAGGTTGGGAGAGTGAAGAGAAGCAGATCAGCCCTCTGTGTTAGTTTCATTGTGCTAGCTATTTTTCTCAGAGCTGTGGTAAAGTTCTTGATGATGCAACCCAAGGAAGGAAGGATTTATTTTGGTTCACGGCTTGTGGGTACAACCCACCACGGCAGGGAGGTACTGCAGGAAGAAGGTGAGAGCTAGAATCACATCATGTCTACAGTCAGAAAGCGGGGAGTGATTACCTAATCATGGTCTACCCACATGTGCGCACACTCAAGAATGACAAAAGGAAGCTTTTATATTTTATAATTTCAAAAACGTTGCAGCTAGAGATCAAACCCACCTTCCTCTCCCTCTCCTCCAACTCCTCCCCATACCCACTTTCCTTTCAACACAATGTGTGCTTTTTCAAAAACCTCTGAGTTTGGTCTGTGCTGCCAGTATACACATGGCTGCGGAAGAGGTATTGATCGCTCCAGAATCCCACCATACTGATTCTTCAGGAAATAAAGGGAGCTGGGTCACCTATGTCGTAACAGTAACAACCACAGCGCACATGATCTGAATGTTTCTCTTTTTGATTTGACTTGGGGGAGTGCAGAATCAAGTTTTCAGATTTTTTAATCACAAATACTGGTGCATTTATATTCTGATTTGTAAAATTTCATTATTTTCCCTTCTACTTATTCTCACCATAGTTCCCACTTGACACACTAATTTATGTTTGTCCTAGACACACACACACTATACCACACACACACACAAATACATACACTCCCCCCATATACACACACTCCCCCCTACACACACTCTCATACTCACACACTCACACACACACTCTCACACTCACACACTCACACAGACTCCCACACTAACACACACACACACACTCACACACTCCCCCCCACACACACTCACACACTCCCCCCCACACACACACTCCCACACTCCCACACACTCCCACACTCCCACACTCCCACACACTCCCACACTCCCACACACACACTCACACACACTCTCTCTCTCTCTCTCTCTCTCTCACACACACACACACACACACACACACACACACACACACACACACACAATTTGGGGCCCATCTCATGCCAAAGCATGCATCTATGTGTAGGTCAGAGAACAGTGCAAAGACGTTGGTTCTCTCCTTCTATCGTGTAGGTCCCGGGGATTGAACTCAGGTCAGCTTGAACGTGGCAGGGAGCGCTTTTACCTGATGAGCCATCTCACTAGCCCTGTGTGCCTTATATATATATATATATTTTATTCCCATTTCTTTTTACTGGTGACTTTAGTTCAAATACATGTCATGGGCACTTTCAGTTGGAGCTCACTCACATTCATTCTGAAGGGGCAGCATTTCCCAGACAATAGGAATTCCTGTCTCCTAGAAGAGGAAGTCAGGCCTAAGAAGCCACTTGTCTAAAATCATCAGAGGAATAAGAGGTCAAGCTTGCCGGTGACAGTCCGACTCTGAGCTTTTGTTCCATTTTACTGTGCTGTTGGCCTTGCTAGACTAGAATAAGCCAGCCACAGATGTGCGCACGCACACACACACACACACCTTACACGTGTGCACCCAACACACCATCAGCTCTACAGAGGCAAATTACTGGGGCTTTCACTCCCTGCTGTTTCTTTAGACTTGAAATTCAGCAGAGACAGCATGAGCATGCCATCCAGAGAGCATCTGGGGGAAAAAAAGTAGTCAAGAAGAGGGAGAGCTGTTTGCAAATGCAGAAGAATGTGCTGTGGCCTCCCCCAACTCTCACAGGGCTGCTCCCGGCTCGTCAGTGAAGCTTTGCTCCGTACATGATGCCACCGACATTGTTGTGCAGTGGAGGAACGATCTGTTTAGGTGCCCTCCGCAGCCCTGTGGCTAAGAGCCAGCTCTACGAGGGAAGAGCCAGGGGCCAGAAGCGGTGTTACATCGATCGAACTGTGCTGGTGTGGGCTCAGAAGTCAATATCTGCTTGACATGCTGCGAAGTGTCCTCGAGCACGCCAGGAGTCCAACTCCTCAAAAAAAAAGTGCATGTGTGTTTTTTCTTTACTTGTAGTTGATAAAATAAGATGGGGGTGGGGTGCGCGGGATACAAGACACGGAGGGACCCAGCAGTATCTGAAGCTCTTATTTTCAAGTAGTAACACTTTGGATCATTTCGTAAGAGTTTGGGCACTGGGGCTGCAGAGATGGCTCGCTGGATAAGAGCACTTCCTGCTCTTCCAGAGGGCGGGAGTTTGGTTCCCAGAACCAAACTAGGATTTAGGACAGCTCACAACTGCCTGAGACTCGCTCCAGCTCCAGGGCATCTGTTGGCTTCCTTTGCCATTTCACAGGCACGTGCACACATGTGTCTCACATTCACATGGACATATACATGTTTGCTTACATAAGAACAAAATATTTTATGAAAGAGATTCTGGAGTACTACTGGACAAACGGGGCGAGGACTTTCAGTGAGTCTGCCTGTGTACCTTGCACCATGGTGAAGCCCTTGCAAGATAGTGCTGCCCTCGCTGGCTGTGCTCTGTTAGGGAATGTGTGTTTCGGCAGAAATCCCTAGCTATCTGCTCACGCCAGTTTCCCTTCCCTGCCTGTACCCTATAACATAGAAGAACGCCTGCATTGATCAGGGCTTAGGGGCAGGACCATTCTTCTGACTCGATCATCTTCTATTACCTCCCTTTGGAATCCACGTGGGGAGCAGTGAGCCAGCTCCCTGAACCCACTTTCCGGTTAAGCATGGCTGGCTCTGCTTTCACTGGGCCTCAGGCTCACCTGGGTCTTAGAGGTTAGGTCCTTCTCCTTCCAGGTTTCACATTTGCAGGGTGCAGTTGCTGACTGACCTTGAGCTCAGGCTACATCCTCCAACCCAGAGCAGCAACATGAGAGGATGCTGGTTTCCCTCTGCCTGACTCCCATATCTGCGTTGCCATCTCTGTCAAACTGCGATGACAACAAGGCTTTGTGTGTGTGTGGTGGTGGTGGTGGTGGGTCGATGTCATACATCTTCAACCCCCAAAGGGATCATGCAAGGTAAATGTTGGTATCAGGACTGAGTCTTGCGTCTTCCTCATTCAAGGAAACTCATGTAAAGTATACTCTGCTTGCAGACAGTCTGACCGCAGAGCCTTTGTTTTAAAACATTAATCTTTCTTACTAGTGTAATCACAGGCGAAGTCCACACAACAATTGTTTTCACCCACATTTTAGGAGAAAGGACACCTAAGAATTGTTCACAGAGTTATAAAAAGCCATTTTTTGTGAGGTTTTAAAGCAAGCACATTCTTCTCCCTGTGGAGTAACACCAGGATTACATAGTATAATATTTTTTTTTTTTTTTTGAACATTTTTTTTATTCGATATAATTTATTTACATTTCAAATGATTTCCCCTTTTCTAGCCCCCCCACTCCCCGAAAGTCCCGCAAGCCCCCTTCTCTTCCCCTGTCCTCCCACCCACCCCTTCCCACTTCCCCGTTCTGGTTTTGCTGAATACTGTTTCACTGAGTCTTTCCAGAACCAGGGGCCACTCCTCCTTTCTTCTTGTACCTCATTTGATGTGTGGATTATGTTTTGGGTATTCCAGTTTTCTAGGTTAATATCCACTTATTAGTGAGTGCATACCATGATTCACCTTTTGAGTCTGGGTTACCTCACTTAGTATGATATTCTCTAGCTCCATCCATTTGCCTAAGAATTTCATGAATTCATTGTTTCTAATGGCTGAATAGTACTCCATTGTGTAGATATACCACATTTTTTGCATCCACTCTTCTGTTGAGGGATACCTGGGTTCTACTGCAATCTTGCACAGCGGAATGACAAGACAATGGTACAAGCTCATCATGTTCTACAAATGCTAAGACCAGTACCTCAGTGAGTAAAGCCACTGTGCCTGGCCCTGGGGTACAAGATCTCCTTGACATTTCACATCTATGGAGCCTGGGGGTACAGGAGTGGTGTTAGACATGTGTGTGCATGTACATGTGTAAGGCTGCCTGCCTGTGGAGACCAGAAGTCCATGACATGTCTTCCTCACTGGCTCTCATCAGAATTTTGAAACAGAATCTCATAAGAGTTTACTGATTACGGGCTAGGCTAGCTGTCCAGCAGGCTCTGAGGGGTCTTCCTGTCTCTCCCTCACCTTTTCCTGACCAAGGACCATTCCTCCCACTGATGCCCAACAAGGCCTTTCTCTACCACATTTTTGGCTAGAACCATGTGTGCCTCTTGGTTGATGGTTCAGTCCCTGGGAGCCTTGGGGCGTCTGGGTGGCCGAAATCATTGCTGTTCCCATGGGCCTGTAAACCCCTTCAGCTCCTCTGGACCACCCCCTCCAGCTCCTCCATTGGAGACTCCATGCCTAGCCCAATAGTTGGTTGCTAGCATCTGCCTCTGTATTTGTAAGGCTCTGGCAGGGCCCCTCCAGAGACAACCATGGCATGCTCCTTTTGGTATGCACTTCTTGTCATCCATAAAAGTGTTGGGGTTTGGTGACTGTTTATAGGATGAATCCCCAGGTAGGGCAGTCTCTGGGTTGCCTTTACTTCAGTCTCTGCTCCACACATTGTCTCCCTTATTTCTCCTGTGAGTATTTTGTTCCCTCTCTCAGAGGAACCAAAGCACCCTCACTTAAGTCCTCCTTCTTCTTGAGCTTCCTGTGCTGGGTGAATTGTAACTTGTTTATTTTCAGCTTTTGGGCTAACATCCGCTTTTTAGTGAGTGCATGCGATGTGTGTTCTTTTGTGATTGGGTTGCCTCGCTCAGGATGACACTTTCTAGGTCCATCCATTTGCCTAGGAATTTCATGAATTCATTGTTTTTAATAGCTGAATAGTACTCCATTGGACCTCATAAAACTGCAAAGCTTCTGTAAGGTAAAGGACACAGTTGATAGGACAAAATGGCAACCAACAAATTAGAAAAAGATCTTTACCAACCCTACATCAGATAGTGGGCTAATATCCAATGTATACAAAGAACTCAAGAAGTTAGTCTCCAGAGAATCAAATAACCCTATTAAAAATGGGGTACAGAGCTAAATAGGGAATTCTCAACTGAGGAAACTCAAATGGCTCTAAAGCACCTAAAGAAATGTTCAGTATCCTTAATTATCAGGGAAATGGAAATCAAAACAACAGTGAGATTCTACCTTATATCAGTCAGAATGACTAAGATGAAAAACTCAGAGGACAGCAGATGCTGGAGAGGATGTGGGGGAAAAAGAATACTTCTCCATTGTTGGTGTGATTGCAAGCTGGTAAAACCACTCTGGAAATCAGTTTGGCAATTCCTCAGAAAATTAGACGTAGTACTACCTGTGGACCCTGCTATACCACTCCTGGGCATATACCCAGAAAGGTATATGTAATAAGGACACATGCTCCACTATGTTCATAGCAGCCTTATTTATAATAGCCAGAAGCTGGAAAGAACCCAGATGTCCCTCAGTGGAGGAATGAATACAGAAACTATGGTATATATACATTCTTCAAATTCTTACGGCAAATAAACAAGACGCTCCAACTGTAAAACATCTAACTTAGCCTGGCCTCTAAGGGAGCTACTTGGGATCCTCCAATGGCTTCAACTACTTTTTGCAGTCAAGTTTAGCCAGAATCAAGTTCTCCAAAGATAATAATCGTCAGAGCATAAACAGAAGCATGGAAAGGGCCCCAGCCCTTTCTCTGGCCATGCTGCTGACTCTAGCAATGGCACTAACAACAGCTCTGTCAGAGATCACAGGCCGTAAGGCCCGGTGTAAGCCAGAGTTGCTGTTTTCAATTGCACAAAGTTGTTAAATTTATGTTTGGGCTTCTTAAGCAAAATGATAGAAAAAGAATTTTAGTCACTGTAGGGAAATTCTTCTATCTTGGCATTTTCCTCTGTTATCTTCTTTTGGGGGTACATCTGGGTTCCAGAGTCGGTGGGAGACAATACAGAAGGGTGCGTATATGTAGCGACTGGCCAATATCTGTTGATGTCACTATGTGCTGTGTGTTCTTATTCTGTGGGTCCTCCCAGCTTTTTCTGTCCCTGCTGCCATCCAGACATCTCTCACAGTGTTGGTCACCTTCAGTCTCCTCCCTGGGGCTGTAAAAAAATTGTTTGGGGCTGCCTCAGCCTTCTCTGCCTTCACAGGTCCGTTGTCATGGTTACTACTCCTTGAGAAAAGGTTTGGAGAACTTTCTAGAATGTCTTGAGTGGGGGCAGATATATGAGTACATATATTTTTTCTCAGACTTAGGAACAGTTAGAAAGTTGTCCATTTACCTAAGTTACCCTTCAGTTAAAATATTTTAAAATGTTTCTATTATTACATCATAATAACACATCACTACAGCCTCCCACTTCTGTGACCCAGACCGGGAAGGAGGCATCCTACAGATGAGATCCCTTTCTGTGTAACCTGGGGTACCCTCCTTAACCTTTCTGAGTTTACCCATGCAGCATCATTAAACATCCAGTTTCTGTGAGATTTATGGGAAATAGAGGAGAAACAGAACTTGGCCAGTGCTTTCCCTGGGTCTATAGCCTAGTAGGAGAGGCGCAGACATGAGTGAGTATGTTTAAGAGATCAGAGCGCTGGGATGGATTAGTGATGTCTGCCCAGGCACGGGATAAGAAAGTGGTGTGTTTCATCCCTACTCCATCAGAGTAAGGGATTTAAAAGAGTGTCTGTTATCTTGGTTTTGTTCAATCTGTGTCAAGGCCTCCCCACCCCACCCTATGGCCTTGTTCCACGTGTTTTAAATCAACAGACATCTTTATCACTTTCTGTGCACTAGGTTTATTCAAACACTTTTTAATTTTTATGTCTATTCCATCTGGCTATTTTTGACATCAAGTGTAACTCAGTTGATTAGTTTTTCTTTTTTCTTTCTTCTTCTTCTTCTCCTTTTTTTTTTGTTGAAGAATTTCAAAGTGAACTAATAATACAAGGGTCATCTTCCCAACCTTAACATTTTGACATTGAGGAGCTGGGGATGTGACTCCGTTCTCAAAGAGCTTGCCTGGTGGACCAAGCCCACCTCTAGAGGGTCACAAACCAAGTTTGATGTTGTACACCTATAACCCCTGTACTTGGGAGAAGAGGCAGGACATTCAAGGTCATCCTTGGCTACATTGCAAATTCAGGTCCAGCCTGGGGTATATGAGGCCCATTCCTCCTGCATTTCCCTTTAAAAAAAATCACTGCAGAGGCTAACCGCAACATATGATAAATCAGAGCATTCATTTCTATTTGGGACTACTGAGGCCATGAAATCAGAGTCCATGAAATCAGTAAAGGAATGGCTGTGACATCATCATGTATCCTTCATGGCTGTGACATCATATACCCTGTATGGCTATGATGTCATCACATGTCCTATGTGGCTATGACATCATTGTGTATCCTGCATGGCTGTAACATCATATATACTCTGCATGGCTGTGATGTCATCACATGCCCTGTGTGGCTATGACATCATCATGTATCCTGCATGGCTGTGACATCATATACTCTGCATGACTGTGATGTCATCACATGCCCTGTGTGACTATGACATCGTCATGTATCCTGCATGGCTGTGACATCATATACCCTGTATGACTGTGATGTCATTACATACCCTGTGTGGCTATGACATTGTCATGTATCCTGCATGGCTGTAACATCATCATATACCCTGCATGGCTGTGATGTCATCACATGCCCTGTGTGGCTATGACATCGTCATGTATCCTGCATGGCTGTGACATCATATACTCTGCATGACTGTGATGTCATCACATGCCCTGTGTGTCTATGACATCATCATGCATCCTGCATGGCTGTAACATCATCATATACCCTGCATGGCTGTGATGTCATCACATGCCCTGTTTGGCTGTGAAGTCATTATATACCTTGCATGGCTGTGTTGTCATCATATACCCCGCATGTCTGTGGTGCCATCATATATCCTGCAATAACCAGGCTGCCTCGCTGATTCCATTTCCATCCACTGGGCCCCTCTGTGATGATCATCCTCAACATTTCCATATAAAGATTAGAAAGTTAGGGCTCTGCCGAGTGACGCTAGGCTGTACAGCACAGAGTGGAGCCTGGGCTTTATAATCTTTCCCATCTTAATTAACATTGTCCTTAACAGGAAGAGAAAAATGTCAGAGCTACAGTGTTCTCATGGATCACTCCAAATACTAAAGCTCATTCTTATTTTGATATTGAACCAAAGCATTCCTGATGACTGACCTTGGGCAACCTTGGTCTCCTGTGACATATGGACACTCTATGACAAAGTTTTTTCGAGCACAAGATAAAATTTCAAAATGTATATTTCAAAACCAGGATGATAGAATCCTGTGTTAATGCATGTGTGCAGTGCCTGTGGCATCTACTGATTAATACTCCTCCCTAGCTAATCATGGGGTTGCATTTTCTCACTGAGAAATGCGGAAATGGCTCTTTCCAAGTCATGACAAGAAGAGACTAAATGGATCATATTTTCAAGACGCCACGCCAATCTACCACCCGTGCGGCATTAATGTATTCTAAAAGCAGTATTCAGTGTCCGGACATTGAGAACCTGGGGCTGGGTTATGTTTCTAAGTTAAAATGTAGTAAAGTTCACGTTCAGGGAGTTTTCGTCTTAATCCAATAGTATCTTAATGGGCATTTAAGCCTAGACTCACATTTTAACCCCTGAGTTCTCAGGCAGAGGTTGGTCATATCATTTTTCAATAGAGGCATTTCATGGTTTATTGATCTAACTCAAGAATAAGAAAAGACACTTATGGAGGGAAAGAAGTCGGGCTCAAGTTATAAAACCAAATGGATCCTGAGCTAGGAGCTTTAAGGGAGCTCTGTGTGCTAAACAAAACACTGAATGGACTGTGTATAAACACCGGGTCTGTCTAAACAGGAGGGATTGTCTGCTTCACCGAGGCTCACAATAGCTGCACTTCGCTGAGGACAAGGGGATTTATCCACCACAGCACAGCTCCGCTGCAAGCATGGAGCCCTGAGCAGAGAGAAGGTTTCTCTCTTCGGTGTTTGGGATTTTGAAATGAGCAGGAGGTGAGAAGAGGAAAAAAGGGGTGAGACGATCATAAAGAAGAGAAGTCCAGGGAAGAAGGGCTCTTCCCGCGTGGAGGTGAGCCCAAGAGAAGGCTCCTCCACCTGGTTTGCATTCTTCCTGGGCATCCTTGTTTATCTGGAACTTTGTTGATTAAAGAAAGCTGAGCTGCCCTCAGGAACAAAGGGAAGGGGGAGACTGGGAGATCTCGGACTTGACAGCACCTTTAACACCCCATTTCCACATGTGGAGAATGAAGGTGCCCGAAGACAGAAGTGTGAGAATGCTGCTTTCAGTCTTTCAGAAGTGACTCCTCAAGGACAAGGCGCATCTCCACTTCTCCCAGGCTGCCTCTCGTTCCAGAACATTCCACAAGAGTCCTGTGATGATATGCTGCAAAGACTTCCTCTAACATTACAAAGTCCTGAGGTTGCTGTTCAGACGAAGTGCGACTCAAGTCCTGACAACTCTGAGAAGCTGGAGTCAGGTGATGTGTCAACATTCAGCTGGTGCGGGTCAGACACTCTAACAGTAATGAGGCCAGTCACCGAAAAATAATATTTAATCAAATGTATTCTGCATTTCAGCATTATTTTAATGGGGAGAAATGAAGGTAGGCAGGGGGAGAGGAGAACGGAGGTGTAAGGCACCGTGAGTTGGGTCATGTACTAAACCTATGATAGACACCGCACCACCATGACAAGTCAGGAACAACGGGGGTACTTCTTGTGTCCCACCAAGCACAGATGACACAGGCAGGAGACGCCAGACCCTCTTTCAGCAATGGGCAAGTACCGTGAGCAACACTCAAGATGTTCAGAGAGGTTTCCACAAACAAGGTTCCTAAAAGGCAGCCGGGTAAAAATCTGCACGGATGAGGGGTGCCATGGAGTCACCCTCTCTCTGCTCCTGCTGCAATGAATGTGCATTTCACTAGGTGCAATCGACGGCGGAACCCTGGGTTCTACTGACCACTCTTGCTGGGGTCATAGAGGAGGCAAAAGTTTTACATTCTCATGCAGCCTAGCTCTAAGTGGGAGAGGCGACGCAAAGGCGCCAAGAGGAACCATTAGCGGCGAGGGACTACTTTAGACCAGGAAAAGGCTTTCTGAGGAGGTGATGTGCCTTGTTACCCGAAGCCACTCAGAGGCTGGGGGAGAGCCCTCCCAGGCTGGGGACTCAGCAAATGCAAAGGCTTATGGGTAAGAAGTGCTGGATACATCCAGAGGCAGCAAGAGGGCAGGTTGGGAGGGAGGGAGGCCAGTCATGCGAGATGAGGCTGGAGCCCTGTGTGCCTGGGTGGGGGGTTTGGATTTTATTTCAAGCACAATGCGAGGCCATTGAAGGGCTCTGCAACAGTCAATAGAAAGAGCATAAAAGGCCTATTGGAAGCTGGGCACCGCCCCGTAAGCCCTGCATTCAGGGCTTCGCTAAGCACTCGCTGTATTGTCTCCCAGACTCTTTTCACAACATTCTCTGAGCCCCCGATTTTCCCAGTTCTTTCTCTCTGTAGCTCTCTTATAGCTCCCAAATGAACAGGAACAAGGGAGCAGGAAGAAAAGGCCCCAGTCCTCAGGGGCCCGTTGGTCTGCCGGGGACACAGCAAAGCACTGCTGTGCTGGATGCTCCGTACTGACAGTAACCCCGGTGGGTAAAGGTGGTAACAGGGTGACAAGAGGCCAGAGGACCAGCACCTCTGCAAGACCCAGTCTCCTGCAGTTCTCCAAGGAGCATGGAGGCAAAAATGCCAATGTCTAGGTGCATAAAGAGCTAGGAAGCAGAGCGCGAGACTTTGGGGACTGGGCGGAGGGAGCTTCAGATATGGAAGCAAAAGACTCTGGGTCAAGTAAGGGCCCTGGTGTGAGGCCAAAGCCATCCTATCCTAGTTCATGATACACCTGCATGCACGCAAGCAGGCGCGCATGCGTGCACATGCGCACTTCATCCTCCATCTTCATGCTGCTATCTGCCCACAGCACTGGCTCCCTGGTCCTCAGATTTCCACTCAGGTTTAGCCAGCAGGATGCATGGTAGGTAGTTGCAGTGTTTAAGGGCTGGGAGGAAGATACATCTCACTCTCTCGCTTGCCTCTATTCTGTGGATTGCTGCTGATGTACGCATTTGCTGAAGGCCTGGGTTCCTTCAAGCCCCTGCTTCCCATCAGTTTGCAAACTAAACCAGCGATGCTTTGCCCTTGCAGTGTGCTTTCTGCCCTTCACTGGCTTCCTTATGTTGGTTGTCAGCACTATTCATAATCTAAGCACTACCTTCAGCCTCTTCAAATAGGCTGTCTGCCTTCTCCTGCTCCATAGCGGATCCAAAGAACGCTAACTTTGACTTTCTGGACCCACACAGGGAGCATCAATTGGAGATGCTTTTGTGGGAAATAAACCAAGTAAAATGATACACAAGGTTAGTGTATCTGGCGGTTAGAAACAGTACCCAACGGCAGAAGCAGCTCAGCCGCTCAGGGTGAAGGGACACAGACACAGCTGCGGTGGAATCTTACTCAGCTAGGAAAAAGGAGACAGGTGCTGATGCGTGCTGTGATGGCAGGGGACCTTCAGGGACACATTAGACCAGTGGAGTCAGGCACACAAGGGTCAGACTTATATGACTGGATATAAAGAAAATATTCAGGTGGGGAACATAGAGACAAAAATGCAGATTTGTTTCCAGAGGCTAAAGAGAGAGGACAAAGGAAAAACGGCCTCATGGGAAAGGGGTTTCATTTTGAAGTAATAGAAACATTCAGCCCAAGATGGAGTTGGCAATTATTCAATACTAAATGTACTCAGTTTCTCCATTTCTATCCATGAAAATGCTCTTAGAAATGGACTGTTATGTGAATTTCACTACAATAGCTTTCTAAAAACCAGAAACTGTATTGAGTATATAATTAAAATTTCAGTATATATATATATATATATATATATATATATATATATATATATAGAGAGAGAGAGAGAGAGAGAGAGAGAGAGAGAGAGAGAGAGAGAGATGAAAACACAGCCATTGCTAATAAGATGAGGCTTTAATGGAATTAATACAGGAGCAGAATGAGTTGCTGGACAAGTTGGGAAGGGTCTGCAGAGAATGTGTCTTGGACTGGCGCCTGCCCTGCCCATCTCTCTTCACATAGCTCTTCAATGTTTCTTCCAACTATTGACTATCAACCAACCAGCTGCTTGTTAACCAAACAAGTCTCTGGGCTTGACTGTTGGGACATCTCCAAGAAGGGTAAACTGAGGGGGAGGCCCCTCCCCTAGATTGGGCAGCACCTTCTGAAGAACAGATAAAAAATCATTTTTTTGAGGGAAAAGTCTGGCTGCCTTCCCTTCTTCCTGGTCACTGTGTCTGCCCAGTTGCCACTGTTGCTACTGCGGCCTACAGCTTTAGAGTCTGTGATGTTCCAGGAGTATCCCAGGCCATGAGGGTCAGCCTGAGACCTGCTCAGACCAGCTTGGTGCTCTCAGTTCTCACACTCTCTACCATGCAGACAGACACTACTGAACTACCCAGCTACTCTGTAAGGCATTCTAGCAAATCCCTCTTAGACACACACACCACACACCACATATGCATACGCTCCACATACATCCTCACCCCGCCCCCCACAGCTGTTCTCTCAGAGAGCCCTCCCCCCCCACCCCAACACAATGGACACAGAAGGGAAATCTGCTATCACTGCCTTGGAATGCCACATTAATTTAGGAGGCAAAGGTCCCTTTCAAGGTAGTGACCATATCAGGAAAAATGCAACCCTGTCTATACTCCCAGAAGTTCATTTCTTCCCTCCTGCCTTGCCCCATTCCTCCCCCCCCCCAAAAAAAAAACAGCACTGGGATTAATTTATGTTTTAACTGAAAAAAAATTGTTTCATGCAAAATATTCTAGTAGTGATTTTCCCCCAACTTCTCCAAGATTCCCTCACCTACACACACACACACACACACACACACACACAGACACACACACAGGATATATATGTATCTCAAAATGAGAGGAAAAAGTCTACAGTAATGTAAGTGACTTTGTTTTGTGCTGTCCAATGACTCCTAGGCATGGGGCCAGCCCTGAAGTGTGGCTAATGTACCCAATATGTCTCCATTGGAGAAAACGAATTATTCCTTTGCAAACCAGTATTAATTCCAACTAACTCCTTGTTTAGAGTTGCTGCACACCACAGCCCCCAATACAGCCATGGAATTAATATTTTAAAACATTTTAAAAACTTAAAATACTAGAGCTCTCGGGAAGTTGAAGGCCAGCACTTATCAGCTCCCTCAGATCCGTTCCTTGGATCCTTCTCTCAATGGTGACATCTTTTTAATCACAGAACAATATTAGGTCACGGTAGGATGAACCTGTTACTATTGTGTTGCTAAACTCCATGTTACCAAACCACCTTCTAACTATTTACATTTATATCCATAATCCTGGGATGCTTTCAATATTGATCAGAGAAGCTTTCGCTCCATGGGCATTGGTCAACAGAGACATGCATAACCCATCTCTGAGAATAAAGGTTGAGCGCTCAGCCCCAAACAGGACACACTTGTCAAACCCTCACCCAGCCAAGGCCCGGAGAACAGCGATGAAGAGCAGAGAGAATCTAAGACTGGACACAGAGGTGTGATGTGAAATCTGTCTTCTGGACAAGCCATGGCTAGTTCAGTCACGGTCTCACAAGCATCTGTGCTTACCTGCCTGAGACCTGCACAAGATCAAGCCATTCAGTCCATCCAGCGTGGTAAGGCCGATGATCTCCAAGCCCCACCCCTTGCTCAGGAGCTATTGGCAGTTAGTAGCTACTAGGGGAGGGAGAATCATTCTTTTGGGAGGATGCGACCCTGGTAGGCTTGCAATGATCCAGTAGATGGTCCCACACTTACACACATATAAGTAGGTCCCACACCTACTACACTTAGTGGGTTAAAGCAAGAAAGAACATAAAGTTGGGGGAGAATGTTGGGGAGATATGGAGAGGGTTTAGGGAGCAAATGAGGGAGGTTCATACGCCATTGCACATACATGAAATTCTAAAAAAAGAAAGGCAAATATTAAATTAGAGCCAGACACTTGACATTGGGGAAATATTGTTTACTAAACTGCTGACACTGTTCTACTTCCATCAGTTTTTTACCTATATTCCTGTGTGTTTGTGCGTGTATATACATCCATACACTCGTGTGCATGTGTGTGTATTAGTGTGTGCATGTGCATATGTGTATATGTGTCTGTGTGCATGTGTGTGCTTGAATGTGTGTATGTGTGTGCGTGTGTGTATGTGAGTGTGTGTACACATGTATATTTGTGTGCATGAGTGTTCGTGTATGTGTATGCATGAGTACACTTGTATAAACATGAGTGTGTGTGCATATGTGTACATCAGTGTAAGTGTATGTGCAAATGTGTGAGCATATGTATGTGATGAGTGTGTCCATGCAAGTGTGTGTGCATGTGTGCATGCAAGTGTGAGCATGAATGTGTGTGCACACGTGTATGTATGTGCACACATGTGTGCATGCAAGTGTGCACACACTTTGACCTTGGAATGACAGCATCTAGAATCATAGAGACTTTTCTGTTGACCCAGCCTTTTCTCTTGTGGCTCTGTGGTGCAGCCGCACTAGGGAGTACTCCCTGCCTCAACACACACATGTAGTCCTCCTTACTGCCACGTGGTGTGCAGTGTGTGACGCCTGGGGCTTTTTTACACCTTCCCTTACCCTTTGGAGGGCCCTTGGGAGGTTTCCAGTATTAGTCTATTACAAATAAAATTGCTGTGAACATTTCTGTCCTAGGTTTTTGACACTAAGATTCTATTTCTCAGAGAAAAATATCCAATTCAGGCAAACAAATGCTTAGATAAATTCCCCACAATTTCCTCATGTTATCAACTTATTTGGATTTCTGACGTTTTTTAAATTTGAGATAGGATTTTACTCTATAGCCTGGGTTAGGCTGGAATTCACGATGTAACTGTAACACAGGTCGGCCTCAAATTCTTGGTCACCCTCCTGCCCCACCTTGCTATTTGCTGGGGTTACAGTTTCAAGTCATCACATCTAGCTCAGACCATGAGCGTTTTGTCATGAGTGGACTTCCTCTGACTTCTGATAAATAGTTTTCATTTTTAAAGGTGACAATGGATTCCTAGAAGGCAAGCAAGAAGGCTGAGTGAGGGAAGAGTGCAGACTGGAGAGAAACTGGGTGCTCTGATCATGTGCCCACCAATAAATAACTCAGAGAAAAAGCACAGCCAACCCTGGTTATATGAATGAAGGCAAAATTCAGTTACTGTTGATTGGTATGCCAGGCACCATATGCCACATACTGCCTAGACACTGGGAAAGACACATAAACCCAGGTTGAGACTTGCCCCTCAAATCTCTCACTGTGGAGGAAGAGAGGGGTTTGCACCCAAGCCACCCATGTGGAGGACAACTGGAAAGGAGGAACAGCAAACCACAGGCAATCCCAATCACAGACAGGTCAACGCTAAGCGCTGAGTGGGGGAACATGGACAATTCTCCCACTGTCCTCAGCGTCTTCTTGCTCGAATGTCATCATCTGAAATGCGGGTAGGCAGCGCGGAGGCAGGACTGAGATGAAAACGGACCCCGGATCAACCAGAAAGTAAGCATCTAGACTCAGACGCACTTTCTGACAACTTGATCGCCTGGAAACACAGTGTGACGGTTGGATTAATTGCAAAAACAAGAAGCGTTTTATTGGATTATCTGGATCATCTGTCTGGTTGAACCCATTCACTCAAGGGTGGTCCACCTCTAGGCTCCCAAAGGCTGCTTCCAGCGGGGTGGGGGGCATCACATTCACGTTCACAGCCCGCCAGTCCTCCCTGCCTTCTTCTCTGTCCCTCCTCACCCTACCTGAGGAATTCAGGCTGGCTCCAGGATGCAAAACCCTCTACCTCCACTGTCTCTCCTCAGCTGAGACCTTTGGCGTCCCTATGGGCACTGACTCTGCACAAACCTAGTGACAGATATTTGTTCAAAGTATTTGTTCAAAGCCTCACTCAGCCTACCCCGAGAAGAGTAGCTATTTTAGTGACTAAAAATAGACATCTCCAAAAATTGTGAACTCGTGGCTTGACTCTTGTGAGGTTTAAGCTTGGGCATGGAGTAGTGTCTGGCTTTTGGACTGCTGTTCTCTGCCTTTCCACTCTGTATGAAGCATGGGGCACAGAACAGAACCCCTGTTCTCAGAGAGTCACCCCTGTAATGGTAGAATATGGTAACAGTTCTATAAGGTCACAATCAAGAAACTAGGAGAGAAACTGCCAGTGTACCAGCATCTATCTTCATGCTATAGTAAAAGGACCTTTGAAGTTTTTTCTGGAGTGAGGTAGAATACACTGTCTAGATATCCTGTAGAGAGAATTTCTTATGCAATGTGGAAGCATTATCTGTCAATAAAAAAAAACAAACAAACAACAACAACAAAAACCCTACAGCCAGTGAGCTGAGGCAGAATTAGAAGGTGGGACATCCAGGGAGAGAGGAAGAGGATTCTGGGAAATAGCCACAGGCACAAGATTCACCCGGAATGCTGTAGGAGATGGTAGCCAACCATGTAGCAAGACTTAAAACAGAATAAACAGGTGATTAAGTTATGAGTTAGTCAAGGAGCAAACCAAAGCTTTTGCCTAGGCATTTATTCTTGAAATACTAAGTCTCAGACTCCTTGTTTCTTGGAACAAAGGGGCCGGGTAGAAAAGCTCACAGTTACAACATCCCCATGCTGGTGGGTAGTCACATGACCATGCTCTGGTCAATGACATGTGGGCAGAAATGATATGTGTACTGCCTGGGGTTCTAGTCTTCAAAAGAAGAGATCTCAACCTTCTTGTACCCACTCTGCCTCTTCTCAGGGCAAGGTGATGTGGAGAAGTGTTGGGAGCAACATTTAAATTAAAACTTAATAGATAGAAAACCAGGAAACGAGACTGGGACCTCACTCACTGAAGCAGCTTCCTCTTGGGGGATCTTGTGACAGTAACTTACATGTCACTTGTTTAAGTCATAGTCATTTTGGTTGTTGAAACAAGGAATGAATTTATATTATGCTAATACATGGGATTAGAGCATCGGGCAGAGAGAAGGAGAGGGAGGGAGAGGAAGATGGAACGGGAAGAACAGAGACAAGAGAGCAAGTGAAGAGCTGTACCTGGAGTCACACAGTGAGTGGGGGTCAGGTGCATGAGCTGACTCCACAGGCGGGGCATGCGGTAATCCAGCAGCTGACCTTTGCTGACTAACAGTCCGTGTCTATCACGAAAGTGAAACGCCCCTCCCCCTCCCTCCCTCTTTCTTTCCCTCCCTGCCTCCCTTCATCCCTCCTTTCCTCCCTCCTGGTCTTTGAAGGTGCTCCCTCTCAGTTAGGAATCCTCCTCTTCCCTCCTCCATTATCCATTACCTATGACCTGCCCCTAGAATACTGGAGGCCTATTGAACGAGTTGCCAAGCCGGAGGCTGGTTCTCCCAGTGATCTGGGAATATGGTTAGCTTCAGATCATGTTAGACCTTCTTAGGCACAGCCTAGACCATGGCAAGGCAGTCAGATGCGCAAATGCCTCTCTCCTTGGGGGAGACAATGGGGACCCTGTCACGCAGCAGGTATTACTGATGACTTCGGGTTCTTGCTGGCTGCTCTCCTCTGGAAACACGCTGTCCTGTGCGGCTGTCAGGGAGCTGGGAGTTTGTTTTTCATTTTGTTTTTCCTATTTCCTTCTCACTTTTCACCTGAGCTGTGTTGTTTCCTGTTGTCATAGTGCTGTCTAGAGCTGAGCTTAGTAACACACAGCTTCCTGCTCCCCTACCCCATGCTGCCTGTGCCCCATACCACCCACTGCTTCTGATGCAGTGCCCGGAGCGCCCGCAGCGCCAAATAAAAGCTATTTTTTTTTTTATCACTGGACCCTTTTGCCTCCGACTTCTTCATATCTTATTAAAGCTCAAACCAGTTGAGGCAATTTCTTCAAAAGCCGAACAGATTACTCGTTTCAACGACAATGGAGAAGGAATAAAAGCAGCTAAACTGAAAAAAAAAAATATCTGGAATGATCGATGCTCAGTGTCTGGCTTGCTTTGACAGTCAGTGCTACATGACGGGAGGCAAGGGACAGAAGACCTGAAAACCAGTGGCCATTGCCTTTAGCACCAGATCGCCTGTGGCCCTGGCTTTTTCTGGGAGTAAGGTGCCTCAGGTCTAGGTCGCTGGCTAAACTGGTGTGTGACCCACACAAGGGGTCTACTTGCCCAAGGGCCTCGTGTCCGTCCATTTCAATGTCCTATGATCATTCCCAAATGTGCAGGGTTGTCCCAGGAGATGTTTGGTAAGTGGGTCCTGGGAATGACAGGACCTTTGCTGCACTCAGGTACGGACTCTGAAGAATACTGAGCTGCTGTCTTTCCTTTGACTGACGGCTCCCACGTCTCAGTGGATCCTGAATCCACACTCTGGAAGGGTCATCGGGCAAGTCTAGTGGAGGACGCATGGCCTACGGCCAAAGTTGGGATCTTAATCCGTGCACATGCCTACGGACCTCAGTTTACCAACATTTAAAAGGAAGTCACACTCTTCCCTATGCAGACGCTGATAGAGTGAGTCAAAGGCTCACCCCCATTTTATAGTCGCCCAGAGATCACCGAGGCTTTAAACAGTTCCACGGGAAAGCAGCCACTGGGGGGATTTCAGCTAGCCCTAGCCTGTGAAGGTGACAAGGGTCTTCCCTTTGGGACCTGCTCCCTTGGTTTAAGGCACACCCGTGTGGAGCTTGAGCCTAGTGCAAATGGAGCCATTTAGTAAGATTTTACTGACTCAGTAGATAAAAATCTCAAGACAGACATTCTTTTCTGTAAATGGGGGAATTCAAGTGTCCCATGTTGTCTTAGTAAGGGCTTTACTGCTGTGAACAGACACCACGACCAAGGCAACTCTTATAAGGACACCATTTAATTGGGGCTGGCTTACATCATAACAGGAGCATGGCAGCATCCAGGCAGGCATGGTGCAGGAGGAGCTGAGAGTTCTACATCTTCATCTGAAGGCTGCCAGCAGAATACTGACTTCCAGGCAGCTAGGATGAGGGTATTAAAACCCACACCCACAGTGACACACCCACTCCAACAAGGCCACACATCCTAACAGTGCCACTCCCTGGGCTTTGGCATACAAACCGTCTCACATGTCTAAGCAGGTAGTACATCTATTTTATCCCTTTGGCCAGAGAGGAGTTCTCAAGTGCCCAGCCGTGACCCACGAGGATGGAGCTGGAGACCCACATTCTCTTCCCTGGATGTTGGTGAGCGTTTCATGCAAAGGTTGTGGTTGGGGCTTAGCCTTCACATCCACACCCAGGCTGCAGGCTGCTGAGCTGCTGCCATGGGATGCAAAAGCTGAGGAAGACGAACTTGGGTAAGGTTGTTGGTGAATACAGAAGCTTGGTACAGGCCATGACAGAGGGTAGCATGGGGAAGAGGCCTGTCCCTCAGAAGAAATGGGAGTGGTGTCTATGCGGGGTGGGGGGCGCAGGGGGAGGAAGGACTCGGAATAGAAGGGGCTAGAGTTTTCCCCCTCTCTGAGGGTAGCTTGGAACTCATCTGTAGCAGTGGCATCAGCTTCCCTTGTGGACCTTTGGCTTCATGAAAGCCCAGTACTTGCAGCATAAAGATGACGCTTTATTCTTTCCGTTAAATTCCATTGAGCCTGAGTATCCAATAAAATGATACCCACCCTGAGCCCCCTATCGCCATGCAGATAGAAGAAAGAAGATCATCTGTGTTAGCATAAAGACAGTGTCCCAGAAAAAAAAGCATCTGAGAGATTGCCAGCTGTGTTCTACAGCACTGGAGACGCAGAGCAAGAGGCAGGCACAGGGGACCTGTGAGACACCCACTTATTCCTCAGAGTCCCTAGAAACACCGGAAGAATACTTTCCTTCAAGAGTAGACTTCCCTTCGTGAATACGACACCAAATGGACAGGTAACAAACATAAAAACAGACAGACGAGGATGCATCAAACTAAAGAAGCCTTTGAGAGTGAAGGGCAAGGCCAACAGAGTGGAGATGCAAGCTACGGGATGGGAGGAGGAATTTGCAAGCCGTATATGAGGTAAGAGGTTAGTCGCCAACATGTGTAAAGAGCCTCCCATGCCCGCTCACTTAAGGAACACTGAGAACCCAGTTAAAAGTGGACAAAGGACTTGACAGACATTTCTTCAAGAAGATGCACAGTGGCCTCTTGATGGATGCTGGGCGTTACACAGTTGTCAGAGAAATGAACACCTAAAGCCAGATGGAGACATTATTTTATGTACTGGCTGGGTTTGTGTGTCAACCTGACACAGGCTGGAGTCATCACAGAGAAAGGAGCTTCAGTTGGGGAAGTGCCTTCATGAGATCCAGCTGTGGGGCATTTTCTCAGTTAGTGATCAAGGGGGGAGGGCCCCTGGTGGGTGGTGCCATCTCAGGGCTACTAGTGGAAGTAGTATACTATACTATGTACTATACTATATACTATGTTATACTAGTGGAAGTAGTGTATTATTCTATATTATACTATTCTAGTGGAAGTAGTATACTATACTATACTATGCTATGCTATGCTATGCTATGCTATGCTATACTATACTATCAATACTAGTGGAAGTAGTGTACTATACTATCTATACTAGTGGAAGTAGTGTACTATACTATCTATACTAGTGGAAGTAGTGTAACTATACTATACTATACTAATGGAAGTAGTAGACTATACTATACTAGTAGAAGTACTATACTATACTACATTAGTGGAAGTACTATACTACACTATCTATACTAGTGGAATTAGTACCTATACTATACTATACTATACTATACTATACTATACTATACTATACTAGTGGAAGTAGTATAATATAATATATTATACTACACTATACTATACTATACTTCTATACTACTATAATAGTTGCATTTGAACACTATACTATACTAGTGGAAGTTGTATACAATACTATAGTATACTATACTGTACTATGCTATACTACACGATACTACTACAGTATACTACACTACACTATTCTACACTATACTACAGTACACTATAGTACACTACACTACACTATAGTACACTACACTATACTACACTACAGTACAGTACACCACACTACAGTATACTATACTACATTATACTATACTACACTACAGTACACTATACTATATACTACAGTATACTACACTACACTATATTACACTACAGTACACTATACTACACTACAATACACTATGCTATACTATACTATACTACACTACAGTACACTACACTACAGTACACTACACTATACTATACTAAACTACACTACAGTACACTACACTATACTATACTACACTACAGTACACTATGCTACACTATACTATACTGCACTACAGTAAGCTACAGTATACTTACTACACTACAGTACACTACAGTGGAAGCAGTATAGTAAAGTATACTAGTGGACAGTCCTATAAGGATACCTGCAGAGACAGCCATCTGTGGGACAGCGTCGAGAGTCAGCAATTCCCACTCATGGTGAGGGCAATCTGCGTGCAGGAGCTGCCTCTGAACGCTCAGGAAAAGGCTGCTCTGTTTTCCTGGAACTAAGTTGAACAAATCTCTTCCCCAGAACTTGCAGGCCCTCCCAAGTCCCCAGGGAGAGCCACAGTCACATGCTACATGTCTGTCATATGCCCAGGAGACTTCATATACCCCACAGCACCTGCTTCTTCCCTTGAAATAAGATCCCTTTGGTATTTATGGGGTCTGTCTTGGCATTTCAACACAAAAAAGAAAATTTCTCTGTCCTCACCAGTTTGTGAATCTGACACATGGCCCAATAAGCATCTACTCTCTATCTGAAGATCTCTAAGTAGAGATGGTCCCATGATACCTGAAAGCCAACTAGCAGACACCTGGCCAAGGCCGTGACCGAAGCCAGCTCAGGGACCAAGGGGCCTTTGTCTGAGGCCTGGCAGATCTCCCTGTTCTGAGCCAGGACCCACGTTGCGAATCCTGACATCAGAATGTTCCCAGAACACAGTGAGACTCCAGCCTGGGGTGGCCAAGTTCCATGGTTATTTCCCTGCTAGGAAATAAATAACTTGGCGCAAGCACTCACTGGGGAACTTCTCTCCCTTGGTGATCAATCTGGGACCCACCGTCCTGGAGCTGGCCACGGAAATCCACCCTCTTCACTTCTTTAGGGATCCTTGTTCTGCTGCCATTTATATGACCCCGAGGGGGAGATAAACTTTCCCTGAAATGGCGACCACAGTGAGAGCTATAGCTCTGGGGCATTCACAGTGAGAGCTATAGCTCTGGGGCGCTCACGTATATTCTCTTTGGCTTCTAGAAAGGCTGTATAAAGTTAGTGGTGTCGCTCCATTTTGCAGACAAGTAAACGGAGGATTAGAGAGAATTGTTCAATGTGTCCCTAGAAGCCACGCCCCTGGCGAGATAGTGGCCTGTCTGTTCTACTATGCAAGCCGGCACTCACTACGTTGCCCCCTAAATCCTTTACTTGAACTGTTCAGTGATTTTACAAGTATTCTTCTGATGACAAGTGAACTGATAGATGGATAAGAAAAAAGAAACACGAAGTACCTTCCCAGAGTTTAGCAGAACTGAGATTAGAACACTTTTCCCTGGTCTCAAAACCAAAGGTTCAGGGGCCAATGATACGGCTCAGCTGGCCAAAGGTGCTTGCCACACGAGTCTATAGGCAACTTTAGAACTCACAGACATGTGGAATGAAAGGGTTAACTCCACAAAGCTGTCCTCTGGCCACTGCATCCTCCCTTGTCCACACAGCACACAATAATAATAACAACAAATATATACATTTACATTTTTAAACCCAGACGTTCTGCCTGAGGGCCATGTTTAGGGTCTCTGCCACCCACTCTGGAAAGATCTGGCAGTAAGATCCTGCTTCCATGAAAACTGGCCTGCCTCTGTCAGCTCAGACTATTGTCAGTGCTGCTATGGGCATCCAGATAGCTTCCAGTTGGACCTATCCTCTGCTCTGAGAGGTGGCTGATAACACATCCCTCATTGATGAGAACTCCGAGGCTCAGGAAGGTACTGGATAACTCCAAGATCACAGGGACGGTCAATGGACGGTGGCAACAGACACCAACCGTCTCTCAGCACTACACTATGGCTTCAAGTAACTGGTCAGAAAAGACCCGTGAGCCCTCCGATAAAGACAAATGAGTAAGAAAACGTCAGGACTGGAGACAGGATGACCAGCCACGCGGAGGAGACAGCCCGTGGCTCTTGACATTGAGTCTCCGTGGTCTGTGATCTCAGGGCTTCTCAGGGTCCCAGTTCTGTTTCCTGAAACATCCCATGGTTTGTGAGATTAGGCTACTGTGTGCTCACAACAGAGGCTGCCAGCAATTGGGCAGTGTCCATTTCCTGTCCATCTGAACTGATGGGGGGTTGCTGGTCAGAGGAGCCTTTCTGGAGGCTAGAATTTGCATGCAGGCAGAGTTCCTGGGATTCAGGCCTGAGGGAAGGGAAGCAGGAGTAATCAGAAGAGCTTTAACTCTGTGTGACCATAACAGAGGCCTCTGCTGACTCTGTAAGGACTCTAGGGCTGGAGAAGGAGAAGGTGGAATTCCATGCTACCCTGAGTCCAGGCAGTGCTCTGAAGGCTTACACCCACGAGAGGCCATCATTGTTTGAACCATGCCTAGCCATAAGACCAGACACCGGTGAGTCAGCTCCTTGTGGGAGACAGCTTCTGGCTGGACATTAGAAGTGAGCTACAGGCAAACCGTACCATCCACTGTGAGCGGTTTTGTAATGTGCAATAGCGCAGGAACAGGCAGATCTGGGAACACGCAAACTTACACACGTCTGTGCACACATGCATGCATGTGCTTCCAGTCCCAGCCTTTACCGCTTCACATTGGATGCCCTTTACAGACTGGAGCCTTGTGAGAGAATGGCGACCTTATACAGAAACTGCACAGAGCAGAAAACACCTCCCTGATCTTCCTTCATCTATTTGGAAGGTCTAAAGGATGAGTTAGCTCTCCTGGCTCCACAGTGTGGCATGAAATACCTCAGTGGTATTGACATCTATTGTTTCTCAGCGTTCACAGCAAGCCCAGCAGGTGTGGCAGCAAGACCTGGAAGTCAAGGAAGCAAGACCTGTGGTGAGACCCAAGCAAGAATTCACATTTGAAGGGAAACTGTAAGACATTCCTAGACGGGAGGTGGGGGAGGGACAAGATGTGAGCTGATACCTCAAAACTTGCTCTTCCAAGAGCTGAACTAAGACCGGTGGAAGCCGGCTGTCTCTCAAGCTCACACAGGTTTGGCTGGCCTAGCTACCATTAGGATGGCTCATCTTGTGAATCCATTACGTAATAAATGGCTGCCCAACCCACCCCATTGTATACAGTAATTCTGAAATCCATTTTTCCCTCCTGAACAAGAGAGCGACCAGCAACCCACTCAAAATCTTAACCCTGACTCCTCCTTGCCTGTGTGTTCTCCTGGCTGCACTTTTGCTTTTTATTTCTTTAATTGAACTGCTTGGATCCGTGAACTAAACACCAGCTGCGTGGAAGATACCATTCTCCCTCTCTCTCCCTCCCATTCCCAGAATGAATGGAACATTTAATGGCCACTTCCAAAGTTAAAGGAATCTTCAAGGACTTAGGATTCAGTCTGCTGGGTCAGAGAAGTCCCCTTAGTCCCTTGTGATATTTGGCATCTTAAACATGGTCACAAGTGTTGGGGCTTTTAAATATGCACAGTACTTCCACACAAGAGTGCTGAGAGTCCACAAGAAGCTCCCAGAACCCACGGGATCTATTAGAACTTCAGAAGACAAAAGACAAATCAGGAAAGTGCAAAAAATATACATCTGTATCCCCCAACTCCACCCTTGCCTGCGTTTAAATGTTTCATCTTTCAAAAGGAAGACCTGTCACCCAAAGTTTACAGGTGCACCACAGTCCATCTCCACCTTGACTGAGCTAATAAATTAATATGGCTCCCTTGTCATAACAGGCACAGTTAGAAGACTAGTAATCTAAGAGCTTTAAACATCCCTTAAGGTGTCTCTGCTTGTTTGCTTTTTTCTGGGGTTTTGGTTTGTTGGTTGGTTGGTTTAGCTGGGATATTTATTTATTTAAAATAATAATTCATCATCATCATCATCATCATCATCATCATCATCATCATCATCATCAGGACTCTGTTCTTGGAGAGTCCTGCTCTGGAATGAGATCTCCAGAGACCTTTAAGAACAGGGTAGTCTTGAGTTTGACTCACAGCCATGGTACCACTCCAGATCAAAGGGGCAGGCTGGGATCGATGGGAGAGTTGCTGTTTCTTTGTAAGAATATTTGGATCCGAACCATCCGACCTTGTGTCAACTGTTTCCAAATTCATTCATCAATAGAGTCTCTTGAAACCTTGTGGATTCCCTGGCCTATAATCTTCTTTTGTTTCTGTAATGAGATGAAGGGAAATAACTCCCACTGAAATACGTTCCAATTAATTATGCCTCTGAGTCAATCTTTTGGATCACGATAAATGGCTCACAGTCAGACACACCGCCTCTCCTGGAATATGTATGCTCACACTTGCACTGGCTTTCTCTTTAGAGAGTAAGGAAAATCAGACAATGTGTTTTTAAAAAAACCCAACAAACATAATTGATTGCAGTTAAATATTTTTGAGGATGAGCCATGATTTGGAAGATGAGACTGACATGCCCCAAACCTTCTGGAAACATCTTACAGCCAAAAGGAATTGGATTCGTGCTTTTCCTCTTGCATTTAAGTCCTGTGAAGTTATCAGAAACTGTCTACAGATCGACTTCAGGTGGCCAGTGTGGGAGGTGGAGAGAGGACAGGAAATAAGGAGGCTGACGATTGAGACAGAAATTTATTTAACCCCCCCAAAAAAAATGTTTTATTGGATTTTGTGAGGGAGCAGTTGGTAAATTTGAATGTTTCCATGTATCTCTCTGCCAAAGCATTGTTGGCTGCCATATAACAATTCTGAATTTTTCATTTAAAGAGCTGGGGGTTGGGGGTATATGCCTAAAATCCTAGCCCTCAAAGAGTTGAGGCAGGACGACTGTGAGTTCAAGGCTAGGCTGGACTTCATACTGTGTACCAGGTACTCACATATGAAGATAACAGAAAGAAAGAAAGAAAGAAAGAAAGAAAGAAAGAAAGAAAGAAAGAAAGAAAGAAAGAAAGAAAGAAAGAAAGAAAGAAAGAGTGGAGGGAGAAAGAAAGGAAAGAAAGAAGGTGGAGGGGAGGGAAGAAGGAAGGAAGGAAGGAAGGAAGGAAGGAAGGAAGGAAGGAAGGAAGGAAGGAAGGAAGGAAGGAAGGAAAAAAGGAAGGAAGGAAGGAAGGAAGGAAGGAAGAAATAGGGGTTGTTGTTTTCCTATACCCAAGGATATATCTAAAATGCAAGATGAAGCGATACAGTCAGGTGAGGAGCAAGTCCCAATCAAAAAGAGACCAGAAGAGACCAAGACACAGCGTGAGGAGCCCGTCCTTCTGAGGGAAGGTTCAGAGGAAAGGGCAGCTGGAAAAGAGCCTGAGGCAACGCGCAGATGTTGACTGGGTGCTTAGAACGTGTTGGGCAGATGAGGAGTTCCTGAACACAAGAACTGCTTGCCCTGTTTTCCAGACACTGAAAGGGAAACGGGTAGGGAGAGAAAGCCCCTCCCCTGCTCTCCTGGCCTCTAGTGTTCTGGCTTTTTCTCCGTGCCACAGTTGTCTTACAATGTAAGGATTTGGATCTTCTGGAAAAGCCTGTCCTGCTCTCAAAATTTCAGGACCACAGACCTTTGGGGAATGATGTCATTCCTCCCCCGCCCGCCACGCGGAAGGCTCTGCTAAGTCCTTGAAGAGCTTTCTCATGGGGACTTGGCCACCCCAGCCGTGCTTTCACGGCTCTCTGAGCATCGTCACACTCTGTCACAGCACTGCATCCCGGTTGAGGAAGGCAGGCATAGTGACTACAGGAATCAGCTGGACAGAAAAGACAAAGGGGTCTGACAGTCGCAGCTCATGGGACACAGAGACGCTCCCAAACCAAGACCCTTCCTGGACTTGAGCGAGGCATTTGAAGATGATTTACACGCCCTCTCCATGATGACGTCAACTTTGAGGCACAGGAGGCCTTGAAGGGAACACAGTGACAGCCCAGCCAGTGACAAGGTAATTTCCCTGGTGGGGCCTGGAGCTGGCACAGCCCGAGCAAGCATACAGGTTGCCTAATTTTCCCTCAAGGGACATGTCTTCACTCCTCAAGGAAGCCATTGAGGAGCTCCTTGTAAATAACCATGGGTAATGTCTCCCATGATCTTCCATGGCGGTGACTTTGGAATTCTCATTTAACCTACACTGCTGACAGCTCCAACAGGGTCCCTGGGGGTCTCTACCTACCTGACAGGCAGCCTCTCCTCCCCTTGCAGATCTTTGCTCTCCAAGCGTTAGCTATGGAAGGCAGAAGGGCTACTAGCCAAAGGACTTGCCTTTTTAGGCAGGCTTGTAGTCTAAATCAGTGGTTCCCAATGTGTGGGTCGTAATCCCTTTGGGGTCAAATGACCCTTCCACAGCGATTGTCTATGACTATTAGAAAAGATATACATTTACATTATAATTCATAACAACAGCAAAATTACGGTTATGAAGTAACAGTGAAAACAATTTTACAGTTGGAGGGTCACCACAGCATGAGGTACTGTATTAAAGCATTAGGAAGGTGGAGAACCACTGGTGTAGGCAAAGCTGGCAATGAACCAGAGCTAAGGGAAGGCACTGTGAGTGGGTGTCGAGGAGTGCACGTCACACCACTGCTCCTGCTCAACTCTTAGCCAAGTATTGGATTTGAATCTTGCTGTGTGTGTGTGTGTGTGTGTGTGTGTGTGTGTGTGTGTGTGTCTATGTGGAGAGAGTAGCCAGAGGTTGATGCTAAGTATTGTCCTCAATATCTCTACCTTAGTTTTTACAATAGGGTTGCTTACTGAACCTAGAGTTCACCAATTTGTCTGGAGAGCTGGCCAGCAAGCCCCAGGAATTCTTGTCCCTACCTCTCCATTAAAACAAACAAACAAACAAACAAATAAAAACCAGACACAAGCTACACAAGCTACTCCACACGTCTAGAGGTTTAACTCAGATCTTCATGCTCACACAATACTCACTTTACTGGGTCATCTCCTCAGCCCCAGAACTCTGCTCTGGATTATAGGAGCTATGGACCTTTGCAAAGCTCCCAGATTCAGTCTTCAGCCATAAATACAGGGTCGTGAGTCAGGAAGACAGATGTGAAGTATCCAGAACCAAGCAGGGGACACGATAGAATTGAACAAGTGACGAAGTGCACTTACAACCAACTGATCGAGGTAAAGACACCCCCAGTCAAGACTCCCAGGAACCAGGCAGGGAACAAGCATGAGTGTACCCCACGAGGAAATAGTCCTCTCCTGGAGACAGCGGTAAGGACTGAGCCTGTGGACCCAGTGTGACAAGAAGAGTCTACAGCAGGGATGTGAGTCTTGAGTCAAAAGCAAAATTCAGGTGGGAGGAGATAGGAACAACATGAGCAGATGTCCATGCAAAGCACTCGGAAGCTGCTGCAGAGGAGTGCTCCCAGCCACATCTGCAAGGGCTGAGGACAGAAGAGTGCAGGGCAGAGGGGCAGTGACAACAACCGTGGAGAGCCAGGTAGAGACACTCAGCTCAAGCTGTAGGGCACGAAAAGCCTTTGGGGTTCCTGGATCAGGCATAGCTGACCAGAGTGATCACTAGGAGGAATTCATCCAGAGGTTGTGACCCTGTGCCCTGTGTAGACAGCACTGAGGGAAAGGAGGTAGGTTACCTAGGGACAGGGGAGAACATACAGGAATCTAAACCACAACAAGTCTCACCTGAAAGCAATTGGAGTTTTTGTGGTGTGTGTGTGTGTGTTTGTAGTGTGTGTGTGTAGTGTGTGTTATGTGTGAGTATGAGTGTATGTGTGTGTGCATGTGTGTGTGTTTGTGGTATGTATGAGTGCATGAGTATTGTGTGTATGTGCATATGTGTGTGTGTGTGTGTGTGTGTTCCAGAGACAACATGAGAAACAGGCAAACATGCAAATCTAAAGCCACCCCTCCTGTCTGATGATCCCAGGTCCACCTGTGTAGAAACTTCCTTTCTATAAAATGCTCACTAACTTCTGGGAAGACACTTCCAGGAAGTAGCACCTACCAAAAACATAATATTGTAATTTTTATAAAACAGAATTAATGTATCATTTGCATCATGAAAAATGTTTTTAAGGGGAAAGCATTTATAATGTAAACAAAGAATATAGAAAATTAAAAAAATGAAAATTGTTTTTGTTTTTGTTTTTGTGTATGTGTATGTGTATGTGTATATATCCCACTCACCAAACCTAAGCAATCAAAGTTCCAAGCTTTCTAAAAGAAGAGTCCTTTCTAGAAACTACTTTGGGGGCTTGTTTATTTTGTTTTTCTTTTTTCTTTTTTCTAAGTATGTATCTAGATATATGATATCTATAAATATATAGAGAATATAGATATAGATAGATAATAATAGACATATAGATGCTAGAAAGATTACAGATAGAGATGGGTGAAGATAGGTTGATAAGATAGATAGGCCATAAATTGGTAATTGAGGATGAAGATGGATAATAGATGATACAGGATAGATAGATAGATAGATAGATAGAGCAGTAGAGATAGAGAGACATGATATATAGATGACAGAGATATAGTATAGAGATATGAGTATTTATGTTTATCTAATAGGCAATAGACAGATAAGTATGTAGATATAGATAGATAAATAGATAAATAGATAGATAGATAGATAGATAGATAGATAGATAGGATCGATATAGAGATAGAGATATATGGATATCTATATATATATAGATGATAGATAGATACCTAGATATCTAGATATCTATATAGATAGATAGGATAAATATATGGATAGAGATATATGAATATCTATATATAGATGATATATGGATAGATAAAGAGAGATGGATAGATAGATAGGATAAATATAGAGATAGAAATATATGGACATCTATCTATAGATGATAGATGGTTAGATAGATAAATAGAATAAATATAGAGATGGAGATATATGGATATCTATATATATAGATGATAGATAGATGGATAGATAGGATAAATATAGAGATATATGTATATGTATATATATATATATATATATACATATATATATATATATATGATAGATGGATAGATAGATAGAATAGACAGACAGACAGACAGTGAATTCTCAAAGACTGTTTGAGTAAAATGTCAGAATCTCCAGAAGCCTCTCTTCCCAAAGCCTGGAAGTCACCTCGCACCCCTCCACTGGCTAGGCTTAGAAGCAAGGACGTCTTGCTGAATGTGGGAATCAAGAGCAGCAGAGCCGTGGTGTCTGTGAGTTCAGGATTCCTCACCCACGTCTCTGAGCTTCTGTCCTCCCACCCGGCCTCCTGAGAAACCGCCTTTTCCTCCAGAAGTCTCTGTCCTCTGTGACTACAGCCACCTCACAGCAAGTGTAGAAACCATCTGCCACAGATGAAGTTTCATGGTTTATTATCCCTGGCATCTAATGGAGACAGCGAAGCTTCCAAGCAGGAGCCTAGAAAACTCAGTCAGAGCCCCTTTTACACGCCTGCCCCTCACTGACTTGTCGGAGTTTTTTTCCTGTCCCCTATCATCGTCAGAGGAGGAAAGACAGAAGGCTGTGCTGGCTGGGCAGCGATCAGCCACATAGAAGGCGCCAAGGGAGAAGAAAATATGCGGCATTAATATTTAATGTCCCCTTTCCATTTTCTCCTAATAAGCTGAGTGCTACAGCGGACAGAGTTGATTTATTTTGTCAGCAGTGGAAGTATTTCAAGTATGATGCATGTCACTGGGTCACACGGAACCCATCACACAAAAACACACACTGCAGAGCCATCCAAGACAGGAGTCCTTTGGACTGGATCTCAGTCCCCGGGCTTCAGGTTGTCTTGCATACAGCATGGGATTTGAGTGGGGAATGATGACCGCAGGATAGGTGGTGTGCCCCACCCCCAAGTTGGGGCACAGTACTGCCATATGGCAAAAAGAGTCATGTGACACACAGTACCAGCACCCACTCAGGGCCCCTCAGTCCTGCCTACTTTGCCTTGGCACTATGATTGCCTGCTTCAGACTCTGAGGGTCTCTCTAGCCACCAGAGCTTGCTGTGTCCTGTCACAGAGTAGCCGATGGAGGCCTCTGAAAATAGCCCAGAAGCATTATCAAATGGAGGTGTGGGACCCACAGTCCTGCTTCTTCATGCTTCTGACGAGGGTTCTGGGCTGACTCGCAGAGGTGTCCGGTGGGAATGGCCCTCCAGTAGCCTGTAGCCCTGGCGTGTTCATTAGCACACCAAGCCTGGTGCTCTCCACTTCTTCACAACTCCTTCTAGAATCATCACCCACATTTACTTGTCCTGGAGTCACTGTCTCGGCCAAGCAATCCAGTGCTGGCTTTCTGTGACAGCATCCAGTGATGATTCTCAGTTTGGGCCTTAGCCTTCAGAACATCTTCAAGACCCCTCGGGATAGCTTAAAATTGTAGCCAGGACTAGGAACGACTCTCATATGTTTTCTTTTGTGATCATGAAGTCTGGTGGTCACCAAGAAAGTACTTTCTGAAAGACCATCTCCCAAGATTTCCAAACAACTACAGAAATGAAGATGGACTGACATCAGTCCATTTCATAGCCGAGGAAAATAAATCCCTGGGCATCCCAGTGGCTGCTGCACATTCCCCAGTTACTCTGAGGACAGCCAGGATACATATATTAGCATACTGTGTGTCACATCTGATGTCCCTACACAAGAGGTCTTTCCTAAGGAAGTTGGCTGGTTGAAAAAAACTCGCCAGTCCTCTCGATGAGGCTTTCTGCTAACAGGGAGACTTGTGTGAACTGAATGACACACAGCACCAGCACCCACTTATGACCCTCAGTCCCGCCTGGTTAGCCAGGAAAAAATGACTGTGTCCTTTGAACATGGAACCCTGGGATCTGAGGAGAGGTTTGTGCCTGCTTTTTGTCTTTGGAGCCAATGTACCCCACAAAGCATTGAAAGGTCTGTGCTTGGGGTCCACTCTTCCCAAGGGCTTTCAGAGATGCTTGAGATCTGAACTACCGGTGACCCTGAAATACAAAAAGCAAAGTGCAAGGGTTGGGGAGATGACTCAGCCTTTAAAGTACTGCCGTGTATTGCCACATAAGCCTGAGGACCCGAGTTCAATCTCCAGCACCGCTGAAGGATCCCCGGAAGCTCTCGGGCAGGCAAGCCAGCCTCACCTGACTGCTGAGTCCCAGGTCTCAGTGAGAGATCCTGTCTCCCAAACCAGAGTGGGAGGTTCCTAAGGAACTACTCCACACACATACACGTGGACCTATACATATGAACACACACACACACACACACATACACACACACATACACACTACATACACATACACACATAGCCAAGAGGAAGCTAGAAATTAAGTAAATCCCATTAGTACATACACATGTCATTGTTCATTAAATGGAATATGCATTAACAGTTTACAGCCTTCAAAAGTAATGTGTGGTTAGACCCCTGCTTTGTCATGCACGATCAGATATACAACCTGAGACACCATGACTAATCGAAAAATAAATGAGTTATTTGCAGCCATCTAGTTTCAAAAGCAAGATCGTAAAATCCTTTGAAGTTTTTATAGCGAGAGATAAGGTTTGCTATAACGTGGGCTCCGTGAACCTAGGTGGGTGGATCCAAATTAAGAAGTGCCCAGGGCTAAGACAGAGCTGAACCGGCTCTCATTACTCAAAAGCTTGGCTCGTTCATCACTACCATCCTCCTGCACCCCAAAGCCCCCTGAGGGCCTTTCTCGGCCCTAAGAACTGCCCCATGGGCCACTATGACTCTTGGTGGGCAGATAAAAATAAGGGCTTCCCTAGCTCTGCACCGTGACTGATGGGTGGAAACTTCCACTGGTTGTTGACGTTTCTTTTTTCTTGAAGTCCTTTTTCATATGAAGGGATCTTTACTTTGTTCTTCTCGTCAGTTCCGTGCGCAGCGTGGACAGCTTTCCTGCCAGGCCTTTGCCCCACGCTGCCTGTGCTTAACTTAGGAAATCCCCTTAAAGTTTAGTCTTGGGACTGCTCTGGAGAAAGCCACCTCCTTCCATTCCTGAGAGGCAGATGCCTCCCTTTGCTCCCTCCCTCTTCTCCCTCCCTCCCTCCCTCCCTCCTGATCCATTCTCTCTTTCCCCTCCCTTCCAGCCATTCCTACACATGCCCTCCCTCTTGGTCGTCTGAAGTGCCAGAGGAGGTACTAGGAATGCAGGCACTGAGAGACCACCTGAGTGAACTGAAGACAGGAAAGGAAGAGGGGCGTCTTAGTCAGGGGTCCTATTCTTGCACAAACATCATGACCAAGAAGCAAGTTGGGGAGGAAAGGGTTTATTCAGCTTATACTTCCACATTGCTTCATCACCAAAGGGAGTCAGGACTGGAACTCAAGCAGGCCAGGAAGCAGGAGCTGATGCAGAGGCCATGGAGGGATGTTCCTTACTGGCTTGCTTCCCCTGACTTGCTCAGCCTGCTCTCTTATAGAACCCAAGAATACCAGCCCAGGGATGGCACCACCCACAATGAACTGGGCTCTCCCCCCTTGATCACTAATTGAGAAAATGCCTCACTGATAGATCTCATGGAGGCACTTCCCCAACTGAAACTCCTTTCTGTGTGATAACTCCAGCCTGTGTCAAGTCGACATACAAAACCAGCCAGTACAAGAGGGAAAGAATGTGCCAAGGAAGCCCAAGAGATATAGAGAGGGAGGGAGGGAAGGAAGGAGGGAGGGAGGGAGGAAGGGAGGGAGGGAGGGAGGGAGGGAGGGAGGGAGGGAGGGAGGGAGGGAGGGAGGAAGGGAGGGAGGGAGTCTACTTGAATTGTCCGAACAGTTTCCGTAGGAGCATTTTCTGTCTGGGAATTATGGTGTCTTTCTAGTCATGTTGTTTCGAGGTGATCTGGGAAGAGACTGGACAAGGGTAAGAACACCTACAGTTTAAAACACTTAAATGAGCTCCCTGGTCATTTTGTCAAAGGGAGATATGACTCTTCCACTACTCTTTAATATATTCTGTACTGGTAAATTGATACACTTCCCCAAGTACTTGGATCAAGAGAAGTCCATGTCTTTCCACAACATACTGGCTCCAGACAATGACACATCATCTTCCAGCTTTCCCGTTCTCCTTTTGCTGCCAGGATGCTCTCAGATAAATTGTATGCCTTCTAGCTGTGATGATCTGACCCTTGGTTTCAGGTGGAAGCTACTGTGCATGACAGAACTGCTGTTTTCTGAAGGTTAGCATGGCCAGCCAGGGCTCTGTCACTGGAATGAAGCTTTCCAGGAGCGGGGAGGGTTGGGGAACCACTTTCAAGAGATGCAGTTAAGAAGGAAAGATTAGCCCAGGTATCGGCGCTCAGCAAATAGTAGTCCTGTGTGATGCTCAGAGGTAGAACGCCCACCTACCTTGTGCAAGGCCAGGGGATTTATCTCAGGTACCACAAAAAGAAGTGTTGCCTGAGCACAAAACTGAGTGACAGTGAAGAGAGGGGCACCAGTAAATACTCATTTGCAAAATGTTTTCCCTCCCTCTGGTCACCAGGCATTGCTACCACCCTGTGTTACCAGATGTGATTCTGCTTTCTGGAATCTTTGGAACAGAGACAGAAAGAGTAACTACAGGGTAAAGGCAAGACAGAGAAGGAATACTGAGATAGGAGGTGGGGTAGCCTTGGAACACCTGGACTCACCTGTCCTTGCACCTGTTAGCTGATACATTTCTTTCCCTGATTGAGTTAGTGCTTGCAACTTTGACTGCTGAGGTAGTCAAGTGTTGTTTTCTAGTTAACTTCTCTGCTGTTCCAAAAAAAGCCAGAAGGTACAGTCGTGGGGCTAACTCTAGCAATCTCCATTCTTGAGTTATCTGGGTGGGAAAAAAATCTATCTTTATTTTATTTTTTACCTTTAAAAAATTTATCATGGACCATATAGTCAAGCAAAGAATAGGTTCCAGAATATTAAAATTACTCCTACTGTTCAATAAGAATAAAACATCAATAGAAAAAATGAGCAAAACACTTGAACAGTCACTTAAACGGAACGCACAGGAGGCAGCAAACAAGCAAAGAGCTGTATCTTGTCAACTTCAGAAGTCACTGAAGAATCACAACAGGAAGTCATGGCCAAATCCCACCCTCTCCTGTTTTAATAGAAAAAAGAGTCACCAGTCAGCATGCAGCTCTGCGCAGGCGCGGTGCGTAGCACCTGAGCTGCCATGTAGCCCCACCCTGAAGAGCAGCCCTAGCTTCCCTGCAGCCTGTGCAGCCCGTGCAGCCCAGCGCTGAAGCTCACTTGAAGCTCACCCATCTTTGAACTTGCCAGGCAGGTCCACAATTCCTGAGCAGTCAGCTGACACCGTTGGAGCCACGTCCTTGTCAGCCTGCCATAAATGCTTGTGAACATCAGGTGTCACGTTCTATACGAACCCCTTAGGGAAGAATAGCAGGGCATGGTTGGCAATCGTTGTAGCACCACACTGAGCATGGTGACCTGGAACTGCTGTTGCTGAGACTCACTTGATGAGCCCAGCAAGCAGTTCCCTTTGCAGAATGAGGACGTCTTAGCAAGGCTGTTTCCCTAGGTGGACTTTACGTTAACCTGGGGGTCTCCCAATTTAAACCATCAAGCAGACAAAACAAAACAAAACAAGCTTATTTTCCAAATTACTGAGAAAACTCTGAGATTCCGGCCGTGAGGTAGAGCAAGAAGTCTGCAGTATACACCTGAAGATAATTTTGTACACTCGTGGAAATGTGAGGTGATGTCCAGAAATAATAGGCTGCAGGGAAGTTGGCTGGGAAGAGGTCAGCTTCTGTGGGAGAACTTCTGGTAATCTGAATCTCAGAGAACTGCATAACATGTTGTCGTGAACATGGTTGGGAGTGGTGTCCGCCCCACCCCGCCCAGGGCATTGGTGAGGACCCACGGTGACGTCACTCACACTTTTCTAGGGAACCAAAGAGCAGCCATCCTCCAAGGATTTCCACCCACCCACCGCTGCTTCCCTCCTCCCCAGATCTTTTGCCTTACTCCAGATCTTTTGAACCCTGGGTCCCAAATACAGTTGTCTGGAAATGTTCAACAATTAAAGCTCCCCAGGTTCCACCACTGATGTGTTTTGTCTCTTGTCAGACCCCTGCACTGATAATTTTAGAAGTCTCCTCAGGTGAATATAAGGAGCAGGGTCAGCAACTTTATCTTCCCAGGGTGTCGAGCCCTTGGCCTAAGGCCACACACAGCCCAGCAGATCTCTTGAGTGTTGCCCAACACAAAATTGTAAGCTTACTTAAGACATTGTGGCTTTTAAAACAGATTTGTTTATTTATTTTACATATGAGAGTATACTTTCGCACTCTTCAGACACCAGAAAAGGGCATCACATCCTGTTACAGATGGTTGTAAGCCACCAAGTGGTTGCTGGGAATTGAACTCGGGACCTTCGGAAGAGCAGTCACTGCTCAGAACCTCTGAGCCATCTCTCCGGCCCCGACATTATGACTTTTTGCAATCATTTTTTTTCTTTTTGATAACTTGATTAGTTCTCCAGTGTACAATTTATTCCTGATTGCATGTTCACATTGAAGTATCAGGAAAAGTAAACACATGTATGCTCTTGTAACCCACTGGCCACACCCAGACTAAATGTGTGGCCAAGGACAAGTTTTCTGCATCTAATGAGACCAAAAGAAGCCAAAAGTTGGACATCCTGAAAGTCTTATCTCACAAAACCCATTTGATCTTCCATGGGTAGTTGTGTATAATAAAGAATAAAGCTATCTGTCACTGACATTTTCTGATGTGTGCCAGAGATTTGACAAAAACTCAGTAAGCGAGAGATGGCCCAGCTGATAATGAACAGCAGCTGTTACCAAGCCTGGCCGGCCAAGTTCGATCCCAGGAAAACACACACACACACACACACACACACACACACAATCAAGAATTCCTTCCAGGAGAAAGCAAAGACATAGAAAGATGGCTCCCAGCAGCTGAGAGGGTGAGAGGTGGGGGACACAGTTGTTTCCCGGGAGAATGGGCAGATATTTATGGGGCTAGAATTTCAATGCGAATGCTAAAAAATGTTTTGCAAATGGATGGCAGTGGTGGCATCACAGTAGAAATGTGCTTGATACTGGCCAAGTACACACTTTAAAATGGTACATTTCAGGATCTATATTTAAGTTTGATTTAAGACAGATACTTTGAAGCCTGGTAGGTCTTCTGACATGCATGTTAGAGTTGACAGAGCCCTCTCTGCGGTCCAAGGGATGACGCTTGTCCATTCATCTGAGTAGTCACTTGTCACCTGTCACATACTAGAGACCAAAAATGGTCTTAGTGCTTGGTGAGCATCTTTCCTGCCCTGTGAGGTATAGACTCCAGTTTAGAAACAGAAATTAAGTATCTCATTATTTAATTACAACCAAGATTACACCCCAAGGAAGGCACAAAGTGTGTGACCCAGTCTAGGAAGCTCATAAAAGATTCCCTGAAGAAATGAAAAATGATTAGGAGTTACACAGGTAAAAGTCTGGGAGCACATCATCTAGGCTTGGGATGATGGAGGAGCTAAGTGAAGGAAGTGGGAGGAGTGACTGAGCAGTAGTCACATGACATGTGGCTTTCTGGCTACCCTGGGTAGCAGCTTCCTGTTAAGCACATACCTGTGCCCTGTCTTCTGAGTTCTTTGTCCTCACATGCGCTGTAATGCCCTCAGTATATTAATAATGCACATCAGGGTGGATGCTTCTATCTGGTACTGAATATCCCAGACAGCTTATTTACAAGGTGCCTGGCCATACAATTTACTGAGGGACGCGAAGCCTCCCAAAGAGCAGGGATGGAGGTGTCCCCTCTCCCTCTCAAGGGTTCATATTCTCCTGACAGGAAAGGGCTTCTCTGGATGCCTCTCAGCTTTCAAATCATGCCTTTAGCTATCTTTCTGTTGCTATGGTAAAACATTTAGAACAAAAGAAACTTAGAAGCCAAAAGGGCTTGTTTGGTTTATTTTCCAGGCCACAGTCCATCATTAAGGAAAGTCAGGGCAGGAACTCAAGCAGAAACTGCAGAGGAATGTTGCTAGCTAGCTTCCTTAAAGAGATAGATGCCCCTGCCTAGGGAGGGTGCTGCCCACAGTGGGCCGGGCTGTCCCTCATTAATCCTCAGTCAAGATAGTCTTTCATAGGCCATGGGTTCTGGGTGATCCTCAATTGAGACACCTTCAGCCTGTGCCAGTTGACAGCTGACACTTGCCATAACACTCTAAATAAATATCCTCACATTTCACCCTAGATAAATATCTTCAATATCACTTATCTTAGCTCTCTCATTATGACAGAAACACTTAGAAAAAGAGCTGAAATAACTTACCCTAAGGTCATAAAAGCTAATGACCAAGCTGAGAGAAAACTCCTGTCTTCTGCCTTCCAAGCTAAGACCATTCTTAGCCCTAGAATGTAAGAAACAGTATACTGACTGTTGTACTTTAGAGTAAAAAAAAAAAAAGATATTTGACCCAAACTCAACAATTCTATATAAATATACAGAAAGTAAAGAGTTAACATTGAGAATTCATGGCCAATAGAAAGCATGAAATAAAATGCCAGAAATAAGTTTAAATGCATCCACAGTCATAGTAAATATGAACCAGCAAAATTCTTCTCAAGGACACTCTGAGATATTCAGACATCTTTTTTGTTTATATTTAGCTTCATGCTAATTACAACATAAGCCACAAGGAAGTAATATTGAAAAGTTAAAATGAAGGACTGATATAAGATAAACCAGTGATGGCCCAGCAACAGGAGAGGCAGCACAGCAATACTGACATCAAAATAAAATAAAATAAAAAAATAAAATAAAATAAAATAAAATAAAAAGCATTACATAAGACAATCTGATTGGGAGCCTGGCTGTGTTCATAATTTCAAAGGAACACTGTGCTAAAAATTCAAACCATTCTCTAAGGAGCAACAGTGTAACAAAGATAACAGAGAGCATCTGTAAGGCAGTGCTGTGTGTGTGTATGGTGTGTGTGTGTGAACGTGTGTGTGTGTGTGTGTGTGTGTGTGTGTGTGTGTTTATGTGTGTATGTGTGTGGTGTGTGTGTATTGTGTATGAATGTGTATATATGTGTGTATGTGTGTGGTGTGTATATGTATGTGTCTATGTGTGTATATATGTGGGCACAGGCAGAGGGTATTAAAGGAGCTCACAGCATTCAGATGAGCTTGCTGTGGCATTTCTCCCCTGCTCCTGGAGGCTGTTGATTCTGCGCCACCTCACTTCCATCTCCCAAGGGCAAGTGGGGTTGGGCAGCGGGTGGCCCAGGGCACAGGCGGCATCTGGCGCCCCACGCGGTGTATTGACTACTTCATTGTCCTCATTTTGTAGCTGTTTGCAAACCTCCTTTTCTGGGGGCTCGATTTTTGCTTTGTGTTTCCAAAGCAAAGTTCTCCTGGGCCCACACAGGACTGTCTGTTTGTCATTTAGAAAAGTAAGTACTGTATTGCAGTTTGTAAAGAACTACCACCCAAAGAAAGGAGAGAGAGGTGGTGAGAAGGAAGGGGAGGAGGAGAGAGGGGGAGGAGCAGAGGAGAGGGAGGGGGCGAGGGAGAGGGAGAGTAAGGGGGGGAGAGAGGGAAGGGGAGGGGACAGGAGAGGGAGAGAGACTGACTCCTGAAACCACCCAACTGGGCCTCACAGTCTCAGAATAGAGCACATGGCAGCCGCACACGTCAGCTACAAGTGGTCCTCAGCAGCTGTCCCTCCATCCACCACAGCGCCACCCAAGACCTTAGTGGGGCACACCACAGGCAGCGTGTTTATGGCATGGCCAATGGATATGGCTGGGCTGGTTCTCTGCACACTGAAGTGAAGCCCGAAAGTTAGCTCCTGGGACGCCGATTCTCTCCGAGTGAGGATAGACTGGGCTCAGGAGGAGCTGGAGGTGAAGGATCATTTCCGCAGTGGAACTGGGGTCGGAAGGAGCGGCAGCCGCTGCTGGGAACTTGACTGCGCAGCCCTGTGTCTTTTGTCGCCGTGGACTGTCCCTCCTGCGGTCTGCCATTGGGACCCCTGAATGCGCCACAGACATTCTTGGCAGGCGGGGCCTCGGTGCTGGGCTCAGGTTCATTAATCTGCCTGCCATTGAGCTGCTATGAAAAGAGGAAATTGTTTCCCGCTCCTGGAGAAGCAAGGAGAAAGGGCTGAAGCAGGAGGAGGGCCCAGGCCGACTTCCCACATGCAGCCAGGGCTGGGGTGCCGGGGCCCAGAGCCCAGAGCCCCAGAAAGAGCTGGCAAGTCCATCCCTGGAAAAACCTTCCATGCACGTGGCCAGGCCATTAATTAGTCGAGTAACAGACGCTAGCCCTGAGTCACCATGGAGCACAGACAATAGGGCCTGTGTGCTAAGGGAGATGACAAATGAGGGACACAGGAGAGGATCAGAGCAGAGAGGACCAGAAGACCGCCGGGCCAGAAAGCTGTCGTGAATTCCAGCCACCGGCCCATGATGGAGGAGAGGACTCTGCGATTGTCCCAGAGCCGCGTTGGAAATCTACCTTTCCACCCTAAATGGACAAATGCGATTGCGACAGCCAAGGCCTGTGCTTGTCCGAGTTCCTTTGGGAAGGCTACACTTGAGAAACGTGGGGCTGCAGGGCCTAGCTCACATCAGGTGTCATGGCGGAAAAGTCTGGCTAAGGAAAAGAAGGGCCCGCCCTGCTCAGGACTCCATCTACTGCTGGGAGAGCCCAGGGCTCCTAACAATCAGGGAGGTGCCGGAGCTCCCAGGAGCTAACCAGAATGAGGGGTAGGGGAAGAGAGAGAGAGCAAGGTAAAGAGAGTAGCTCTAGAACCGTGCCCAGTCTTGGCCTTGGAGGCTGACAGGCTTAGATCTCATAAGCAATAGGGACGTTCCAGTGTCCTGTAGACCACCCTGAGGGTCACCGTGGTGAAGGCAGACTTCCTCCACGGGAACATCTAAGCATGTTCTTCACGCCCTTTCCCAGATGTTTTAGTTTTTGATTGGCAAACAGATCACTATTTTTTTATATGGTTCTCAAATGCCACAGAGATCTAGACATAAAATTTCCATCATTTCAAAAAGTCCTTCCCCTCCTTTGTAAGCAGCCCCTCCCCTCGCCAGGACTCCCATGGCCTTCTAAGCTGGTGTTCTTCTCTTCCAGCGTTTCTCTGCCTTTCCTGGGTCTTCCTACCCATGGAATCAGGTGTTGTCGTCTGTCTGGTTCCCCTCACTCAGCGCGATGCATCCAACATTTGTCTGAGTTGTCGGGTATTGTCTCTTCAATGCCGAGGGGTGTCCTGTTATGTGTGAGTACAGTTTGTAGGTCACTCCTACAATGGGGAACACCTCTCACCCCATCTTGCTCCTGCCTTTTTAGAATGCTTTTACTTGGCGAGATTATTTTAAAAGTTACTGACTGGGGCCAAAATTTTGGCATAATCTGTTTTTTTTTTCTCTCTCCCTCAATGGTTTTTAAGGCTTTTCAGGATGTTTTCATTTAGCATTGGCCTCTCAAGCTCAGTATGAAAAAAATCTTTGATGGGTTGTTTTGCTTGTCTTTATTTCAGGACCTCTAAGTACAAAATTCAAAGACTTTTGGCGTTATCCACCTGCACACACACCACAGAAGTTGATTTTAGAATGTTTTAATTATTACAGTAAAAATTTCTAACCTTGTAGCTGTCACGCCCAGTCCTCCGTAGCATCCAGAACTTGCTACATGCTTTTTCTATTGATGTAGCTAGCCTGGTATTTCATATAAAATCTTGCTGTGTGTCTCCCTTCATTCTCTACCCTCTGACCCTTTTCCTATGGTTTACAAGTTTTGCCTGTGAGTTTATTTTTTTAATTGGAAATATTATTTCATTATGTGGACATACCACATTATTTATCCATTTGCCAGTTGATATACACTTGATCACTTCGACTTTTTGGTTCTTGTGAATAATGTTGCTTTGGGGTCGTGAATGGATTTTATGCGGGCATGTGCTTTGGCCCTGAATTCAGAGATCGGCTTTTACTATTTGTTACTGGAGAGAAAGTTTATCACTGCAACAATTTGGACACTATTGGGAGCCCCTCCAGTCCACTCATCCACTAAAGCCGCTGTGGGAACAACTCTGCAGGCCGCTGAACCTTTGTCTTTCTCTCCCCGCATGTGTATCAACCCATGCGCTTTTGCTACAATGAAGATTTTAATATGTTTTTAACTTATTTTCTATTGTTCTTGAGACAGAGACTCATTGTGAAGCAGTCTTCATTCCAACTTGTAGTAATTCCCCTGACTCAGCACCCCAGGTCCTGAGGTTCTTTCTAAGTGTGAGCTGCTATGGCCAGCTTTTAACTTCTTTAAAAGCAGTCTTTTACAAGGGTGATATGCCGTTTTACACGCGTGGCTTAGAGTCCGTACATGTCTCCTGTGCACAGGCAGCTCCATGTGCGGGAACTCACAGAACTCCTGCAGCTTCCCAAACCAACACTCCACGCCCACGGAGTGAAAAGCCTTGTCCCCGCTCCCCACGCCCTGGCAGCTCACATTCTGCTCCTTGCTGTGGATGAGGGTAGAATTCCTGAGCGGAATATGCAGTGTTTGTCTCGCGCCTGGTTTACTTTGCTTAGCTTAGCACGGTGTCTTCAAGAATCAGCTACATTGTAGAGTATATGAGAATATCCTTCCTGCTTATGGCTGAATAAAGTTCAAACATATATATATATATATATATATATATATATATATATATATATATATATATATGCTTTTTCCTAGGTGGATACTGGAGTTGCCTCCACCCTCATACTGAATTGACCATTGGTGAATACATAGCTCTTATTTTCCATTAATTTTTAACTACCTTGGGCATACACTTCCTTTCCTTAAAAGAAGCCAAGTAAAATTTGAAATTTTCCCAGTATAAAAATTTTAACAGAATACCCGCTGTAGCTCTTCTGAGTTACCACACCACTTTCACGCTTTGGTTTCCTTGGTTTCTGCTCATCGCACAGGCACTGACAGTGTTCACAAGGCCCTGAATATACCGCACTGTGCAGGGCTTCCTGTGGTCCTCATCTCTTTGCTTACATTGGATGATTGAACCCTGATAATAATCCTTTGAAATGTACAGCCTCTCTCTCTCGTTTCAGAGACAAAGAAATCAGGCAGCAAGCTTGAGAGATTTCCCCAAGGCTGAGATTAAGCATTAGTCCGGGTGATGACCAAGCACTCATGGAAAACTTGTCGACTTCAATTTGAGGAGTCCTAGACTGCTTCCCCAGCTAGAGCTGAGCTACCTTTGGCAAAAAGCTTCCTCTCTCAGAGCCTCGGCTCCTCCCCCGGAACCCCGGCTCCTCCCCCCAGAGACCCGGCTCCTCCCCCGGAACCCCGGCTCCTCCCCCCGAGACCCGGCTCCTCCCTCGGAGCCCCGCATCTCTTGGAGAAAACAAGGTACTGCACCCTCAGAGGCTCATGTCATCCTACTTCTGTGTCCTTCTCTCTAACTTCCCATGTGCTCTCTCCATCCTGCCCTGCTCCAGCTCCTCACACTGCCCTCCCTCTAGCCAGTTCCACAGGGCATTTCAAAGCCCACTCCAAATCACCTTACACAAAAAGACCTCCACAGACCACGTAAGAAAGGAGAGCACAGCAGGCCTCCGTCATGACTGAAGCTAGGGACCACGCGGTGGCATCTGGCTCCCTGTCTTCGCAGATGCCATTCTTTGATGACGACCTGGTTCTTTTCCACAGTAGACAGACATTTTTAGTGTAACACCCCTTTTTTATTCACAAGTTATAAATCCTGCATGAACAGCCATTAGTTTAAAATATTTCTGTCAAAGAACCCTTTTACAATCTAATAGTTGTAAGGACTACTTTTAGTAATTGCATGAATTCTCTTCCCCCAAATAACTTTATAAATAAACTACTTTAATTAAAAGTGTGTTATTTGAGAACCTCATACATTCATATGTGTTTTGATCAAATCCATCTCTCATTCTTTTCCTGTAGTTCCTCCCTTTTCTCTTCTACTGCTTTCTCCTCTCAACTTCATGTATTCTTTTGTTTTATTTGTAAAACACTGAGTCCACTAAGTGCTCCCTGTATGTATGTAGGTGTGGGGGGCGTGGTTAGAACCATCCACTGAAACACAGGTAGCCCACTTCTCTCTCTGTCTGTCTGTCTGTCTGTCTGTCTGTCTCTGTCTCTCTCTGTCTCTCTCTGTCTCTGCCTCTCTCTCATCTGTCTCTCTCTTCCTCCCCCTCTGTCTGCCCTTCCATCTTCTCTCCTTCCTTTCTACCCTCTGCTCCCCCACTTTCTCCCCTAGCAGACAACTGCAAAAAGCTTCTCAGCCTGGAGTAGGACTTCATGAGCCCTTCCTGCCTTATAGGTCACTACTGCTGTATTAAACACCATGACCAAAAGAAACTTGGGAGGAAAGAGTTTATGCTACCATGCAACTCTCAGGTCACCATCTACCACTGAGGGAACTCAGGGCAGGAACCTGGAGGCAGAAAATGAAGCAGAGACCACAGAGCCATGCTGCTTACTGGCTCACATGCCCCATGGCTTTTCCAGTCAGCTCCCTTACATGACCCAAGACTTTCTTCCCAGGGGTGGCCCCACCCACATTGGGCTGGGCCACCCACATCAATTGTCAATCAAGAAAATATCCTACAGACTTGTATACAGGCCAATCTGATGGAGGCATTTCCCCTCAGATGACTCTAGCGTCTGTCAAGTTATCACAAGCCTAATTAGGACCTCCCCAGTCCGTGCTGCCATTTTGGCTGGCTTGATCTGGCTCAGTCCTAAGAGCTGTGAGCTCCTATGGGCAACAGTGCTGCTGGGGCTGGTGGATTTTGTTTCGCTGTAGATTTAAACTGCTCTAGTCACTGTGGAAATCAGTGCAGAAGTTTCTCAAAAGCTAGAAACTCCTTATATATGCAGGGAGCTTAAATGGTGTTATCTTGTAACAGGGAACAATGCTAAAATTAAAGGCCGAGCATTGGGTGTGAGTCAGCTACTTTCCAGACGTCAGACAGTGGAGTCCTCTAGATTTCCCTGCAAACATCACAGGTGGTTCCCATTGCTCTTGGATACCCTTCCCTTGGTGGGAAGATCCTATTGCTGAAGACCCCACATACTTGAATAATACGACATAGAGAAATCAAGCTGGTACCAACTAGGAGGTGCATCCCTAAGGACTTATTCACTGAGTGTGAAACCTAGCTAATGTAAAATCTAAAACCTCAGCCTCAAAGCTTAGCTCTTCTACTGGGAGGACTGCCTATCCTTTGCTGAGCGTGGATCTAGCTCAGGAGAAGACTCCGTTGACCCTATTTGGGTCATTTACAAATTCCTTCACTAACAGAGAGACGAGAAAGAGGCAGCCTTGGGACTGATCTAGACTGGAGAGCCCAGTAGATAGCAGTCAGTGGGCAGTAGTGGTGCACAGCCATACTTTGCCTCCGTCCAGGGACTAGGCAGCAAAATGCTCCCCCGTACTCCCCGCGGCTTCTGCGGTTATCGCTGCCACTGGTGACCAACGGTTCTCCTCAGTTCACACTGCCAGCTCAGATCTGAAATCCGCGCACATCTCCAGCCCAAGCGCCCTTGCTCTCTTTTTCTGGAGTAGACACCACATCATCTAAACATTTTCATCATCTGTTGCTGCTCCCAGCTCCCTCCTCCCTGAGCCTGCCTCATCTGTCAACAGTGCTTGTTTCTTCCCCATCCTAAGGTATAAGAACATGAGGTGCCCAGATGTATGGCTGTTTACATCACACAGAACATGAGGCCCTGCTGGTGGCTCCCTGCTCATCCCTGGCTCCTTCCTTGAAGCAGTCCGGGCCCCTGATGATTGCTACAAGCCAAATGGTCACAGACAAGCCTATCATTATGCTGCCTCCTCCCCTTGACGCACCGCAGGCCTGACTGCCTCGCAGATCTGGTTTCCTCATCAGAAGGAAGCCTGAGCTTTCTGCGCCTTTTGATTGACTGTTAAATGAAAGCCAGGCCCTTTTGTTTGCTGTGGGGTTTTTTGTTTGTTTGGTTTTCCTTAGGATGTCATGCTTAATTCATCTCTGGCTGGTCTCCATAGACCAGCCATGACACTTGGCACCTTCTTCTCTTTGTCTCTGGGCTCTCTTCCTGTGCCCCAGCCCCATCTTAGTGAGAAGCATTCTGCCCTCTGAGGCTGGCCAAATACCTCCTGTCTATACATGAACTTGGGCCAACACTGCAAACTACCCAGAGGCCAGAGATTTGAGAAATAATGACAGTGCTTGTTCAAAATCAGTGGGCCACTCCTGAGCAAGACAGCAAAATCGCAAATATGAACCAAAGAAAGGGAAACGCGGGACCTTCATTTTCCAATGGCTCACTCCCAGCCGCAGAACGCACTGCTAGCATAGCTATTGCTGTGGCTCACTAACTTGGCAGCCCGCACATGCAGTCATTCCCAAAGCACTTGCGCTTCTATGAGCTCATTTCTTCTTCTGCAACCTTATGAATGGGAATGGATGGGAGCTTGTTCTTAATCTGCTGTGCAAGTGTCATGTCCCCTTTGTGGGGTGGGCCTCCATGGAGAGCCTTCAGGAATGAAACCCCATGTGCACTTCCCAAGTCTTCCAGACTCAAACACTGGAAGAACAGGCATGAAGTCCAGTCAGCTCATGCTTCTCCTGGGCATACCTTCTCAGGACGCAGACAAGACCACTGGGACCTGGCATAGCCTTTGACATCTGACCCATCTGAGCTTATGAGACAGCCCCACAGTGTAGCTGAATCCACTGAATCGAGAAGAGGAAGTGTAGATTGATGACCAGTGATCAAAATAGCAACAAATTCCCGCATAGACATATTTCTATGCCCTGTCTCTTGCACAAAGGAGGATTTTCTCCTCTGCACACTTCTGCCAACGACTTCCAGGAAGAATTAAAGTGCTGTGACCCTTGACCTGTTTCTGGATGCCTGTTGACCTGGAAAAGTAGAAACATACCATTGTCATATTCTATGGTTATGGGCTGGAGCTGAGAGACTCACAGGATCTCTCTTAAACTCTGAAGTTTGGGTTCTTAACATCCTTCAAGTCTGTAGGGAAGTACCTGAGGTTCTCTCTAGAGGGAAAAGGGGCCTTAGGAGCAATGAAGGCAGCATGAGTCACATTTGGATATCAACAACAAAGCAGAATAAATGGGATTTATACACACTGCCTGTCTGTGCAATGGGTGACTATCAGATATATCAAGTCTCAGCCATGGCCAAGATTCTTGAAAAGATTAAATAAAAACACATGTGTGAAGAAACCCAGAAGGATGCCAGTCAGAGAGGGCACTGGTCAACGCTGGATCTCTCTGCTTTCTTGGATTCCAGCTGTGAGCCATCTTGAAGAAAAATCTAGATACAGGTACAAAAGTGATGTCCTTATGTGAAGACCATGGATGATCAGGAATGTGAGATACATGTGGGGACAAGACAGATTAGACTGGGCTTTCCTGCATGCCAACCCCTTGGGAACTGGGGGACGGTGGTTGTCGTACCCTCAGTGGCAATTATGATGCTGTCCCACAACTCTACAGTTCACAGCTTAAATACGTTGTTTTTAATAATCAAGGGAGAGTCTTGGATGCAATAGAGAGTGCACCTGGATGTAACCTAGCCCATTTAGCTTCCTGTTTCCTCATTTGTGAGCACCAAACCAAGGCCTTCGAAGACCTTCCAATGCACGCTGCCATGCTCCACCCCGTGCAGAGCCAGTGCCTGCTGCCCCATGGTGTCAGCTGGCTCTGTTGGATGACGGATGACGGCAAAAGGCGGGCATGGGTAGAGCAAGGAAGGGGCCTAATTAGGAGCTGATGATTCTAGCCACTTGCAAAGCCAGAAGCCTGCTCCAGGAGGAGAGCACCTTGCCTCTGTCTCTCGGGCTCTCACATCATGGCTGTTAGAGCTCCAGCTGCTCAGGCGCATGCTCATCAAGACTTCAGAAAGGAACTCCTATGTCCACCCTGTCCAGGCCCACACACCCAACTGTGTACTGAGGTAGCCTTAGCTGAAGGGCTGGAGAGGCTAAGACATCTTTTCAGGGCTCCACCTCATGTCTGTGAGCATCCAAGGGCTCGTGTGGACTCCCCAGGTACGTGAAAGTCAGAGAAGAGTCTGATACGATCGATCGCTTTCCAGTGGAGAAGGAGACACGCCAGAGAGCAGTGTGGAGGAGCAGGACAGAGGGAGGGCCCTGAACAAAGAAACAGGGCAAGTTCCCTGAAGGCTGGGGTGGGGAGCTACTGCTTAGGGTTGGGGTGCTGCATCCAGGGAACCATCTCTCAGATACCATCACCCATCAGCCTGCACAGTTCAGGCCACGAGTCGGGGCCTGAGACAACAATCCTGACTCCTGCAGCATAGACCTGAAGACACACAGTGTGCCCTGTGCACACTCTGAGCCACAGGGGAACAACATTTCATTTGAAGTCCCATGTGCCCACCAAGGTGTCCTGGCCCATAAAAGGAAACTTTTGCTAACTCGTGCAAAGCAACGTGTGCGTGGATGTGGTCCTACTTAAAACAAACTCCCTTTCTGGGTCTCTCAATATACTTATCCCTTGATTATCTACTGAGCACCTACTATGTGCCAGGTTACTAAAAATGAGAGAGGCTTGCCCTGAGAAGCTGAAGGACCAAAAAGGAGCACACACAAGGACCATGGGAAGGCACAGATACAGGGAAACAGGGACACAAGCCACGTGACCCAGGTCTGCATTCTGCAGGCTTTCCTAGGTAGAAGTGCCCTGCTTTTCCTTGTGCTGTCCCCGTTTGGTAGATGAAATTCTGCTGGGTGGTGTAAGTTCCCACCACACCAGCTGCTCTCAGCTCATCTGATGTCTGGATTGCTCTGACCCCGGCTGGTCGCCCTTCACCCCCAGGTGTAGTCAAAAGGTCCTTTGTCTCCGGGGATGGTGGGAAATTCCTTCCTTCCTCCCTGCTCTGAGATCTGCCACTCTTAATAGGCTCAGCATTTGATTGTCAACAGATGGAGGGGCGGTTCTTGGAAAGTGAGGCCCCCAGGTCTGAACCATTTCTTTAAGTCTCTCCAACTCTCCACAGAACTGAGGCCAGCCAAGATGCAAGGCTGAACCCAGAGTCAATCCAACCCTGAGCTTTAGAGAAAATAAACTATAGGTTTAAAGGACCATGTTCTCACGTACAAGGCACATGTGTCCTTCTCAGCTTAGAACTTGGGTGTGCTCTTTTCCTGGGCCGTACAACAGCACAGATAACAGTACATGTGTGTGTGTGTGGGTGTGTGTGTGTGTGTGTGTGTGAGAGAGAGAGAGAGAGAGAGAGAGACTGAAAGAGAGAGAGAGAGAGATCAGGGCAGGGCACCACGGACCAAGTACAAGCCAGGTGCTTGTGGGGTGATATATTCAGAAAGTCCCCAGATGGAGGACCCCCCCACTCCACACGATGGCCAAGTAAAGTGATAAGAAGATACTCAAAACTTCATTGTCATGTGGGTCAAGTGTTGGGGGTCTCTGGTCTGTCAAAAATAGGCCATTTCTTACTGAAAGGGTTGTGGCAGCCACCTGCAGAGCCTGATATCACATAACTCAGTCCCTAGAAAATTTGAGTGATCGATAGATGTTCCAGTGTAGGGGAATCGAGGGTGGGAAGGCGGGAAGGCGGGAAGGCAGGAGTGGGTGGGTGGGTGGGGGAACACACGCATAGAAGCAGGGGGAGGGGGATGGGATGGGGTTTGTGGGAAGGGGGAACCAGGAAAGGGAATAACACTTGAAATGTAAATAAAGAGAATATATATATATATATATATATATATATATATATATATATATATATATATAAACAAAGTCATGCAAAGATACCGCTGTCCCTGAGCTGCTGGTGACACGAAGTCACTTGGAACGAAAGGAGACAGTTATGGGACATCCGAGAGCTTGGAGGCAGACATAAATGTATGTCACACACACACACCACAGTATCCTAGAGGATATTGGACTCCAAGCAGAGACATCTTCATCTCAGCCTCCTTCGTGGGTCTGGTCCTAAGGCTCTCTAATGTCTGAGGCTGGCACAGGGCAGAGTAGTCACAGTCGAATGGAAAAGAATAGGGAGGTTCAACTTAGGCAGGTATTCTGTATTCAAGGGGAAAATTGGAAAGCACAGTTATGGCTGGCAGGTGGGGACATATGCAAATGATTGACGAATCCATCTGCTTGATCCCCACTAAATATTTTATGAGCACTGAACAACTGGCTAGGATCATGGTGGAGAAACCTTACAAACACACAGAATTTATTGAGCACTTATTGTGTGTCCAAACTGAAAACCCGAGATGCTTAGAAGGAAGGCTTTGCGAGCTGAGCTTAAATGAGGTGGGCTGGTGCTCCTGGCAAGGTAGCAACTGGGGAGGGTACACAGTTCCGTGGCAGGCCAACCCCAAAGATCGCTTCACAGGACGTCCACGGGCACCGACTGGAGAACATGAAGGTAGACGGAGTGTCACATCTCACTGAGGAGAGGGGATTCCAGCAGCCACGTCCTGGCCTGGGACTACGGAGTTCAAGGTTGAGCGAGGCAGAAAGGTTTGGACCCTTTCGTTTTATTTTGTCCTAAATAAGAGATACTATGAACCAGCCACCTGGGAGTGGTTTGAATTAACAACCTAGACTGAAGGAACAGCTGCATCCCAGAAAGGGGGCAGGGAACTTCCTGCTTCAGACTGCATTTCCTTTCAGCAACATTACATTAACACTTATGAAATACAGCTGAAAAGTCCAGCAGTATTTAGGGAGTGAGAAAGGGACTTTCACCCTGTGTGCAAAATGTACTTCCATTTAATTGGCCATGTAAGCCTGGGTTTTCAACTCTGCTTCGAAAATCTTAAGGTTAATGAAACCATGCTAATGCATGAATGTCGAGGAGGGGTAGGGAACGGGAAAGGGACAGGAAAGGATGAGCTTGGTAATGCTCTGCCTCGAGCTTTGCCTGGAAGACTATTCATATTTAACAGAACTTACCAAAGTCGTGTATGCAGGTGAAGCAGGTCTCTTAGAAAGAGAAAGAATGAGAACATGTGTGGTATAAGTGTGCATGGATGAATGTGCATATGCTTGCATGTGTGATGTGAGTGTGTGCATATATATATGCATGCATGGTGTGTGTTCATGCATATGTATGTGACATACATGTGTGTCTGGGCATGCATGCCTGTGTGGTGTGTTTGTGTATGTGACATACATACGCCTGTGCATACATGTGTGTATGTGATATACATGTGTGTCTGTGCATGCATGCCTGTATGGTGTGTGTGTATGTGACATACATGTGTGTCTGCATGCGTGTGTGGTGTGACTGTGTGTGTGTGACTCTGTGTGTGTGTGTGTGTGTGTGTGTGTGTGGCATGTGCATGTACAACCACACTAATGAGAACAATTCTATTTCTCCATCTGGAGCCCATTAGCTGTGACTGTGACAGACCTTCCTATGCTTGTTTCTATCAGGATTAGCTAACTCTATTATTACCCAGACCACCTTTCTCAGACTGTCTCACCAAGCAGAGGAGACAAGGGTTTCCTGTCATCTAAGTTGTCTCCCTCTTTCCTGCTCTGGAGCCATTGTAAGTCCCTCCCCGGCTCAATTACCAAAGCCCTAATAGGTCTTCCGGTCCCAAGTGGCAGGCCTATGCAGGTGTTTGGGGGTTGGGGCGGTCTCCTAGTCAGCTGACCACAAGGCCTCCATTTGCAACCCTGAGCTCCTGGCACCAGGCCCGCCTCTCACAGGTGTTTGGCAATTATCTTGGCCCGGTTACCTCGCAAGTTCTTAGGGTGGATGGAGAAAAAGAAAACAAACCAAATACGTACATTACAGGGTCATTTTTTTAACTAAATAAAAAAGGCCTAGGGGATGGACAGGCTTCCTTGGGAAATGAATACTTGCGTCCCTCCCTCCAGCCTGCGGCTTCCAAGAAGCCACTTCTCTCAGCTGCCTGAGGTCGCAGGTGACCTGGGAGGGTCTCTGTTGAAAACATCAGCAGAGCTGCTAAGACTCTGGGACTTTGCGCCTCCCTCTGTCTTATATGGCTGTGTACCCCACTTTCCCAGAGGACTCTGTTTCCTGACTCTCTAGCCACCATCAGTGGGACACAAAAGAGCTGGCTTAAGGTGGCAACAGGAAACAGGAAGCATGAAATTGAAGTCTAGGTGAAAACTGCGCGTTTCTCAAGAAGTCCCCCAGAGGCCCCCAGGGGGAAGGCAGTGGGTGACCCCACACTCCTCACAGGCACAGCCTAGTTCCTGTTTACTTGGAATGCAGTTCGAGATGTGATCCAGAAGTCGGTCTAGTCTCCAACACCCCCTTGGAGGGCTTGAGGTAGCGGTCCTAAGCTGGTGCAGCCACGGCCGGAGTAAATAGTTGAGAGAACCCGCTCCCCTTAGCCCAGGGTGGTATTGCTCCAGCAGGATATGAAAATGGCTCCAGACACTATTCTGCCCTACGTTCATCTTCCTCCACCTCTCAAGAACCCTCACCTTGGTAGAACTTGCGTGGTGGTTATCTTCACGGGCAACATTTTTGGGATTTAACCTATGAGGGCTGTTTGTGGAAAGGGTTAACTGAAGAAAGACCCGCCCCCAAAGGCACTCCAGCCAGAAAGAGAAGCAAGGGAGGCCAGCCATCACTTACTTCCGGGCTTTGGACTGCGCATGCACATGCGCTGTGACCATCTTCCTCACTCTGCCACTGCTCCACCTACTACAGTATGATTGATGGCTGTACCCTCCGATGTGAGCCATAGCAAACCCCTTCCTTCCTTAAGTTGATGTTGTCAAGTATTTTGTTGGGCAACAAGAAAAATAATACAGCCTATAAGAAAATCTAGTAAGGACAGTGGGGCCCTGGTGGCTCTGAGACTGAGTACAGTCTCAGACTCCAGCCTCCTACGCACCCCCACGGCAGCTGAAGTCTCCTCTAAAGGCTTCCTGACCTAAGGCCGACTATTACAATCTGCTGTCCCCTCCTCAGCAGCAGACTTTGACTTCAGCCTTCACGTTAGGAGCCTGAACCAGCAGAGCATGAGGATTGATCCCGAGGCAGACAATGCCTGGCTCTCCGCATCCTCCCTCGGATGGACTGCTTTAGCCTGCGGCTGCGGGCACAAGTGGGCACAGGCAGGCCTCTGTGGATGGTGAAAGGATAGAAAATAATACAGCCTAACTCTAATGACCCCAAGAAATCAGGAGTTTAAAATGCTATCTCGTTTTGTTAGAAACTAGGGAAAAGGTCACATTCCAGGGCCCACCCTTTGTTTAGACCTAGCAGAAAGGCCTTGAATAGGTGATCCTGGCCCCATAGGGTAACTGGAAATGGGCTAAGCTTATCTTGCTTCTGTAAACTTACGCCATTACCCCTAAGCAGGAGTTCACGCAGCTGTAGACATTATAGGAAACTAATTGGTCCACTGAGCGAGGGCTCCGATAATTTAAACTGATTGGCCTAAAAACTATGGAGAGGTACAAATCAATTGGCTCGCATTTCGCGGGCTCTCCATGCTAAGAAATAATTGGTTTGTGATTCGCGGGCTCTGTCGTAAACTTATAAAAGCTGTCGCAATTCGGCACTCGGGGTCCACAGTCCTCTAACCCTGCGTGGTGCACGGCTATGGAACCCAGAATTCTGGAAATAAAGAAATCCTCATGCTATTGCATCGAGGCCGTTTCTTGCAAGTGATTTGGGTGTTGCCTTCTGGGGTGTGGGGTGCTGGGGCACCCTCGGTTTTGGGGGTCTTACAATGGCAGCCACTGAATCTTCCTGAAGGGCTGTCTGCTTGGGAAGACAGTCCAGAATGTTGATCCACGTTCAATGAATGAAGACCATTGGCACTTCAGTCTCTTCGGGGTCGAGGAGCTGGAAATTTCAGGAGGCCAGGCTTCCTTGTGGACAGTCTGGTGAAACACATAGCGTCCCAGATGTACACTTTCCAAGTAAATTCCAAAGCAACAGAGTGTCTGTAAAGACATGTACACTCTGACGAGATCCCACTGGGGGACCCTGTCTGGACACCACCTACTCCCAAGCTTAGAGGCAAAAATCAGTTTAAAGGCTCTAGTCTAGCATGGCCTAAGTTCCCAGGGCCCTGGTGGAGTATGGCTCTGCTTCTCTGAGGATCCAAAGGGATGACTTACACTCAATACCTATTCTCAGACTGTAGAAAGCAAGCAGTTCCCACATAAACCACCATAGCCATACCGCACAACATAGTACCATGCATAAGGCAGCCCAAGAGATATGGAGGACAGTCAGTCAGACATGAGGGGCCTGGGTGGGAGTGATAAGGTCATTGCGTGAACTGTTTAGAAGGGTTAAAATGCTTTGAAAGAACCCAATAGTCATATTAACGCCTACAGAGGTGAGGACACGGTGTTCTACACTGCAAGTAGCAGTGAGGACCAGAAGGACCTTTCTGAATGGTAATTGGGCAATCCCCACCGACCTCAGGACACAAAGAGTAGGAAGAGAGAATCAACTCGCACAAGTTCTCTCTGACTTTCACAGTAGACCATGGTATACACACACACACACACACACACACAAATAATTAAATAAATATAATTTATAAAATATAGCTTTTTAAGCCTTAACAGGATTAAAGGGTGCTGGGCTGGGAAGCTGGAGATGCAGCTCAGTAGGCCAGAATGCTCTCTGTGCAAGCATGAGGCTGTGAGTTCAGACAGCAGCACCCAGCCCAGGCCGTGTTTGCCAATAACCCCAGCACTGGAGTTGAGTGGGGTGCAGAGACAGGCAGGTCCCTCAGTCTCATGGTCCATCCAACCCGAAAGGATGAGCTTTGGATTCAATGAGAGACTCACACTACACGTGTGTGTATGCCCATGCTGATAGTTACACACTCTCCCACAGAGAATGTGGGAGATGAAGTGTCCTGGGTAGGATATAAAATAGTCATCACTAAAGAGAAAGTCCTAAAGATTCTTGTGTTCCCTATGCTGTGACCAATAGATATCTCTGACTATTCGAGTTGGAGCAATTAGAAAATGAATCATCTTCTCCATATATCTAAACACAAAATGCTCTTCTCTTCTCCCAAGTTGAAGGCACCATCCGCTCAAGGATGGTTGGTTAATGGCCGGAGAGATGGCCCATCGGTTAAGAGCACACATTATGCCCTCTCCTGGCCTACATTGCCACCGGACACACATGTGGCACACAGACATAGGTGTGAGCAAAACATTCAATGCACGTAAAGTAAAATTTTAGAAATCTAAAAGGAAAAAGAAAACTGTTAAAGAGTGGGTGGGTAGTCATCGGTGGGAAAGAGACGGGACTGAATAATTCACATGAAGATGTGCGTGTAGCCTCTCCTCTGCCTCTTCCTGTGGGTATCTTTAAATCACATGAATTCAAAGTGTAGCCCAGGAACCATCTGCATTGCAATCACCTGGGTGCTTGTTAAAGTTGTGGGTTTCTGGGCATCAGTTCTGTCAGGCTGTCTCTTCTGGTGGGTTACAGGGATCTGCATTTGAAATAAGTCCCTTTGATTCTTATGTACCCTGAAGTTTGACAACTCGTGAAGGCTGGAGGGGAGATGGTCTCTTTGAGCAGAGAAGTCTTCCTATTAAGTGACCTGCTTTCCACTCCAGGAGCTTCCAAGCTTGAAGACAGCAGTGAGCAGTTCCCCTCACACTTGACACTTTGCCTCTGATGCGGCGGCCACGCCCACGGTCGCCTGAACTTTAGCAGCAGGAAGGCAGAGGTTCAGGGTGGCTGCTGAACTTCCCCTTGTCACACAGCTTTTAAAGGAATCTTTCCTTTTATGGTGAATTCATTAGGTTATTTCCATTCACAACCCAAACTGGGAATTCAGATTTAATATTCTTGTGTGGAGGCTTCTTAGTCACACCAGAAAGGTTCAACCTAGTGTTCCAGAAGGTTCCGTTGTGCTTTTCTAAATGAAGCTTTGGGAGCTAGCTGCCCGCCACTCTCACATGGACCTACCTTCTTGCTCACGATTTCACTAAGACCAAGACCTCAAGGGCTCTTGCAGCAAGTCAGGTGTGGTGTCTCGATGCTTGTGCTCATCTTCCAGTGTTTGAGGAGTGGGGGAGAGGGGATCAGGCAGCACTCTTACCCAAGCAATAAGGCTACCTGCTTCCACGGAACTTTTTCTTCAGTTCAGGCACCAACCAGGCTTGGGTTTTCTGGAGAAGTTTCAGTTGAGGAACAGGAACAACTTTCCGAGCACAAACAACTCTAGGTTTCTTTGGCTGCCATGATGCGCTTTGCTCGGCTGGGCCTGGGGAGCTCATCTGTGGTTCACAGAGCAGATGCCTCACCTGCCCCTAGACTCGTCCATCTTAGCAGACATGGCTTCTTCTTGCACAGGGTCGGCTTGGGAAGAAGCCCAGCTCCTGCGAGAACTCAGATCTCGGTTCTAGATGTGAAATCGCAGCCACGCATTTCAGGAAAAGCCTCTTGTGGGTTTGTTTCAAATATCAGGTTAGAACCTGTCTCAGTCACCACTTCTCCACCTTGACAGGCTGTCACAGCAGCGGCAGGTGGGAAGAGAAGCAGGTGTAAGTGATGGGTTACTTAGAACGCCACAGTAGGTGTCAGTCCGCATTGAACATTTAGATAGCAGTTTAGGCTGCTTGATGTATTATAGGTTTGCACAGAAGGCTTGGAACTTTGAAACTGTTCCCTTTTATACTTTGATTACACATTCATTCTGACTTGAAAAGGGAGTAGGTCGTAAGGAGCCACACACTCCCACACGGGCTGCCTGTAGCTCTTTATAGCTGTAATGATTGTTTAATGGCCAGGGGAGAAAATGCTGCCCAAGGTCCTCAAATCAACTGGGTTTTATTAAGCACTCCTAAAAACCACAGGGGTGGGGTGGGAAGAGTTGCTAATTGACAGTGAGGCTGAAAGCAGAGGTGAGCCCTCTTCCTACAGAGAAAGAAACCGGTGTTGAGGTCACTGGGACCCCCCCTCAAAAGGGGTACTGTCACCAACACAGAGGTAACAGCACCTGGACTTCCCCAGAGGAATGTGGAACTTAAGATATCAGTTGGGGAAACTGAGGCAGGAGAGCTCACATAATGAAGATAGTGTAGCAGATATCTCTATCTTCTTAGAGGACAAGAAGGGATTGGGCAGACTCAAACCTATCTTCTCCTATCGTGCTAAGTGGTCTGTAGATCCTGCCCAGCTCACTTGAGGACTGTGTATTCTTCAGTCTTTGGAGCTTTAGAGTTGAATGGTGTAACTGTCTTCCAGAACGAAACAAAGATTAACAAAGTAGCCTTTACTGACAAAGATGATTATTAACAAAGTAGCTTTATTGAGGAGGACCTCAGTGGGGAGACAGACAAAATAAAATTGCAATACCTGCCATTTACACAGCAAACTTCTAAGCACCTAGCAATGGTGAGGTTACACACTATTCTCATCTCGAGATGATGAGTTTAAGGCTTCCAGGAGGGAGAGCCTTCATCCCAAACCATGTAGCTAAAGGCATTATTGAGCCAGGGTCCTCAACCATTCTGCTATCTTCATTTAACATGTTCTGCATATGAAGAATGAGGTGTGCCCTGGGTTCAGGGAGAATAGAGAGTAAACTCTGCCCAATTCAGATTTGATTCTTACTGAACATGAGACCAGAGGACTTAATATATCCCTCTAAATATTCTACAAAATAGCACAGTGCTAAATGGGATAAAGGACGGAACACCCAGCACATCAGTCTCCAGCAGGTCACATAGTAGGTGATGAGTTAGGACTGCCTTTCCTCCCCTATCTGTCTGCTGCATTGCAAGCAGGAAACTGTTGGAGCCATTTCCAATCCACAGAAGTGTAAGAGTAGAGTGTGTCATGAAGCAAGAACTCACAGGCAGCTCTGGTAGGAGGGTAGAGCAGGGTGGATGCACACAACTTGTGAAGAATCACAAGTCCATCCCCACGCATAGGAGGGGATGCATAGCCCTGGGCTCTTCTTACAGAAACTTCTGTATCGCAGGGGGGCCAGGAGCAGCCTGATGTCCATCACTTGGAAATAAGAGGATTAAGTGGGTATCTATTGAAGAATACAATGTGGGAGTTAAGATATATATGCATTTATTATGTATATATGTTTGTTATTATATATATGTATAAATGGTTTGGAGAAAGAAAGCAGAAAACAAAAAGATCTAAGATTCAGGAGAAGATCCACAGCCCAGTTTTGTGCGTGTCAGCAAAGGATGCCTGCACACTGGAGAAGTGCGTCACATGTTTTGTAGTGGTGTCTGTTTATACTATCCATATGAACGTTATTATTTCATGTGTGTTATTTTGAATACAGATCTCAGGAGACGAAGGGGTTTATTTTGGGTTACAGTCCCAGGCTGTAGTTTATCATCTTAGGAAAGCCAGACAGGAACTGCGAACATCTAGCCGTGTCCTACCCACTGCCAAGGGCAGAAGCAAATGCACACATGCTCACCCACTTGTGTTCCAGTCTATTTCTCTGTTATCCGTGGACCCTCTGCTAGAGGATGCTACCGCCCACAGTGGGCTGGGTTCTATTTCTCTGTTATCCGTGGACCCTCTGCTAGAGGATGCTGCCGCCCACAGTGGGCTGGGTTCTATTTCTCTGTTATCCGTGGACCCTCTGCTAGAGGATGCTACCGCCCACAGTGGGCTGGGTTCTATTTCTCTGTTATCCGTGGACCCTCTGCTAGAGGATGCTACCGCCCACAGTGGGCTGGGTTCTTCCTTGCCACTTCCCTTAAGCTAATCCCCTCAGATGTGCCTGCAGGCCAACTCAATGTAGACAGTCCCTCAGTGAGATGCTTCCCAGGTGATTCTAGGTTGTGCACAGTTGACAGAGCTAACTGTAACAATATCTACATGAATGACGCCCCTGAAAGTTGTCCACATCCAAACACCCAGAACTTATGATGATGTCCTGGAAAGAGATCATTAAAGTTGCACATGGAATTAGGGCTGACCCCAGCTGATCCTCAGACAGATGTTCTCCTGGAGCTTTGAGTGGTCCTGGTGCTAAGAACATGACCCAGATCCTCGTCAGACAAGGAAGGTGAGAGAGAAACACATGCAGCAGTGGTGTGAATGGAGACGGGACTGGTCATTCCTGACCCTGAGAGAAAGGGAGCAAGAAGCTGAAGAACTCAGGCAACTTCCAGAAACTAGAATACACAGTAAAATGGACTCTCCGGACCCTGAATAAGGAACACAGCTTTGCCTGTAGTCCACTGAATGCCAATGAGCTCTTCTGGACACCTCCTTCAGAACTGTAAGGTCAGACAGTTTCATGAGCTACAGTCACCAAGTGTGTGATGCTAGGTAGAGCAGGAAGAGCAAATGGACGGTATATCTGAAAGAACTGGCTCAGCTCTTTCTCCCTGCAAGAATGAGGCCAGCAAGAGTGGAGAATGCAGAGAGCTTGCTGTGGGCAGAGTCTTCGTGGCTCCGGAGAGCTGGCTGTGGGCAGAGTCTTCGTGGCTCCGGAGAGCTGACTGCAGGTGGCTTCCTAGCTTCGAAGAGCTGGCTGTGGGCAGCTTTGTGGCTAAACATGTCTCAGAACCAGTGGTGTGGGAAAAGGGAAGAAAGGGAGATGGGCTATGATGAGGGACCTGAGTCCCAAGTGTCCAGCCAGGTACCTGCTGCTCAAAACATGCCGAGTGAAAAAACCCAAGAGGGTGGGCCCATAACACACACACACACACACACACACACACATACACACGGGAAGTCTGCTTACAGAGGGAGGGTACAAATTTTAAAGTCATATAAAGCTAAGGGTAGATGAATTCAACCTTCAGGATGGGCAGGGACCTGGTCAGAGATGTGGTACTTGAGCCATCTTCTAGACTGGATCCAGATTAGCTAAAAGTAGTTAAGCTCACCTTGAGGAAAAGAACCATGATGCCTATTTTACAAAATAACTTCTTGAAACATCCAACTCCTTTCAGATGGTAATGTTATCCTGATACAAAAACCAGATAAAGGCTGTACAAACAAAACTCTAAGCTAGGGTTGGCAAGATGTCACCAGAAATAAAAGTGGTCACCATGCAAGCATTCCAATGTGTTCTATCCCCAGGAACAACAGTAGTAGACCAACTTCACACACACACACACACACACACACACAGAGAGAGAGAGAGAGACAGAGAGAGAGAGAGAGAGAGAGATGATAATGATAATAATAATTTTTAAATTACCAATTGATATCTCTCATGAATTTAGGCACAAAATTTCTTCAGGAAGTATCAGCAAATCAATCCAGTGGTGCACAGAATGGTGACATGCCACAGCTAAGTGGCATTTCCCCAGTGTGCAGAGCTGTGGTTCAATACTGGAAAATAAACCAACAATCTACCATAGCAACAGACTGAAGAAAGAAAATCACATGATCAGAGCAATGGATATGGAACAACAACAACAATAAAAACTGAACAAAATCTAATACCGCTCACAATAAAACTGTTTCAGGAAATGAGAAACAGGGAGCATCCTGAAAATGACAAAGAGTATGTACAAATGCTCACACCCAAGGCCAGGTTTTTTTAAAAACATTTTAATTATGTTCATGGGGAGCTGTGCATATCTGAGTGTGTGCAGGTACCTAAGGAGGCCAGAAGGTGTCAAATCCCCTGGATTTGGAGTGGCAGTTGTGAGCTACCAGACATGGGCACTAGGAACCAAACTTGAGACATTTGTAAGAGCAATATATAGTTAACTGCTGAGCTGTCTCTCCAGCCACACCATGCTTAAGAAAATAAAAAGATTTTTTTTTAAGGGCTATAGAGTTAGTTCAGTCCATGCTGGCTAAGTAGGCAGCCTACACGGCCAACTTGAAGGCCAGTGAGAGAACCTGTCTCAAAAGACAAAAAACAAAACAAAAAAACCAACCCAAAACATACCACCGAAACAAAATACAGGTGGATTTTCTTGAGGAATAACACCCAGATTTGTCGCCCAGCCTCTATATACACATATGCACACACCCATACACACACACACACACACACACACACACGTGCACGTGCGCAAACACACGCACACACACATGCACACATACACACACATGCATACACACTAACAAATACCTATGTAAACCTATACATACAAAATATTTCATTAGGATACACTAGTTTTATAGACTCATAGTCTCATTGTTACTTTTTCATAGATGCGTAGAGCACACTTGGGTCCTACATACCCCCTGATCTGTTTCATTGTGAAAGACTGCCCACGTCATTCCATGAGACTGTAAGCAAGACAAGCAAAGCCATCCTTGCCACACTTATTCAGCATGGTACCTGGGGAAGCGTGTGTGTAGTAGGCCTTCCCAGATTTCTCGCCGGAAAACTTGCATCTCTCCTCAAAACAGGTAAGGACCTCAGAGACACAGGACTGTGACGTCATCTTAGGTCCCTAGGCTGTGTAAACAGCAGGATATCCACCTCGGGTTCCTCCCATCGGCCTTGCTCGCAAGGTTTAATATTTTTAATAGAGTATTTCCCCTTAGCATTGATTATTGGATTCAAACCTTCACCGCAGCCCTTTGTTCTTTTGAAGCTAAAGAGCTCCCCGAGTTGCCATCAATCCATTCTAAGCTAAGAGAAAAGAATCCAATTGTGAGCTGTCCCTGGCTACCTGCCATCTGAAGGAGAGTTTGCCTTCGCCAGTTTCCAACTCTCCACAAATCACACACGCTTTCTTCTTCATTGGCTCCTCACATCAGATCCTCTCCTTTCACCTCGGTGCCTTTGCTGGGCTCCTCCTGTGGCAGAACTAATTGCTCCCTGCTCTGAACCCCCATATCGCTCCATAGATGCGCCTCCCACTGCGCGTGGCACTTGCTATTAAAGCTCTTGCTCTCTGCTCGCTGTTCCCAGACCTGGAGGGCTCACACAGAGGCTCACTGAAGCATCTTCTCCCCAGCCTCTAGCATGAGCTCTCCTGTAAAGGAACCCAGTAGCAGGGTGTGGGGCAGCTCAGTTTGGAAGTAGGGATTATTCGCACACGGAAGGGAGTTGGGGACTTGGAACCGTAGTGGGAACATTGGAGAGATCAGAAAAACTCACTCTAAAGACCCCATCGAGGACACACAGCTAGCTAGTGACAGCGCCCGGCTTTGACACAGATCTGTTGCTTTTCATTTGTATAAACACACTCTTTCTGCTGATGTCCTTCCCTATAGCTCTGGAGGGACCACAGCCCAGGAAAGCAGCAGGGGTGGGTGGGGGTGGGCTTGATTCATTCCTCTCCGTGGAAGCTAAAGGGAAAGAAAGAGCCTTGTTCTCGCTGTGCAGAGACTAGGCACAAAACCAGAAAAATCACTCCATGCTCTAAAGAGCTTCAGAAAACAGAACACAGACCAGAGAGCCCAGCCTATCACAAGTTCAACAAAGTTTTTGCACGTTGAACTCTGAACTTTGAGAAGTCTAGAATCTTTAGCGATTGCTTATTGCCCGCAGGATAGACGCAGTTAGTCCTGTGCCTTCTGGGCATGCCCTTAGCTGCAATCCTCATTGAAGTTCCCGGGATGCTGCTTTCAAAACTGTTCAAATTCCTTCACTCAAGTGTTCTCAGCACTTATGTTGATAGGGAATACTTCAAAGGGTACATCTTTACTTTATCAAATCTGATCTAATTTTGCAGATGGAATCAAAGAGGTTCATTTCGAGTCTAGTCAAGTTTGCCAGCCAACCCGGAGAGGAAGCATCATTGAATGCCTCGCTGTCCGGATAATTAACCTAAACAGACAGACTCTGAAGACACTGGGGTCTTCAGCCATTCTGTCCCGGAGACCCCTGGGTGAAAACGGAGGTGTCCCTTAGAAGACACAGAGAAGAAAAGGATGGATCGCTGACACCCTCGAGCCCCGGGGTAGCTGGTCCTTCTCCCCAGCAGTGAGAGACAAGATGGGTGTTCCAGAGAAGCCTTGTGAAGGTGGAAGACCTAATGAGCCCACGTGCGAGTGCCGGATGCTCTTTGGAGAGTGTCTGTGTGGCATAAGGGAGCCCTAGATGTCGGCAGCCAAGGCCCCAAGTATTAACCTTTCCCCGGAGCCGTAGGAACAATTACGTACCTCTTCTCCCAACCTAGCAGTTTTTATAAAGCCCAAAACTGGATGTCAGTGTTAATTCGCCTCTGATATCGCCGTTTGAAGCTGGATCCAGGCTCGGATTCAGCTCCCTAGCCAGACAGTAATTTCCAACTGAGCTATTATAATTGTTACAGTAAAATGTCTGTCTGCATACAACACACCAGGCTCGGGAGGGGGAAAACCATTGATTTTGGTGTTCTGAAAAGTTCTCTGTGGCTCAGAAAAGAGAAGGTCCTAGCTGGGCTTGCTTTATAATAGACATCTATCTATCTGTAAAGAGATATGCACACAGGGGCAGCCCTCTGCAAAAACCGCTGGTAGTGGTGTGTGGGGGTAGTGGGGGGTGTTCTTCCCTCCGTGTCCTCAGCTCTCAGGCCTTCTTTTCAAAAACCCATCAAAAACTTCCCCTAAAAGCCCAGCGGACCTCCCTTGGCTTTGGACCCCTTTAGAGGGAATTATACACATTTACCAATCTCAGGGAGGTTCGTGGGCAAAGATAACAGAGCTTTTGTGTGTTGACCATGCAAATAGGCCGTGAGAAGGCTCTGTAGCCCAGACCTCTGCTCATCAATTCTGGTCATTGAGTGACAAGAACTTCACCCTTCCCTGGGAAGAGAAAAGGCTGGGCAGGCCAGTGGGGGTGGAGGCCCTCCCTCAAAATCTTTGTGTTATACCTCTTGGCTATAAGTTCACCTATCTGATATTCCATGAAATTCTTCTCTGCCAAGTGCTTGGTCTCTGGAACCCTGACTAGAGGTGACAAGGGAATGAAGGAAGGACAGACAGATAGACAGACAGACAGAAGAGCTGGGATCAGGTGAGCTGTGCTCACTGAAGCACCGGGAATCTCAGTGTGCTTGTCACATACAGTTGAACATAGAGGTAGGGTCATTACATACCATTGAACAGGGATGGGGGCAGGTATAGCTGATCTTGATAGGCAGTCTCTATAGGGAAGCCTCCTTCAGGCCATAAACATCCTGGGAAAAAAAGCTAGGCTGGAGATTTTCTGTACACACTGTCAACGTCCATACACAGACTAGAAGGCAGGCCTGACCACTTTCCCTGGGTCTAAGGTACTGGATCTTGACATGACTGTGCCCCCAGTCAACAACATACACTGGCCCAGGACTTAACTTGTCCATATACTTCTCTCCCAGCAGCAGGCTGTGCCCTCTGGGGCGGAGCTAAGATGGTCCCCACCTCTGGGGCCCCCCGAGCTAAGCTGGTCTGCCTGTGTTGGGCAGCAGATAGGCTACTGTGACTAGCACTCCTCTCACAATTCTGAACATGGCTTTGAGCACCATAAAATTGTCTGCACTCCCTCCTTAGCTCCTCAGGATGGTCTTCTGCAGTCAGGCAAATTCCATAGGCGTGAGTGTGTGTGTGACCAGGAGATATGGCATGGCTGGGTACTGAAGGTTCTGGTTGGCTCCTGCTCTGCTATGGTGGTTCATCTGGTGATCTGGTGTGTGTGTGTGTGTGTGTGTGTGTGTGTGTGTGTGAATTACCTACCAGGAGGCTAGGACTTCTCAACAGAAGAGAAATTTGTAAAAGAAGATTTGGAGTCTGAGAGGAAGTGGCCCAAGTGAAACATGGGGGTACAGGTGCATCTGGTTTGTGACAGGTCAGGTACTGTTGAGAAGATGAGGGGTGACTGTCCCTGTCTTCCACCCAGAGGCACAAATCTATTGTTTACACACACACACACACACACACACACACACACACGCATATGCATGCACACACATACACACACACATGCACGCACACACACATACATGCATGTACACACAAGCACACACAAGCGCACACACACGTACATGCAAGCACATGCACACGCACACACACATGCACACAGAAGCACATGCACACACGCATGCATGCACACACATGCACATGCACACACATGTATCAAAGCTTCCATTGTCTTGGCATGCCTAACAATTGCTCTGTGTTATTTTTAAACAGTAGCTGAACCTCCTTTTCCAGCCACAGAGCCAGTGCTGCCCCCCACCTCTTCCCATTGCCTCCTCCTCCATGAAGCCTTCCCAGATGCTCTTTCCTGTGTGTGGAATGTGCCTTCACACCTTGTCCTCACCACTGACACTGCTCTCTCTACGTCACACCTACTCACCCCTTCACCTCAGGTGACTGTCACTTCTAGGAAGTCCTCCCTAACTAGGCCATGTCCCTTATCACGAGTTCTTGGGTCACCATGCTCCTTCCCTCCAGAGCTCTACCTAAGGTTCCAAGTCCACATGCAGCACAGGTTTGCACCCATGCAGTCACTGTCCTCCCATTTCCTGGGATGCGAGTTCAAAAGGAGCAGAAACCACGGCTGATGTTTTCCTTTTTCACCGCCGTGGATGCCGTACGAGGCTCAAAAACGCTCCATAAATTCTTGCTAGAAGGATTCCATAACTTAAATGATTACATAACTTAAATGATTACGTAACTTAAATGATTGCATAACTTTAAGAGGGAATGCAATGGACCAATGTTTCACAAGCAGGTTCCGGAGTCAGCTTGTCTGGGTTGATTTCACCTTTTGCCATAGGTTGTGTGATGTCAGATAGGTTTCTTAACTTTTCTGTGCTTTGCTCTTCAATCAGGTAAAAGGAGATAAAGCAAGTAACTCAGAACTGGGCTATTTACTGGGCACTCAGGGCATGGCTGACCCACAGTCAACAGCCCACTGCCCAGGGTATCGGAGGGATGGCCTACTGTGCCCACGGTTTCTCAGGGCTGTGTGTTTCTTTGGAAAACCCCCATGTAAGAGGCAGGTATGCTTGTCCTCAGGGTGATGTGGTGAGTAAGTGTCCCAGCAGGGCATGACTCCGTTTGTGCAGCCCTGGCTTATTTTTTTGGTTGTCCGAGGTTTCTGTGTCCTCGTGTGTGAAAAAGGGATAGACAGAGCACCCTGTCCTCACGAAGTGCAGGGACAGGCACACGGGGAGTATGCGGGGTGCTTCAGCTCCCTGGGATGTGATTGCCGCCAGTGCTGCGGTCACTCTCATTTGGGGGAAGAGCATGGAAAACCTCTCAGTTTGAATTGGCCTGGTCCTGCAGTCACAGCCACCAACTTTTCTTCAGATCCCACAGGGAATCTCAGAACACCTCCGGCTGACACTGTCCCCATGCATGACAGTGACAACGGAGATGACACTGGAGCCTCTGCCTTCAGCAAGGGACCCCCTTCCTTCCCCAGCATGGACAGCCAGCACTGGAGTGCAGAGGGTTGATTCTGGCACGACAGTCTGTCCTCTACACATCTGTAGGCAATGCTATCACATAGCCAGAATGGTTGGGTTGTGCTTGTCTGGGGCTAAAACAGAGATCCACTTCCTTCCTTGGCCAATAATTTAAGGTGTCAAAGGAAGTCCTTCTCAACTCAAGTCTGTTGCACCAAGCCCAGGCTGATGGCCCTCTGATGTCCACCCTGTAAGCTGGGGGCTCCAGAGGGGCATGGATGGCCATGGAAAGGGGGGACGGGAAAGGAGAAGGCCCCACACATGAGAGGTGCTCCAAGGGTAATGGGTGCGAGGATCTTCAGAAGGGTTTTGGTTTTGGTTTTTTGTTTTTTGGTTTTTTTAGCAAAGAGCATCAGTGGATCTTCTTAAGACAAAGGGAGGGGATTTCCATTCTCCTCATTTTATACAGAAGAAAGCTGGAGCTTAGGGAAGGCCAGGACCTTAGTGCAGAGTCATTATCAAGCCAGCAGAGGCCCAGAACCCAGTCCTGCCCAGGCACAAGGATGATAAATAAAGGATTTGGAGAAGCAAGCCAAGCATCAGCAATGAGATGATCTGGGAGCAGGGGGAGAAGCAGGGAAGTCGTGGGGAAGGCACCTTCTTCCTGTCCACAGCAGAGCCAGAACTGAGCCCGGTTGTGTACGCTACCTGCTTCTTCTTGCATGAGGCAAAACAGACCTAAGGGGAGAGCGGGTCACAGTCTCCTACCTGCAGCTCCAAGGCACGGATGTTCCAGGCCTTTCTTACCAGGAGCTTCCAGGGCCTGCCGCCATCAGGCACCGGCATCAACAATTCACTGATGGTGGCACTGGCTGGGGAGCCTGAGTCGGGCAGTCTTGACTTCAGGTGAGTAGCGTCCGATGTCTGTCCCTGGACTCTTTCAAGATTGGGCTCTTGACTCTGGAGTTCCAGGCAGCTGCCCGTGAGTACATTCATAGCTGAGTCACAGCTGTCAGAGAGCACTGAGGCAGGCTCATGACCTCTGGGCGATTAACGGAAATCTCAGCCTTGCTCTCTTCTTGACTTCCTGTTATGGTGGATAGTGAAGTCCAAAGAACCTTGAGCAGGAAGGGACGGACATCCAAGGTGATCTCAACTCGCAATTTTGATCTATAGATGAGGATGCTGAAGTTCAGAACACCCGAAAAGGACCTGATCAAGTCTGTCTATCTATGTATCTCTCTCTGTCTCTTTCTGCCTCTCTGTCTCTCTGTTTCTCTCTCTCTCTCTCTCTCTCTCTCTCTCTCTCTCTTTCTCTCTCTCTCTCTCTCTCTCTGTGTGTGTGTGTGTGTGTGTGTGTGTATGTGTGTGCATGCATATGCGTGCGTGTGTGTGTGTGTGTGTGTGTGTGTGTGTGTGTGTGTGTGTAAACAATAGATCTGTGCCTCTGGGTGGAAGACAGGGACAGTCACCCCTCGTCTTCTCAACAGTACCTGACCTGTCACAAACCAGATGCACCTGTACCCCCGTGTTTCACTTGGGCCACTTCCTCTCAGACTCCAAATCTTCTTTTACAAATTTCTCTTCTGTTGAGAAGTCCTAGCCTACTGGTAGGTAATTCACACACACACACACACACACACACACACACACACACACACACACACACACACGCACACACCAGATGAACCATAGCAGAGCAGGAGCCAACCAGAACCTTCAGCCATGCCATATCTCCTGGTCAGGAAAAGGTTTCATTCCATTTAGTCTTGCCTGAGATCTACTTCCAGGGCCACTGGTGAGGTTACCACAAACTGACCAGGAGAAAGTGGGTCAAATTAGCCAGGACTGTCACTGTTGGAAAGGGCTCTTTCCTTATAAGTGGAGCACCGTCAAGGTCAGGCCCTTGAGCCTTTCCCTGAGACTTCGGAAATTAACAAGAACACCTTCCAGATCTTGTAGCATGCCTAAAAACAACAAAGAGGTAAGAAATACTTATTTTCCCAGTCAATCAAAACAAGAAACATAGCATTATGCCAAATCAAGATATGCCTTAGGAGAACCAGGGAAGAATTTCAACTCCCTGTCCTGATGAATGAGGCTGGAGGTTCCTTAGTCCTCCATCTCCACGCTAACTGCTTCCGTCCATCCTTCCTTCCATCCTTGGATTTTCCACTATTTATTCATTCATTCATTCATCATTCATTCATTCATTCATTCCAGGAAGTCAGGGTCAAGATGTCTGCCAGCCCCCCCGCATGGTCACTGGACACCCTCTTCCTGCTGCTCCACCCCAGCCTTTCTCTGCTCCAAAATGAGCGCCTGACAAAAGTGCAGCAGGCTCTGTGCATTTTAAAGAGCTAGCCTATTTTCAACTATAAAATAATATGTGGCATAGAAAAACAGCGTGTAGGATGAAAAAAAAAGATCCTGTTTAGTTTCAGTGTGACATTTGCCTGGGGGAAGAAGTGCCGAGCTCATCGGCAGGCCGATTGTTGAAGCCCTGACCAGCCAGTTACAAAGTGTCACCATTTAATATGCCAGTCAGCTCTGCCTTTCCAGGACGATCACTCCTTTTGTGCTGGAGCAGGAATAGGAGTGGGGTGCAGAGGAGGGACTGAGCAGAGAGTACTGGGGAGGAAGAAGGAAGGGGTAGGGATACCCAAGAAGGAAGGCTACAGAAATGTTGTGATGTTTAAGCTCCCTCACACCTCTGGGCAGAGCTTCCTTGTTCCCACAGGGTTGGAGCAGCCAGAGCCTTGTGGTTCTTGGTCACTGTGGCCACCTAGGTATGGCATCTGTAGGTTAAAGACCCACGCCTGCCTATACCCCCAGACACGTATGTCTTAGGCCCCAACGTCACTGAGCTTTCAGATCTCCTCAGAGCTGGGGTCATTTGCTGGCCTCAGATGCAGGGTACCAGCTTGTCAAGTTCTGGGCAAAAAGGTCAACAGATCCGAACCCATTACTGCCTCCTGCAAGCTCGACACATTCCTGTTTAGACATCATCGCAAGATCCTAGCTGCCTTTCATGACTGGGAGCTTTGTATCCAGCCTACCATTAACAGGGTTCAGCCAATGCAGGGCTTTTGACTTGTCCTCCCCCCAGAAGAGCCCCTCTCCCTCTGTCAGCCCTTTCTTCATCAACTATATTTGTTACAATCAAGTCCCGTCAACTGTCACAGCTCACATAGAGACTGCCAGTAAATATGTCTTTCCACTCATTAGACAGTCCCCTAGTCACCTTGGGATTTCTACCTTGTCTATCTCACTCCAAAAAACTTTTGTTCAGAAGTATGAGACACCCACTGAGCGATGTCAGCTTGCGGCCATTACCTCAGGAAGTGACAGAAAACACCCAACTGTCACTCATTAAGATCCATTTTTTCCAGAGTTGATGTAAGTCAGACTTTGCCCCCAAAACGAATCATGATTTATTTAATATATTTGCTTCTACAAGTGTCAGCTCATCAGCTTAAAACGTTCTTCCTTTAACTCTATTGAGGGCTGTACAGAAAGTTTTCTTTGAAACCTAGTTTTTGCTTTAAGGCTTAATAATTAAAACAGAACCAAGAACAGTCGAGACTGTGCTCTATGGGTGCACTTTGGTGGCCCCTAGTTTTATAATTATATGTACAAAGCAGTCCTGTTGGAATTATCGCTGGACACGCTGGGAAAATTGCCTCCCACTGAGCAGGCTGGCTTTTTCTGCCGGGCGCACTGGGCTGGGGCAAGATGAAATGAAAACCAGGGATGGTTTGAAAGCAGGGACAAAAATAACAATTAGGGAAGGGACGAGGAGGGAAGCGCAGCTTCTTAATTGCTCGGCCTGTGCGCCAGCGGGCATCTCCCTGTCACACGGCAGGAGTGTGAGGACCCAGGAGGACCTGGCGCTGTGCAGAGGCCTAGGGGACACAGACGGAGGTGTGCGTTGGCTACAGCTTCCTGGAAAAGATGCCCCAGGCCTTGCTTTGACCTGGATTTGGGTAGAGATCAAAGCCTGAGCCCAAGAGAAAGGTGATTTGACGGGCTGATGGCTTCCTATGGGGGGTCATTCCAGCCCAAGGTCATTTCCAGCCACTCTCCCTTCCTCAGATTCACTCTGACTGGTCTTTCCCTCTGGAGAAGAAGGGCTGAGCATCATGGGAGGATCTGCTTGGAAGGTGGATGCTGCCCAGCCACTTAGCATCCCCCCTAGACCCTGCAGGAGGAACTGCAGCTGGCTAAGCTGCAGTTAACAAAGGGAGAAATGAATCCTACCACCAGCTCCCAACCCCAAAAGAATGTAGACCTCGGACCCCCACATGCCCACCCCCTCATCAATGCAGTCCTGTGCGGCGAGAAGGAAGAGCCTAGGGTAGAAAAGAGAAAGTGAACACCGCCGATACAAATGGTCCCAGATGAGATCTGAGGAAGACGAGGAGAGGGAGATGAGACTCCGGCCATTGAGCAAGTTCACCGCAGACCACCACCTGTCAGTGTGCCGCATGGGGAACCGAGCCTTGTCAGGGAATGTGGGCTCAAAGAGGCACAGAGCCTCTCACAGGGAAGGGTTTACAGTGCTCGGGAAAGCTATTGCTTCTATGTTTGTTTCCATATTATTAAGACACAGAGAGAGTTCTCAGTCTGTTCCAGGGCTGAGCCTTGGCATTAGGACACCCATCTCAGAGCTGGCAGAGCGGTGGAGGCTACTGCACAGGTCTTCAAGAAGCATTTTGGACACGGGTTCTGGAAGGCAGGTCCCCAGGAGGTAAAGCGGGACACCACACCATCCAAGGGAGGCATCCAGCTTGCTTGGATCTATTTTAACATTCTTTTTTTTTTCATAGGTATATGACCTATTAACAGCAAAGGCGCAGAGACTCATTTCTTCTTAGATATACCCAAGTACCGGCTGGTGGTCTTGGTGTGCTAACCCGGAACACAAAGGCCCCAAAAGTGGCACAGCCAGCTACGGACTCAGACGCTCCAGGTCCTCACATAGCTTGTTGTCTAGATTGTTGGCTGTCCTTCCCTCCTTCACGTCCTTCTGTCTGTTCAAGAACCAGTCTGGGGTCTTGTGCTGTCGTGGGTTCTGCATAGTGGTGGTCAAACGCTCCACCTCACCCTCCGTGAGTTCTCCAGCCCTCTTGGTGAGGTCAGTGTCTGTCTTCCTCAATACCACAAGAGCATATCTCCTCCCCACACCCTTAAGGGCTATTCTCCGCCCCCTGTCGATGTTGGTGTTGAGTACTCGCAAAATGTGCTGGAACTTCTCAGGGATCACTAGAGACTATTTTAACATTCTTAAAACTCAGACTACATGAGGAAGCCTCAGTCCGTTCTCAGAAAGCCCTCACACTAGAACCTCCCATGGTGTCTCCCTGGTGAATGAAAGCCAAGCTTCAGGCGAGCAGGTTCAGAGTCCCCAGCTCCACTCCCTGCGCTCTTCACTCTCAACTCTCACCAGCTTCATGCTGGGCCTAGCTAACTCTCTTGGGTGGAACCCTGGATTTCCAAATCATCCCTCAGCATTAGCTCCACCCAAAAATCTTGAAGTATCTGTGTTCTTCTATCGGATGCAGATCCCTTGGTTAAAAAATGCAAAAGCAACTTCATGTAGTGTGAGGAGTTGAAAACCAACATGGTGGCTGTCCAGGAGTTGGAGAGGAAGAGAGAGCAGGAAAGGATGGGGAGGGGGGGAATACCCGTTGCGACAGCTAGCTCTCTCCAATTACCACTGGGCTTTTCCTAGACTGGACGGCCTGGCCCACTGGAACCAGGCCATAGCTTCTGGGTGGAGAGGAGAGGGCCTTGTCCCTCCAAAACTCTATTTCCTCCAAGAATGGAGAGTTTACCAAATGCGTGGAGTTTCAGTTGCAGGCTCTCCAGAAGGGGGGCATGCCTTCTTCCCTCAGTTTTCCCAGAAAGCTGAGAAACAATCCCAGCCCAGCACCACACGGGGGGGGGGGGCATGGGGGCGGGTGGGTAGGGGGGCTACATCCTCCCAGCTTCCCAGGTGCTAGAAATGAGGTAATTTACCCCAAGTTCCTACCCGTTCCCACAGCGTACCTACCCGGCTCCTCAACTCAACAGACAAGCCTCAGAGCGGAGACAATCACACTGGAAATCATCCAGCAAATGGAACGTCCCATGGTGTCCATGACCCTCAGCTGGGACGGGAAGATTGGATATGGGAGTGTTTGATGAGGTTAGCCCATTTCCAGTCCTTTATCCCAGCGTTATAAAGCCATTATCTGTTTTAAGTTATCTGTTTTAAGAAGTGAAGTCCTTTAATGTGCTGGGCATACAGAAGGAGCTGAGCTCCCATTCCGTACAGAGCGCCAGGAGGCAGGAGCCACGGAACCTGCTGGAACCTTTATTTTCCTTCAGCCCCATAAGAAGCCCTTACCTACTGAGCACTGATATGATCATTGATGATCCACGACTGGGAAGAAATAGGGATCTGTGTTAATTAGAAGTCAGGGTGGGAGATGTTTAGAAGGGATACATCACCTTGGAGACCCTAAGCCTAAATAGTCCTGCTTTTCAGAACAGCTCCGAAAGGAAACAGACGTGTGTCCTCCCTTCGTTGGAGCCCTGACTGTTGACTGGAGCCTTGCTGAGCTCCTGTTTCCTCCATGAAGAGCCCACTGATGAGGGATTCCCTGCTTCTAATACCCAGAGCACACATCTTCCACACTACTACTGTGTGGTCCTTAGATAACACCATTCACCCATCTGCCTTCTCATCTGTTGAAACCCTCAGAGGACAATCTGAGGATATTTCAATAGACAAGACAACTGAGACATGTGTGGTCATGACAACTGTCTTAGTAGGGCCTGTGAGTAATTTAATATACTCTACCCAGGCTTTTATGTGTAGAGAGAGTCTGTGTGTAAGCATGGGTGTCCCGTGGTGCCTGTGGTGTGTATGTACATGCACATGTGTGGAGAACAGAGGTTAGCCTTAGGTGTTCTCCTTCAAAAGCATTGGTTTTTTGAGACAAGTCTCTTACTAAAATCTGATGTTGGGCTGGCTGGCCAGCAAGGCCTTGCTCTCTGCCTATCTGAGCCTCCTGGCACTAGAATTACAAGTTTCTAGCATTCCCATTTTGTATTCTGAGTGTTGCACTTGGGTCCCCACGATTGTGGGACAAGCACTTACTGACTGAGCCATTTCCCCAACTCTTGAACTCTGTTTATTTTAGAACCGATATTTACTGCTCATTATGAGATACTGACAAATCTCCCCACGTCATCAGAGTATGGGCTTGTAGAGAAAGGTTCTTCAACCCCAGCTCCCATTTGGAATCATCTGAGAGATTGTAAACATGTCTCTGTCCAGGGTCTTTCCCAGGGGTTCTGATTCATTGCTATGGGGTAAAGCCTGGGCACTGTCCAGCCTGGGCACTGTATTTCCTGAGCATTGTATTCCCTGAGCACTGTCTATCCTGGGTGCTGTATTTTTATTGTAAGTCCTACTCCTAACGGTCCTTCAAGATTGAAAAGTCTATTCTAGAAGCCTGCTTCCCTGACTTGAATGTGCCTTCACATCCAGAATGAGCTGATAAAAACCAGATTCTGTTGTAGCAGGCGTAGGCAAGAGGCAGGATTTCACAACTCTGCCGATGATCCCCCAGGTGATGTTGAGGCAGCTGGTCTGAAGACCACCTTTTGAGCAGAAAGGCTTTAAACTGGGTTTCCCAACCTCAAGATTATTGACATATTGAACCAAAGGGTTCTTTATCCTGCGGAGAGAGGAGGCTATCCTGGGTGTTGTAAGATATTTAGAATTGTGACAACCAAAATGTCTCTAGGCATTACAAAATGCCATTGGTGGAAGGCAATCACCCCTGCCCCACCCACCCGCCCCACCCCCACACTGAGAACCATGGCAACGGAAAACCAGTGTTGAGTCCAGCATCCTAAAGTGTTCTACCTTCCAGCCCAAAGCTCTGCAGACTCCCCTGTTAAATATCCCTCCCACACTTATTTACTGACTTTTAAGTGACTTAAAAGATCTTATCCCATTCCTTCACAAGTGATCCCACCCAAGCTTCCCTCCAAGAGATGCCTAAACTCAGATAGGAGAAGGAAATCAGCCATAACTGTAGGCCTGGTCTCTCTTATGTTTTCAATCCTCGGTATACCCCTTTCTGGTAGGTCACACCCTGTACAACATGTGAGAATAGAGAAATGAAGTCACTTAGCCCAGATCACACAACTGGTAAACAACAGAAACAGATGTAAACGTTAATACCATTCCTCTTCAGTTTGTTTCCTACTGAAGCGCGGGAGCCGGAGGAGAGCCATGCTCCTACCGCTCCCGCCAGTCTGATGAGCACTAGCATCCGGGAAGAAGGACCACACAGAGAGAGTGGTCGGTTCTGCGGGACCAGAGGGAGGAGAAGAGAGGCCTCCTGAAGGAGGTGACAAGTGGCCCGAGTGACAGGAGGAATTTCTAATGATCAATTTGCTTGTAGGTTCTCACCCTCACTGAACCGTGAGCTTCTTAGGGGGAAAGTCTGCTGTTCGTGTTTCCCTCCTTCGTTCCTGGCATGGTGCTGGGTACGCAGCAGGTGTTCAGTAAATATTTGGTGAATAGATGAGCAAGCCAAGCAGAGAACAGCACGGGTAAGCACACAGAGGCCTGTGGGCTTGCTGCGTGCCGGAGGAGGGCAGATAGACATGGCATGGAAGGGGGCAGTGGGCAGGCAGGTCTCTTCCATTTCGCCCCCTGCACAGAGCCCTTGCATCAGCTCCTACTGTGCTCTGGGGTAAGGAATAGGGTTTCAGAAGCTGCAGGGCAGGGTCTCTAAGACCTGTGCTCATCTGTCCAACTCAAGACCGTTTCAAGGTAGTACAAGTTTCTAATGGGTTCAGAAAAGCGAGGAGGAAAAGCTTAGCTCTGATTCGTATGTGGGGAAGGAACCATGGGCATTGTTTTTGCTTTTTAAATACTCCACTATCCTAAGGCATGGAAGGGTTCAGGTCCTGAAGGCTACAAGCAGCTAACACCACAGAGAGAAAGCTGGGAGCTTTCGCCTCCTGATGGAAGGATGGATCAGGCACAGACTCCAAAAGGAGCTATCAACGGACTGGAGACACTGGGGACAGCGACACATTAAACCACACCATTGGCATGCTGTCGGTGAAATCCTGACTGTGGGACACTGTCTGAGACAAAGGGCTTGTCTTCGTAAACACTTTAGATGGGTTTCGAAGAAGAGAGGGTAGGATATCTGGAGGTGAAAAGACACAGTAAGAACTGTTCAACCTTTTCAATATGTTCACTGGGGTGGTTAGCCTTGTAATGGGATGTGGAACCTCAGGGAGATGGGCCTCTGGGCTTGCCTAGAGGGGATCATCTTGAGTACATTAGCTGATGTGGGAAGATCCCCTGTAACTGTGGACGGGACCCCTCCCTGGGCAAGAAATCCTGGTCTGTGAAATGGAGAAAACAGAGAAGCATGGATCTCTGTCTGGTGTCACTGTCTCTGACCACAGACACAGTGACAGGCTGCTCTGAGCTCCAGCTTCTATGACTTCCCTCGCCATGTACCTCAAACTGTAAGCCGGAAAAACACCTTCTCCCTTAAAGGCTTCTGTCCGAGTATTTACCATGGCAACAGGAAAAGAAGTTAAGACATCTACCTAATTTGAATTTGAACTCAAACACTCAAACAACTACACACACACACATACACACACACACACACACACAAGGCAGGTGGCAATATGAACAAGATATACTGAATGCCATTGATAAATTATTGTTAATTGTTTAGGGTGTGAATGATTATAGGAACTCATGCTGCAGTTCAGACAGGGTGGTGCTGACTGGACGGACGAGGGACGCTCTGCTCTGGTGCAAGACTGGCTGGAGGCCGTGAGCTTGAACCCCTGACATTCTGCCTCTTATTCGTCACTAACAGCCGTTTTGAGGTATGACTTGGCAATCACGCAGCCTGCCTGCTTGAAGCTGCCATCCTTCCTCACAGCCAAGTTTTGATTAACCCTTCCTAAGACCCCATGCCCCTTAGCCATAACGTCCCATTGTACACTGCTCCCTTCTGTAGCCCTAAAACTACTAGTGCATATTCTACCTCTGTGGATCTGTTTATCCTGGGCATTTCACCTCAATGAAATTACATGATGTGTCTGGTGCCTTTCACTTAGTAGTGCTCTTTCAAGATTCAGCCTCGTGGCTGCCTATGTCAATAGGTGGGTATATTATGGCTAAATATTCTCTTTTATGGCGATTTATTCATTGGCTGTGGGTTGTTTCTACTTTGGGGCATTTTAAGTGGCGCCATTATGAACAATAGTGCAAGCTTTTGTGTGAGAATGTCGTCATTTCTCTTGCCCGTATGCCTAGGAGTGCAGTTGTTAAATCACAGGGTGACTCTGTGTTTACCCATTTGAGAAACCAACAGTCTGTTTTTCCGAAGGAGCTGTACACCATTTCACATCCCCACCAGCAACATCCTGTCTATTTTCAGACGATCGAGATGTTCTGCAATGAATTTTTTAAAAAAAGAAAACAAACGCAAAAACCTGCCTGCATAGGCTAAAAACCACCCATGCACGATTGCAACGTTGGCAGAACTGTGATTTGTTTTCTGTGTCTCGTCTGCTGACATGGGCATCCCGAGATAAGATCACAGCACTTTGTCATTTGCTGTCCCTTCCCGTGATCTCAGATTTTTTTGGTACATATCTTCTCCATTTCTTTTGGGAGGGCAAAAACCCTTGAGGAAAACCCAAATGAGTCAGGCCAGTAAAGGATCCACATAGATCCGCATTGGTTCCCAGGGAAGAAGGAATGGGAGCCTCATTCTGCCCTCTGCTCGCAAAATGCCTGCACAATGACTGTCCACCGTAATTACATAAAATGAAAGCCACAAAGGAAATAATTGCCAGGGGAAGGAGGAGAAAGGAGAGAGTCTTCCGAGCCCAAGGTTAAATGCCGGGCGTAAAGAGATGTAAACAAGTGCATTCTTTCAGCGGGACAATTTGGGAAGTAATGGCACACAGAGCCACAGTCTGCAGGGGACAGCGGGCACTTGGCTGCATTATTCCGTCCTAGGTCCCCATTTTCTCCTGTCAAGAGGCTTTGACTGAAGTCACAATTGTCTTCCAGTGAAAGGCTGAAATGCCATGTGGATGACTTGAGTGATGGGCCCTAACATCTTGGCTGCTCAAGAAAAAGCCATGCTAATGGATTTATGCACTGAGTAAGATAAAAGGCGGAAGGAGGAGGAGGCCCCACCCAGTCACTGGAGCGGCAGCACTGATGCCTTTTGGGATATTACTAGAGAACCAAGCCTCTGTCAAAAACAAATTAATAAATATCCACCCTGCTCCCCTGTGTACCTGGTAAGAGAAACCTAGGCTCCTGGCCTTCACAAATAGCCTAGGCTGAGCTCTGGATCTCAATTTCTCTAATTTCCTAAGCCTGAGCAGATATTTCCCCCACAGATTTCAAGATAAATGAGGTCCCTAAGAGCCTCTACCCAACTACATCTCTCACCTGACTCTCCTCCCAGCAGCCCGACTCTCAGACAGGCAAAGCATCCCAGGGAGATCTCCAAGCCTGTCAGATAAAGTAGTCTGTAGTGATGGATATTTACTGGGTTGGTAGGACGCTCACCTGGGCCCTGTCATGGAATGGCCGGGCAGAAGAACCGTCATGTGGTGAGGGTAGGGACAACCCAAGGACCTTCCTGACCTATGACAGGCCTGACTCAGGTAGCAGTGAAGACCATGCGGGCTGAAGGTGGTAAGTCTCCTAGAGCTCATGAGCTCAGCTGCGAAGGACAGCAAGACCTGAGAGTTTATATCTTAGTGTTTTAGGGATCATGACTTAGAAATTGCATCTTAGGAGTTTCTTTGGAAGGTAATGAGAGTCTACACTGTGGCTTAAATTTTTATTGTCTGTGGCTATCATCAATGGGGGGATAGGAAGGTGGCTCCTGGGGATAACATAGCCCATTCCCCTTTATACAACTGAGGAAAGTGAAGGCCAGAAAGTGGATGGGACCTCTTACAGTTAAGAGAGCTAATCTTGCTACAGTGCCTCAGCCTAGGAAAAGCCCCACTCAGACTAGCTAAAGGGACTGGAACTGGAAGCCTTCCCTTGCTTTAGAATCACCAGCCTTCACTGGCCCCGCCCAGCTCCTCTCTACTCCATCCCTTCCCCCTCCCAACCTTGGCCACCTCCTAGAGCAGGCTGCCATCCTCAGCTCAAACTCTGAACTGTATTGCAAGATCTCCCATTGTCTCTGCCTTGATCATTTCAGAACTGCAGCTACAATGATGGTTAGCTTCCCGTGTAGAACCCACCAGTGACCCTCGACCCGTAAATCTCGACATTTACCCATCCCTGCCTAGCCCCTCTGTGCAGCTACCACGCCATCTCGGACTGCCCCACGTCCTCACTGCACTGTCCCGGGCACTCTGACTTTCTCTTGTCTATTACTCCAGGGACTCCCCCTTTGGAAAGGTTCTAGTCACCTCCTCACTTGTTTCACTTGCTGGCACTGGCTGCTACGCCTCCTCGGGGAAGCTGACTGTGACCTGGCACTGAGCGAAGTCCCTCTATTTTATGCTCTCACAACCAAGTTTCTTTCCTTGTGAACATCCATCTTGGTTTATAATCATATGCTCATTAGTGGGATGAAGCGAAGACAGTCTACGTCCCTAGACAATAAGACAAGTCTGTTCTGCCTCACTGTTATGTCTCTGCACCTAGCAAGGTGCCAGACACCAGCCAGCTTATGCGAAGTCATTATGCACCTGTGTGACGGGACAGTTGTTAAAATATTGAAATGATTCTGCATCCCTGGCGATTAACTCCTGCTGCAAACCTCCCAAGAATCCCAGGCTGCCCCAGCCAACGTGTCCCCTCCCCTACCTTTCAGACCACTCTTAAACCCATTAATTTCAGTAGTGCTTCTACACCATGGGTAACAGTAGGCACTTAACAATCGTAAGAAATAGTAATAGAGCTATGCATTCAAACTAGGTCTTGTAACTTCCTTTCGGCTTTGTGCTTCCTGACTCTCAGCAAGTTCCAGAGGTGACATGGGCCAGGTCATTCCTGAGTCCTCAAGAGCATCCGAACTCTACATTAAAACCTACAGGAGCGCCACTGTGCCCCATACCTGCTCGCCTGAGCTCTAAATCCACATGGTACAGCCGGCCCTCACACCAGGCACATGTGAGTTGTCTCATCATCAGCCAAACTCTCTAGGGACGCTTACTTGAGTTGAAGTCCCTTTGCTCTTTAAAGGGATGAGACAATCTGTCACCTCCCCCTACCAGGCCATCTCTCCTAAGAGAAGCAAAGTGACAGACAGAAACATTTCTTCTGGGGGAGAGGATGCTCAGGGCCAGGAGATGGCCCCATGGGAAGAGGTGCTTACCCCCAAGCATGGCTTCAGCTGCTGGAGTTGGATGCTTGGACCCTCATGGCGGCAGGAGAGGACTCATCTCTGCAAGTTATGCTCTGGTACCTGCACAAGCACAGTCCATGGGCATGTGCATATACAGACACAAAATTTCAAAAAAAAATATTTGCCCTGTAAGCCGGCTTTCATTCTTATTCATCACGGTCTCAGGGGATTTCCTAACCTCTGGGCATTGAGGTGATGTCTTTGTGAGGCTGGATTTTCCCAAAAGTGGAACCTAAGGAGAAAGCAGAGGTATAAGCAATTGACTGAATGCCTAGGAAACGCAATCCGAGTGCCGTTGGGGGGATGCCTGTGACCAGGCTGGCCATGGTGAGTGTGGCTTGGTCTCACGACAAGTTCTAGACTATGTGAGCTTGATCCAGTTGTCTGGTGTGAAGAATTTCCTTTACTCTTTGATTCCAGGTCCTTCTGTGAGCACCCGTTCTTACACGTCTACTCTGTTTTGTGATCTGGCCAGGCAGTCGGGATTGTCAATTTGTGATATCATGAAGATCAAGAGTTATATCCAGGGTACCAAATAGCATCTGTGACAGCACCCAAACGCCTTCCAGGGAGATAGGTATAAAGGCATGCAGGAAGTTTCACCTGAGGCAGCATGGAGCCAGGCAATAGCTTGGGCTTTGAAACTGAAGCCTTGAACGTGGATGACCAGGGCGAGACTTGAGGTATAGAAAAAGGTCTGTCATAGTGCTGGGTACAATATCGATCACAACCAACAGATTAAGAATTACTCCCTGGAATAGATCTGATATTCTTGGCTTTTTCCTGACCTAGAAGGCTGAAGAAATTGCCTCCAAGCATGGTTAGTCTTCATTACCAGAATGAAGGTGAGGAGGGCATGTGCCTGCTCCTTGTAAAGGTGGACTCCACAGATTTGAACCTTGGCCCTCCGGCATTCACCTCAGTCAGCAAGTGTGTTCTGAGACAGCCTCTACGTTATCTGGGCAGCTGAGGAGGTTTGAAGGAAAACGGCTCCCATAGACTCGTATGTTTGAGTGCTTGGTTCCCAGTTGGTAGAACTGTTTAGGAAGGACTGAGAGAAGGCACTTGTTGGAGGAAGTGTGTCATTAGGCAGGCTTGGAGGTTTCAGAAGCCCGTCACCATCCCTAGTTAGTCTTTCTCTGCCTGGTGCTTGAACCAAGATGTGAGCTCTCAGCTACTGCTGTAGAACCATGCCTACCTGCCTACTGTCATGCCCCCTGCTGTGCTGGCCAGGGACTCTAGAACTCTGGAACTGCAAACCCCAAATAAAATGCTTTTGCTTATACGTTGCTTTGGTCATGGTATCTTCACAAGTAATATACGAGCAAAGCAGTGGTATATTAAAATTATTGGCTGTCATCTAGCTTTGACCTTCTTTAACTTAGCTGTTCTCTGAATGAGGATGACTTACTATAATGAGAAATTGCATTATTATGGTATAATAATGCCTAAATACTGACACCCACTAGCTATATAACTTTGCATATATTTCTTAGACTTTCCATATTTCCTCATCTATAGGATGGGCAAACTAACGCCCTCCTGATAGGGCTGCTACAAATTAACACCCGCCTGATAGGACTGCTACAAAATGACTCTCTTACAGTATGAGGAGGGTGATTGGGATTCAACAGTGTTAGTTCCCTCCACCATCTCTAGGGCCATGGGTATTAAGAAGGCAGATGTTTCCAGTCTGTTCAAGAATCATATTACAGGCTATCACTGAAGCTAAGTTTATCAGTAGCACATGACCTGCTAGTTTAGACACCCAAGATGGAGCCTAATTTAGTTGCTTATTCTGTGTTCACAACACAAAAGCTGCACATAGTTAGGGAATTTCTCGGTGTTCTGGCTAAACACCCTGATCAATATCAACCTAGGAAAGACTTATTGGCTCACAGATGACATGGCGCATGTGGAGAGAAGCTAAGGCAAAGGCTAAAGGAAGGAACTGAGGCGGAGAGCATGGAGGGATGCTGTTCGCTGGCTCACTCCTCTTGGCTTTCTCAGCTAGTTTCTTCTAAAGGCCAGGCCTGCCAGCCTAGGAGAAGGTACTGGGTGCTGGGCCCTCCCACAGCAACTAGAAATTAAGAAAAATGACACACACACACCCCCGCCACACACACATGTTCACAGACCAATCCAATGGAGGCATTTAAGTGAGGTTCCTGTTTCCCAGGTGTGTCAAGTTGATGACTAACGCTAACTATAACAGTCAATATGTAATAAATAAATGAACAAGTTCAGCCTCCTTTTTGATCAAAATAACAGTACAACAGAAACATACTTCAAAAAAGACAACATGGAGCTGACTGAGATCTTAGAGGATAAGTCTGGTGGCGTCTCTTTGTATCCAATGACAAGCAAGCTGAGTAGGTCTTGTTTCTACAGTGTTCTAGCTAAAAAGAATAAAATGTCTCCTAAGACCCAGATCAGCCTGCTCTATGACAAATACAAATCATCAGGCTAAGAGCCTCTACTCCAGGAGAAGAGATCCACTCAAGTTCTTGTTCATTTAATAAGGACAATCAGCCCGTGCTCTCTGTGGGTTCTTACTCTTCATGTTTTGTGACCTTGGATTCACTCAAACAAGGGATTGGAAATATTTGGGAGGAAAAATGATCACTGCAGAACATGTGCGGGCTTTCTTGTCCTGCCATTCCCCTTGAGCAATGAAGTCTGACAAATTTTAGCAGTGTATTCAATATTATAAGTAATTTAGCAGTTACTTATAATATATAGAAAGGCATGCATAGATTGAATGCAAAGGTTTTTATATAAGAGACTTGAACAATTGCAGATTTGAGGGTCCTAAATTGGCGTCTTTCTGTTTGCCTTTTTGTCCCTGTCTCTCTGGTCTCTCTGTCTCCCCCCCCTCCCTCCCTCCCTCCCCCCTCCCTCCTTCCCTCCCTCCCTCCCTCTCAGTGGATACCAAAGGTTTAGAATCAGAAATGCAAGAAAGCGCATGCATTCATTTGTTCAGTCCACAAATACTTACAAAGGCAACATCTCCATTACCTGTGCTGCTTTGAATGAAAATGACCCCTGTAAGTTTGTAGGTTTGAAAACTTGGTCTGTAGTGGGTGGAACTGCTTGAGAAGGATTAGAGGGTGTGGCCTTATTGGAGGAGACATTACAAGGGCTGTTCATGCTCTGAACAATCACTTTCTTACCGTTGAAGCGTCACCTTCCATGAAATTCTAGCAGTTTATTCAGAAAGGCAGCATCTCAGGTTGGGTTTGGATTAGGCAGGCTGGAACCTGTGTTTTGTTCTTGTTTTTGGTTTTTTTTGTTGTTGTTGTTGTTTTGGGGGGTTGTTTTTTGTTTTGTTTTGTTTTTCAAAACAGGGTTTCTCTGTGTAGCCCTGGCTGTCCTAGAACTCACTCTGTAGACCAGGCTGACCTTGAATTCAGAGAGCTGCCTGCCTCTGTCTCCCAAGTTCTGGGATTACAGGCGTGTGCCACCACTGCCCCACATTGGAACCTCTGTTTTACAAGACCTCATGCATTTGTCACATGTGAGCCATGCAGATATTGGGTTTCTTCTACCTTTAGGGTAAACCACCTGGGGTGTTTATACTTTTTTGGTTGTTTTTTAATTAATATCTGAGGTCTAACTTTGAGATACTAAGACACTTATTGTAGAATGCTGTTTGGGTAAAGTGATTAGAAGAACATGGGGGGAAGAAGAAGAGAGTGAGGAAGGGGACATGAGGAGAGGAAGGAGAGGATAGGTAGGAGAGGGAAGAGACGAGCGAGCTGATTTCTAGGGGAGGATTGACTGGAAGCCTAGGTAGAGACCCCTGCCCAGACCATCATCCCAAAGACCATTTTCTCCTGGAGAACCACTACCCTGAATTCTTCACAGTATCTCATATCTGGGCCCTGTTATTGCCACCTGAGGGCCAGTCTTCATGAGGCTGGGCCTCTCTATACCGAGGGAGGAGAGGCGGAATCTCAGACCCGGCCTGCTCTCTTCCCCCTCCCATCTTCCATCTGCCTGCCTGCAGCTCGTACAGCTGGTTCCGTTCCTTGGAAATGTCTTTCCTCCTCACTGCTTCCATTCCCTAGGGGAACACTTTCCTGATTCCTGCCCAGAAATATGACCTGGGGCCAGCAGGACCTAGCTCAGAATGTCCCCACAGCCTCCTCCTGAGCCCAGACTTCCAGGTGGGCCTTTTGAAGAGATTACATCAGCCTGTTCATCAGAATCATTCTAGCCCTCCCAGGAATCTCTCTGGGACAAGCACAAGGTTCTGGCTAATTTTAAATGTAATTAAAAGATTTTTCTTCCTCCTTTTCTTGCAAAGCATGCTCCATTTCCACGGCTCCCCTCCTTGGAACACATTTTCTCCGAGACCTTCTTTTCTTAAAAAGAAAAAATTCCAGGCCCCACCCCCTAATCAGAACACTTACAAAAGAGGTAAACCCTTTGCTTATTGAGAGTAGTTTATCAGAAGATAGCATTTTTATAATGCAGAAAGATTTTTAATAGGATGTGGAAAATGTCTTTGTCCCCACAACACTAATAACAACGAAAAAAAAGAATTAAAATATTTTTTTCCTCTAAATTGCTTTCTGTAACCCGTTCAGCATTTTCAGGGACATAATTAAAACATCAAACAGCTTTCCTGCTGGCTATGCAAAAATGGGAAGACTTAAGCAGCCACTATTATTAGATATTAAAATGGACTTGAGTATTTATTTAAAAGATCCACTTAAGAAGCCATTCACTTGGGTTTGCTCTGCTTAATATAAAGACCCCGTAATGTGAAAATACCTGTTTCTAATAAAGGCTGTAATTGGTAGCAGGAGGATTTTTTTAAAATATATAAAATATGTATTTTGTTCACTATTTTTCTAGCTTAATGTGACTAATTTTACCCTTCAACTTTATCCCTAAGGAAAAATCTAGAAAGGAAGTCCATTACCAATACATGAAGCTCGGTAGTTCGCTTCCGTTGGATGTAATTGCCGTGAAGGAGGCCTAGGAGTCGGGCAATTTTGGTTTAACTGAGTACATGGCCTGAAAAGGATAAATTAACCTTTGAAGGGCTGAAATTAGATCCCAATAACTGACTGTCCTTGCTGAAGGCACACAGAGTCCAGGGCAGGAGGGAACCGCCCAACAGGGAGAAACGGAGGCCATTCGGGAAGAAGGATAGGGCAGAAAGGGTGGAACCAGGCCTGGGGCTTTTGATTTTCTAGTGGTTTATAAATGCCATCTCAGGAAGGGGCTGCTTGCTTGCTTGCTTTTCCTTCCTTTTTTATAAAGTCTCTGCCAGCTTCTCAGCTGTTGATGAAACAGAACCAGGTCAGCCTGCTGGGCACGGTTCTTGCCGGCACCCGACACAAAAACACCATAGAATCTTGAAGGACACTGGGTGGGAATCGGCCCTGTCTTTTGGGAACTTCTGAGGAAAAGAGACTTGTGAGCAGGATTGCATGATGGTGTGGGCCAACTGTCCTCTGAATAGCAAAAAATAAAAAATAAAAAAAAAAAACCAAAAATTGAAAGAAAAAATTCTTTTTAGCTTAGGGCATAACAGAAATCTTCTCATGGAGACAAATAGTGTGTCGAGTTTTCAGGTACAGAACTGCATCAGCCACAGAAAGCCCGGCCCACATAGTCTCCAGGAATTCCTGCAACAAAGAGCAGGTCGCGATTTGTGAATGAATTCATTTATATCTTCAAGTTGCACCCTAAAAACACTAGCCAGGTGTCCACTCCCTGCCTGGTACTGGGGGTGAAGTGGGCTCAAGAGGAGGAAGAGGTTATAGTGACACTAACACCCGTGCCTAGTTGTCAAACACCAGCAGGTAAATCCCTCTACCACAGTCCTGCCCGCTGAGCCTAATGACTCTAAGATGAATACAGTTGGTGCCAACTAAATGCTGAAGTTATATGAAAGGAAAATATCAGAATCCACCAGCTGGAAAGACCAGCTTGAGAGTTTGAAACTTGATCTTGAAGGTGGTAGATCTGTTGAAGAGCTTGCTGTGGGTGGAGAATGCTCACGGAGCTCTGCCAGGGGAGGCAGTGCGAGAAGGAGGCAGCATTCCTTGGCAGAGACACCGCTGGTGCCTTCAAACAGAGAAGAGAGTTCCAAGACGGGGTGAGAAGCTCCCTGAGGGAGTGGCTCTCTCTGCTTTCCCTTGTTCTTGTGTCCTTTCACAGAATGCCCCGGTCCCCGGCTATCACTGGGTGATGCCCCGGTCCCCGGCTATCACTGGGTGATGCCCCGGTCCCCGGCTATCACTGGGTGATGCCCCGGTCCCCGGCTATCACTGGGTGATGCCCCGGTCCCCGGCTATCACTGGGTGATGCCCCGGTCCCCGGCTATCACTGGGTGATGCCCCGGTCCCCGGCTATCACTGGGTGACACTGGTCAGTGTCATTGTGGAAGGAACCAGGGCTAGGAAAGGTTCTGCTGCTATCCACATTCCTGATGGAAGCCTTCTCCTCTCTGAGTTCTGTGACATTCCCAGTGTGGGTAGGGCTAGCCCACACCTCTAGACTCAAAGTCAAAGCCTGTGCATGCCACAGGCGCGTGACATACCTGGGCATGCTACGGCTTCCCAACCGGAGCCTGGATAGATGGTAAACATGGAAAGGGGAGAGCTTTGAGGAGCTGGCGGCAGACATCTATCCAAAGCTGGAGAATTTTGTTTCATTGCCCTCTGCTGAAGTCAAAACAGCTCCCAGAGTATCCCCCGAGAACTAGATGCTCTCTCATCATTCGAGGTTCAAAGACACCGGGAGGCGGATGGCACAGCTCAAAGTGTCTGTATGTAATGACGCCTTCGCAGTGCTGCTTTGTTTCTGGCTTGCCTTTACCTAAATTATCTGAAGACATTGTTTGAGGCTGTGAAAAAGTATGAATAATATTAGGCCTTGACATCAAAAATCATTCTTTAAAAAACATCTCTGTAGTTGTTAGCTGCCAGTATCCCATGTGCAATTCTCAATTTCCAAAGCAACAGTGAAGTGCTGCAGAGACCAGTTGAGAGCTATTTTTTTCTTTTCTTATTTTTATTTTCCTTGTTATATTTGGGTCTTGATTTTTGAAATTGGCGAGAAGTGATTGATGTTACACAAGCCACACAGGCCTGGAAGACACCAATTAAATGTCAAATAAGAAGGAACTCTGTGCAGGTGTGTAGCCATATGGCCACCCAACAGAACGAGTGACCTGCTGCCTTGCGGGCTGTCCGTGTATACTCTGGTGGACTTCGGGTCCTGGACAGGGAGTGCTGCCGAGGACCTGGGACCAACTGTGCCAAGAGAGCCAAAGAACATTCAGAGAGAGAGAGAGAGACAGAGACACAGACAGACAGACAGACAGACAGAGACAGAGATGTAGAGAGACAGAGAGAGACAGAGAGACAGAGAGACAGAGACAGAAAGAACGTTGCCCTGTCCTTTGAAACATCAAAAAAGATGAGGGTTGCCTCTTTATATCCAATCTGGCCTAATAAGAACCAAGTTGGAGTGTCTAAATAAGAAATCTGACTTTTTTTGTTTTGCTGCTTTAAGCCAATCCATGAACAATGCCAAACCTCCTTGTGTATCAAAGGCGGGAGCTTGCCTCAGGATGAGCCCTCCCTTTCAGACAAGGATTCTGGGACATGCTGTTTCTAACTCTAAGGAATCTGTTATGTTAGTGGTTTCCTGACCAGAGACAGAACATCTCTCAGGCTTCTGAGCTGACTATCTCCAGCCAGATCACAGGCTCACGCAAGTGGACCCCCTGCTTCCCCTGCATCTTCCTGCTTCCCCCATTTCCTCGGTCACCTTTGATCACTCGCTAGCTGTGCTCCCTTGTAGCTTCTGAGGTAGCACCAGCATCCTCTCCCTTCCATCCCAACTGCCTACACTTACTGAGGGAGCTCAATGGTCGTGCACACCTCACCTTATCAGGAGTCGTGCTACCAAAGGCTCCTAAACCCTCCCCTAGAACCTTGTTTCTTTTCCATCCTGCTACCACTTTACCCACAGCTAAGACACCTCACAGAAAACATGTCTCTAGCTTGTCTGTATCATGTTCAAACTACACCAGTGGTTCCCATTATCTCCTGATTCTATGTTTGCCTCTCGGGTGGTGGGCATCCTCTGCAGCCTGTCTCCATTCACCTCTTCATCCTCATCAGTCTCTGAATGCAGCCTTTGTCCTGCCAGCCAGTGTCCCTGGTCTTCAAGCACTACTGTGCTTTCTTTCCCCCAACACACTTGCTCACACTAGCAGCTCCTCCTGGAATACCCGCTGCCACTCAGGTCTCAAATGTCATGCAGAGCAAAAGCCTTTCAATTTCACAGATGCATAGTAACAGTAAACAATCATTACTCTTACTAAGGAGAGAACAGAAACAAATAGAAACAAATAGTATGTAACAAATAGTTACATACATTGCTGGGCGTGCACACAATAGGCTAGAATGAAATTGTGAACCAGAACAAAAGAAAGACCTGATATTGCCTCATCAGACCATGTTTGGTAGGTCCATGTCGTGACATCTAATACGATAACAATACAGTAACAATCAACACTGATATGAGAGGGCCAGTTCAAATGGGTTTGGGGAGTTTCATCCTCAAGTTTCATTCATCATTTCTGAAATCATGGGTCTTGAGTGATGCTTGAAGTTGTATTCTGGCTAATCACATGTCAATTTTTTTTAAACTGAGAAATGCTTGGGAGATAAAGGTAAAGCATTCTGGGTGTGTCTGTGAGGGCCCCTCCAGGATCAGCACGGATCAATAGGGCTAGGGTCTAATGAATGGACACATCCACTCTTAACTAATCTGTCAGCATCATTGGGAGATGGTAGAGACTTACAGAGATGGAGCCTAGGGGAGAAGCTACGTTGTTGGTTTCTTCTTGGCTGCATCTTGAGTCCCCTCTGCTTCCTGGCCATCATCAGATGAGCAGCATCTACTACTGGCTCCCAATGTCTTGGATACTCAGGCTCACATAAGGTTCAAAACAATGGACCAAGCCATCTCTGAAACTGTGAGTTAAGAGAAATCTCACCTTCAGAGTATCTGTGTGAGCTGTTTGTCAAGTGCTGAAGAGCTGTCATGCACACGATGACTTTGTAAGTCACAGCTTTTCATAAATCACTATTTAATCATTTGTGAAAACTGCTTATGAGGTGAGCGACCCTCAAAACTAGTCACTAAGTATAAGCCTCCTATGAAAACCACATGTGAATAGACAGGCATATTATTACAGACAAAGGGCTAGGAAGACATAGATACAAAATGCTACTTGTATATTGTTTCTGGGCACCCCTTTAATTTTCTACTTTGTACATTATAATATTTTCCACAGAGAAGGTATGTTGGTTTTCTAATCTTTATAACTTATAAATAATTTATATGTAAAACACTGGACAGAAGAAACCTGGTCATTGTTCAAAGGTCTTTCCTTAAAGCCTTTCTTGATGGTGTGCCTTAGGACACCCCTTTCTCTTTGCGGAGCCTGTCATGGTGCATGGCTAATACTTCTCCCAACACTCTTGGCCCTGGGTATTGGGCCCAAGGCCTCGTACTTGGAATTCTAACACCGGTCTGTATCCCAGCCTCTTTATTTGGAGAGAAGGGCTCCCAGGTGGTCTTGGACTCATCCTGTAGTGCAGGCAGGACCTGAAGTTGCTTGCAATCCTCCTGCCTCACTTCTTGAGTAGCTGGAATTCCAGGTTTGCATCACCAGGATGCTTCAGCTCTCTCTTTGTACTGATGTCTATATCTCCTGCCCAACCCAATGACTGTCCGTCACTCAGCAGAAGGACACAGCTGATACTCCGTGGTCATTTTTCTTTGGGTGAGTTTTCAGCTAAAGGGACAAGTTTGCAGACACTGTAAAGCATGACCTTTCAATCCTTTTTCATTTGCAAATGCTTTTGGTATGAGAAAATTTTGCGTGACCCTGGGTATATATAATAGCTATGCAAAGCAAACATCTGTGATTAAAACCCATGAAGAAATGTTAGGGTGATTCTTTGGTATACATGTAGTCTTATCATTTATTAAAAATGAATGCTAATTTGCATACTAATTAGATGGGTAGTCTTGCTTATTTTTATATGAAGAATTCAATCCTCACTGAATATTTAATACTGCATGCAGGACTTAAAACATATTCAACACTTGTCACAGTTGAAGGATATTTTCATTTTATACTTCTCCATGCTGTGAAGAAAACAGCAGAAGAACGTTTAGGGTCGTCATTTCAGAAATTGTTGGGAATTCTGTCCTAATCCGAAACCAAGATACACTGAATTTTTTAAAACAAAAACGTAGCTCACAAATTCAAGCAGCAATTTTTAAAATTAAACGTTCAACTACAACACAAGACACAGATGTACTCACTCGCTACACACCGAGAAATGGCAGTAAGACAGTCACTCAGTTCTTACGGTTCTGTATGGCCAGAAGCAGTGTCACTCACAGCGTGCATCGCTCTCACAGCTGAGCTGAGGTGTTTCAGGCACACTGGCTGGCATACGTGGAGTGGGGGTGCCAAGTGAGGGTGCTGTACGGTCTAAACTGGGATGGCAGTTTGCAGCCCAGGTGAGGCCTGCCAGGGCACCTTGGATTCATTATATATTTGGGTTGGAATTGATTTTTAGTTCTTGCCCACTTAGAAACCTTTTACCATTGCTAAATTTTTCAGAACCACTCCTTCCCCCCATGAAGCTTTGCAACCTCACAATGATGTCATGACACACTTTAGGAAACCATGGTCTTAGTGCTGGAGAATCGGCTCAGTGGTTAAGACCTCCTAGTTGTCCCCTAGAGACCCCGAGTCCCTGTCTTCCATCACTGTAGCTCCAGCTTACGCATCTTCTGGACTCACAAGGCACTACGCTCATGTGATCATATCCTCCTCCACACCCCCGCATATACTAAAATAAGAGCTAAGAAGACGAGCTAAGGTCTAAACATCTGTGTCAGCTACTCTGGGCGTCTTGGAGTTTGTATATTTATTTATCTTTTTTGACAACTCCACAGGAAAGGGTACCTCAAGCAACTTTTACTTTTCGTTCTTAATACCCAATGAAGGATGCAAGTCTGACTTTCCTCTAGCTCCCCTTGTTTAAGAAACACTTGGCAGTATGGACCTGAAGCTACAAAGACTAGAGAAAGGGTATCCCCAGTCTTCAAAACCCAGGTAATAGGTAAAAAGCCATTATACAATCCCTCCTCCATAAGGACCTGGCTTAGATAGTATAGGTGCTGCCTATATTGAGAGCAACATGGTGAGAGACCCACCACTGACCTCCGCTCTCTCCTGACAGTTGTCTTAACCTGGAGCACAGGCACAAGCTCAGATTCCAACATACCAGGGCTTTCCCTCCCCTTGGCTTCCTGAAGCCTTGCCAGTAGGAATAGACAGCAGCCAGCTTTCATTATTTCTCTGTCAGAGAAACGCAACTGTCCCAGGTCTGGAGGAGGAACTGACAGGAGCCACCCAGGCATGCAATAGCTCAAACGAATTGGGGAGGAGAATGTACTCCCTACTCCTCTGAAGAAGCTACACACAGGAGGAAGAGTGGAAAAAGAGTTCCGATGAGTCAGCCTCTGTGTGTCCCCACCTCCAACAGTTGGCACTGGTTGTCAACTTGAGAGGCTCTAGCACCAACTGGGAGACAAGCCTGTAGGCATATCTGTGAGGGAGTCTCCAGCTTGAGTTAACTAAAGTGGGAAGACTCACCCTAAAACACGGGTGATATCATTTCAGGAGTAGGGTCTGAGATGATATAAACAAGGCTAAGGGACCTGAGCACCAGGCATGAGATCTCCCAGCTTCCTCACTGAGGCTGCAGTGAGACCAGCTACCTCAGGGCCCTGCTGCCGAGGCTCCCCCGCCATGATGGACTGTGGATCCCTCACAATGGACTGCATCATCAAACTGCGAGGTGAAAGAAAGCCTTTCTTTTTTGAGTTACTTTTCTCAAGGTTTTTCGTTTTCACAGCAATGAGAAAGGAAAGGAACAGATGACCTTTGTGTTAATCCTGGAAGTAATGGCCCACCCTAAGAATTGAGGGATGACCCTGTTGGACCATCAAGGAGCACCAGCAGTCCTCCCTCCTTGGGTCTTCCAGGGACCACTACTTGTGTCTTTGTTTCTGAGGATTCTGGTGTTTTCTCTACATCTACACTGGTGACCATCCTGGAAAAAGAACTCCAAGATAAGAGACTTTCTATTCTCCTTTTTAATGACCCCATGTCCCTGGCCAGTGGACTCAGTGGAATAGTTACTGACCGAGAATTTCGAGCTCTAGACCATTTGACCTCAGCTTACAAAGCTTCACAAATTTCCCTAAGCCATCCAAGGCTGTGTTGGATTTTAAAGGGAATAGAAAGTTTCAGGTGAGCTGGTGTGATTTTTGTAATTTCATAAAGACATTTGACATCAGAAGCTTCGAGGGCTCCCAATGTCTGGGTCTCTGTGGCCTGACCCAGCATGAGGCGAGTTGCCAAGAGAAGAGAAGCTTTTGCTCTGCAGCCCTCTGCAGATAATTAGCAGCACTAAGACGCAAACAAATTCCTGCCTACTGCTCATCTATGGGGCTCTTGTGGAGGCCTGGGAGACAGGGACTTTTTCTTCCTCAACCAAGGCACATGGAGGTGACTGGGGAGAGGCTCCGGAAGATGAAAACAGAGTCTCGTGAAGCAACACTGCGACACACTCTGTGAACTCCTTCTGATTTGCAAATGAAATTTCTCCCACAGACAATGCGGGCAGCACCAGAGGCCCAGCTGAAGACACAATTCATGAAAATCTCCAAGTCAGGGCTGCTGCAGGAGAAGGAAATTTCAGCCACTGAAGGCAGAGCTGGAAATAATGATCCACATTAACTAAGAAATCACAACAGCCATCTCTATTAGACAGCTGCATGGGTCAAAAGGAACCAGACAGGAGAGGAAGCTCACGATAATTGCAGCACAATTACTACAGGGTGAGTCACTGCCCTGGTGGAAGTGGGCTTCTGCCCCTGCTGCAAGGGAGAGAGCCTCAGACCAGCTCCTTCCTCTGTCCACCGCAATTGCCTTCCTTGCCATATGTGGACCCCAAAGAAGTATCTTCAGGAAACAATAAAATGACCAACACACACACACATATGCACTCCTCTTCCTCTTCTTCTTCTTCTTCTTCTTCTTCTTCTTCTTCTTCTTCTTCTTCTTCTTCTTCTTCTTCTTCTCTCTCTCTCTCTCTCTCTTTCTCTCACTGGCTCACATACACACACACTCTCTCACACACACTCTCACATACACATTCACACACACTAACACACATGCTCACACACTTACAAATTCACATGCTCACACACATTCACATACACTCTCATACACATGCACTCACACACTCTCACAGACATTCATATACTCTAACACACATGCTCACACACATTGTCACACATTCACACTCAGATACACATTCACATATACTCACATATTCACACATATATGCACACTTAAACACGTATATGCACACACTGTCACACATACAGTCACATACAGTCACACATACACACACAAACACACACACACATACACACACACATTCACACACAGGCGCTTATGCCAGAATCCACAGATATTAAGCACAGAGAGGGCACTACCTATAAACCTGGTAATGAATTTTAAAGACTCCAATCTAGCTCTCAGACCTACTAGGGCCTCTGCTGGTGCCAGTGACTCACAGAAACAGTATCAAGAAGAGGCAAGAAAGAAAAGAGATGGTCAGCTGGAAATAATGTATTAGTCACCTGGGGGTGCTGGGCATTAGGTGCTAGGTGCTGGGTGCTGAGTACTGGATGCTAGGTGCTGAGTAACGGGTTCTGGGACATGCTTTTCTCCCAGAATCCTATGGGCTGAGGATAGCTAGCCTCATTCCACAGGGGTAGAAACTGAGTCTCAGAGAAGTAGATAGAACAAGCCGAGAAGCAAATACAAAACAGCAGAGGTGGAAGTTGAGGAGTGCCTGAGAAGGAACAGGAACGGCCCTCTGAACCCCACACTCTCCTCCGTGGCCCGTGGCCCCTTTTTCCTTAGACTCCTGATGAGGCAGAGCTCAGTGAACCATCTGAAAATCCCACGAGCCTTTTCAAACCCTCACGGGAGTCCCGAGTGGGACTGAGCTCCGGCTCTCCTGGCACCAAACCAAACCGGAGGAAGCAAGCGGGTGCTCAGACTCTGGGACTCTTCAGCCGGCAGGTGACGGGCACGCATCATGGGGGGGACTCTGGATTGACTCTGAGCAGAGAGGGGGCCACTCTCTGTTATATTCTAGAAATGACCCTGACAGACATTTTAATCGTCACTAGAGTGTATGGGGGTGCAGCTCTCTGGTACATCGCCTGCCTCCCACGCTCAAGGCCACGGTGGGTTCCATCCCCAGGACCACACGCTCCTCCTTCCTCTCCCAGCAGTGCCTTCGGAGGTCTGAGTCACTGCTGGTATACAGGATGGTCCAGAACAGGCCAGTGGAGTGGCCCAGTAACAACTTTTCTCTCCTCATTGGCTCCGTGAGGAAACATTCATTGAATCAGCGGTAGGCACAGCTAGGTCACAAAAGCCAGTTAGCCGAGCATAGGGGTGCGCTTTTATCATCCCAGCACCTGCGAGGTAGAAGCAGGAGCACCGCACGGTCAAGGTCGTCTTGGGCTCTGCAGGGAGTTGTAGACTGCCTCGCCGCAGTGATACCTTGTTTCAAAGAAATTCTAAGGGCTGGGTGGGTAAGATGGCTCTGGGGAAAAAGGTTCCTGTTGGAAACACATGATCCCTGGAACCTACTAAAGGTGGGCAGAGGGAACCAACTTCTCCAGGTTGTCCTCTGGCTTCCACATGTGTGCCATAGTGTGTGACAGACACAGGGTAGGGGAAGGGGCAGAGACAGAGAAGCCAGACAAAGACAGAGACAGGAGCAAAGAGACAGAGATGGAGACACAGAGCACGCTGAAAGAAACAGAGAGAACCTAATTTTTTTTTTTTTACTTTTACCGAAAGACCATTGTTAATTTTTCAGAAATTTTTTTCCCACTTAGTACCTGCAGTGGACAGCAGCTTACGCTATAGCAACTGGCAAGTGCTGAAAAATCAAAGCTTGTTTTCCCTCGTTCAGAGAACTAGGTTACAGGTAGCAGAGGATAGAGGGGCTTTTCAAACCAGCTTAATAAGGACGGAAACTTAGCTGTTGCTATAGCAAGGAAGTCCAAGGGCAGAAGAACTTATGAAGACAGCTTTGTTTGAAAGCTTAGAAGACCGGTAAATATACATCTCTCCATCTTTCCTACCTCAGTGTTAGTTTGTTTCCGCAGGCGGACGCCAGCCTCTACAGAGGAGATGGTAACTGCTATGGTTTGAATAGCTTTCATCCCTACCAAAATTCATGTTGGAGTCTGGTGCCATATTCACTCAACTTAAATGATCATACCCCTGCCACATCCTCAGGGATTGAAGAGAAGATGCTGATCCATTAGGATTCTGGTCCCATCCTGAAATATCCAAGGCAAGGCTGGGTAGGTGGTAAAGTTTCAGCCTCATGTGTATAAGGTCATGAGTTCAAGCACCATCATTAGAGGATACAACCAGGAAGCAGAGACCAGTGTGTGGCCGACTCCCCTGATTTAGGGAGGCAGCAGACAATGAAAGGAAAGGCTTCACTCAGTCTGTGAGCCCTGTGGAGAAGAGGAAGGCAACAAGCAGCCATTGGAAATCAAGTAACAAGGAAAGTCCGCCTAAAAGATTTGACAGTTGTCAAAGCAGTCACAAGAAAATGACAGATGACGCCAGGAAACACCACCTCTCACCCAGCAAGGACTGGGTGAGTGATATCTGAATGGGGTGAGGTGGATGACTGGCTCGCTGTAAAAGTCTGAAAAATATAGTTTGATGTTAATTTTCCATCCATCTATTTGACCTCTGATTCCTCACCTCTCCCCTCCCCCATCCTTACCTCTCCCCTCCCCCATCCTCCCCTCTCCCCTCCCACCCTCACTTCTCCCCTCTCCACCCTTGCCTCTCCCCTCCCCACCCTTGCCTTTCCCCTCCCCCATCCTCCCCTCTCCCCTCCCCCATCCTCACCTTTCCCCTCCCACCCTCATCTCTCCCCTCTCCCCAATGATACTATTAAGAGTTTCCCTGTAGGTTTGTTGGATTTGTTGTGACAAAGCCTGGCCTCTGATCCTCTTTGTAAATGGTGACTAGCCCTCCAGGGTAGGAGCGTTGCCTCCTGGAGGCTCCTCCCTCCTGTGAATTATCCAAACACACACTTATCACTTCCCTTCCTTTCATCTAAGAGCATTAGTCAATAGTCAAGGGAGTAAGACCATTTTGTCTCCCCTAAGAGCCTCCTGCAAATGTGTTCCGCCTAACTCTCTTTTCAGAGCGGGAGGGGTTGGCTGAAGAGAAGTCAAATGTTAACAAAATATTTTCCCTCGTGCTGATTTCCTGAAGAAAAATGTTCATGACTTCCTAAAAGGCTAAAAAATAATCTTCCATGTCCCTCACTTCAGAAAAGATATTGAGGGGGGTAGACTGCGGCACACAAGCTCTTTAGCGGAGTGGATAATATCAATGCATATCACCACTTTTGATATTGTCTCAATGACAGGAGCAGAGGCAGAAATGGCAGTTCAAAAAAAAAATTCAGAACAGACAGATGGAAGAGCTTTGTCATTCAAAGAATAAAAAATGTTTGCAATGGCCTACTGGGCAAGGCTGTTGAGGTAAAGACAGTGGGTTTGCTCAAGTAGCAATTAGATGCTATCCTGGGGGGAACACGGTATCACAAGAGAGGAGTATCAGTGTGGTAAATTCCATGTTTCCGACACGGCCTGCATTCCCTTTGCACTCTTAAAGGTCTGTAGTCGAGCAGAATGAGTGAGCACAGAAATTAGGCCCAGCAGTACGCCCTGGGAAACTGGGCCAGGAGAAATACTGCCACTCAGGCAGGCCCACGGTGCGTGACGCTCAACTGTAACATTTTCTTCATTTCAATTGTTTCTCAGGTCTTGCAAGACACAGATGGTGCCAGCCAGGGAATAGGAGACAATCACATGTTCCAGGTACCCATGGCTCCTCTCAGCAGACTCAATTATGCTCCCGAAACCTGCTATACTTCCAGGCTGGGGAATATAATGTCATGCACAAATAGTGCAGTAAAGTGTATGGATTCCTAATAAAATGACTGTTGCCTGGGTTAGAGGCATTCGCCTCGGAAGTCCATCCTGATTTCTGTCTTATCCTAGAGTCAGGGATCTTTGTTTTGGTGTCATTTGCCCAACATAGGTCAAAGCCAAGGTTTTGAGAGCCTTCCTAAACTTGTTCCTGCAGCACTCCTTCAAGATATATGTACTTTTAAGGTCTTTTAAGTTTTGTCCTGAAGACACAATTCAAGTTAGCCTCATTACCTTAATTCCAACATAAGGCATAGTAGAGTGAGTGGCATTCCCCAAACCTTCCTCCCAATCCACATTAAAATGGTTAGACAGGAAAACAGAGAATCTGAGATAGCAAGGAAGATAAATGATTAAAATGATTAAATGTGTGACAGGTACCAGTGTCAACACAGGAATGAAAACCAAGCAGCAGACACAGCCAGACAGAAGGGAAAGGTCTGACATTAGTCCAATGAAGATCGCAAATCCAAAGGATGGGCTGAGGAGGTAGCTTAGCGGCAGAGCACTGGCCTAGCAAGTGTGAGAATGAGAGACAGAGAGAGACACAGAGAGACAGAGGGGCACACACACAGAGACACAGACGGACACAGAGACAGACACAGAGACAGAGGGACACACACATATATATATAGAGAGAGACAGAGACATAGAGAAACAGACAGAGGGGCACACACACAGAGACACAGATGGACACAGAGACAGACACAGAGACAGAGGGACACACATATATATATTTCATATATATATATATATATATATAGAGAGAGAGAGAGAGAGAGAGAGACAAAGACATAGAGAAACAGGCAGAGGGGCACACACATACACACAGAGAAAGACAGAGAGACAGAGAGACAGACAGACAGAGGAGCACACACAGAGAGACACAGACAGACAGACAGACACAGAAATAGACACAGAGAGAGAGGGACACACATATACACAGAAAGACAGAGACATAGAGAAACAGAGACAGAGGGGCACACAGAGAAAGACAGAGAGAGAGAGAGACAGAGGGGCACACAGACAGAGAGATACAGAGAGACAGAGACATAGACAGAGGGGCACACACAAAGACAGAGACACAGAGAGGCACACACACATATACAGAGAGAGAAAGAGGGAGAGAGACAGAGACAGAGAGGCAGATGGATACTCACGGAGAGACAGACAGAGACAGAGATAGGACAGAGGGAGAGGGAGGGGAGGGGGAGGGTTGGAAACTATGATGCATGGGCAGGCTGAAAATGAGTCCGAAGTAAGCAAGGTCCATCTTCGTCATCTGAACACGGACAGATGTTCAAATGGAATACAGAACAAATCAGTTTCAAAATTTGACGCCCACCGCAGGTTGTGATTGTTACTAACTTGCAGTAGGATGGAGGAAGTGGAGCAGAGAGGATTTTTAATAGGGGAAAAATATATGGAGCCTATGTTCCACTAAGCCCCTTTTTTTTAAAGTAATTAATTTTAAACACCTCGTGTAAAATCATTGATATATCAAACAGAAATATATTTAGGCAGTATATATATATACATATATATATATATATATGTATATATGTATATACTGAGAGAAAATGATACCTTATAGGCATACAGAGAGAAAAAGTAATGTGTTCAGATTTCTAAGAGAAAAGATTTTTTTCACCTATGATCTCATATCCACTCAACGTGTATTCAAGTGTTAAATAAATATTTTATCTATAGTAATTTAAGTGAATAATGAGATAGAAAGAGGATTTTTGTCTGGTATTCATTAATGTTACCATACTTAAACTATCAGAAAGATTTGTTTCAGGGAGAAAAAAGCAAATCAAACAGGGGACAGGTGAAGAATTCTAGATACAGGTTTTTCGATGTAGTGGTATTTGGGAAAACATTAAATGTTGCCATATCAGAATGTAAGGAGATAGAAAGGGGGTGAAAATAAAAGCGCACTAAGGTCATAGAGCACGCAAGCCTGCATGCATGTACCCTCTAGGAAGACCAGGCCTCCCTGAAGATCTCAGCCAATGAGGAATACAGGAATATGATTAGAAAGATAAAACCACCATTTGCACCAAATAGGCAGAGCATTCATCATTGCTTTTTGTCCAAGCTGATCTCCAGCTTTTACAGAATCTAAAATGAATCTGCCTTGCTTTCACTACTGCTCGATTCTCCAGTATTCTAACTATGAGGTGGAGATTGTTTTTTCTGACAGGGAGCTCTAAGGTCCTCTTCTGGCCTCCTCAAGCACTTACACACATGTGCACATGCATCTATGCATAGAGAGAAACACACATACACACATCATTTAAAGAAAATCTAAGAAAAAGATGCTTGTAAATTGTTTCTGATAATGGCTTTGAGAGTTCATAGCCTCCCCCTACATTCACTGCTCTCTCCCATCTTCTCTCTCTCTCTAAATAAATTATGTTTTAAATACAATGGAATAAAATAAACCAGAATTCTAGTCTGACTTTGTGAAACATGCCTTGAATCTCACTACTCAGGAGGCAGAACCAGGCAGATCTCTGTGATTTCAAGGCCACAGAGAGCTCCAGACTAGCCAGGACTACAGAATAAGACCAAGCCTCTGAAAAACGTAATTTTAAAAAAAAAATCAGTAAATCCAAAATAAAGCCAGAAAGAAGGAATACAGGAACAAATATCAGATGAGATAAACTGAAAATAAATAGAAAAATGCTAAGATGACATCCAGTCATATGATAAACTACAGTAAATTTAAATGTACTAAAAACTCTAAAAGTCAAAATCAAGAAAATGAGAGCAAAGTAAGCTTGATCTATATGCTATCAATAAGTGATTTGTTTCAAATGTAAAAATCTAAATAATTGATTAAAAATAATTTCATTCAAATATTAGGCATATGAAGAGAAGTTACTATTTTGTCATACAATAAGCAGATGTCAAGAACAAAGAACGTTATATGAGAAAGGGAGAGGCATTTCTCAATGTTAAAAGTATGACTTTATCAGGAAGACATGTAAATACATGTTTAACAACACTGCTTCACAGTATATACATTTTGGAGAGCCCTTGATGTTACTTCAAGGATAGAGGCAAGAATACTTACATTGGGCTAGGACAAAGGAGTAGGCTCAGATAAGAATTTGACACTGGGCTAGGACAAGGGTCAAGATGAATACAGCCAAGGGATATATTGTATTCCTTGTATCTTGGTCATCCTGATAAACCTCTAGACACAATGACTGTGGGACTTTGTTTATTGCCTTGTTTGTTCCTTGACTACTTTGTCTTTGATCTAGAACTGATCCTATTCTTTGCATGTACCTAGAATGGTATAAAAGCAGACTAGAAAAAATAAACTCACTTCAGCCCTGCCTGGAGCCGTTATAAAGCTGCCTGACTGTATTTTCCTTCTTTAATCTTCCCTCCCTCCCTTGAGACCTTGTTGACTGACTGAGCTGTCTTTGTCAGATGGCGCCCAATGGGGGCTCAAGGAAAGCACAATTCAGTGAAGGACACTGCAGGAAAAGGAAGCATGCGCCAAGAAAAATAAGGAAAATCTGCGCCCGAGGTAAGTAAACCCTGTAAAAATGAGACAGGATAATGGTAGAATGCTTTTTGTACACATGCTTAGAGATACACTAAAGTCGAGAGAGGTCAGGAGACATCCGGTATCCTCTCTGGATCCCACTAGGGAAAAGCCTAGCCCTGGTTCTGGGTCCCTGTGGTGAGACATCTGATTCTCTTTCTTCTCTATCCATTATGTGTCCTTGTTGCACCAGTCTGTCCATGTCTTTCATTTTATAGTCATGGTTCCTTTCATTGCTTGATTGTTGCTCTGTTTCATATTCAAAAGAAAAACTGGTTAAAACTTTATCTGCTGGAATATTTGGGTTCAGCAGGTGGCAGGGTGCTCATCTCTTGAAATTACAGCTAAAAATTTAAGAAAATTGTTTCTGTCTAGTCTAAATATGTAAATACATATAGCCACTTCCTGTTTGTTTCTGACTGGTTTTAAATGTATAAATATGTTCTGCATGTTTTGGTTATAGATTAATGGCTTGTAAGTTATTGGGTATGATTTAAAATGTGTGATATTGGTAACATAAAGTTGGCTTAAAACTGGTAACTCAGGGTTGGAGTCATTCTAGACAACAACACATGGCATAAGACAACCCAGGAAAACAGGACTCTGAAGATAACTCTAAATTGGGATAGAAACCAGACTTATAAAAGATTTAAAGCAACATTTCTTTAATAAAGTATTAAAAGTGGCACCATCATGCATTCATAAACAAGAACTGGCAGCCAAACTTTGTAACATGAAAATAATGCACTTGGTATTGATTTTAGAGATACTGGATTGTTTCGCTGTTAAAAATTGGTTTTGTCTTCCAAAGTTACAGTTATGCTCTGATATTACAAAATATATTTTAAAAATTATAGTTAAATATATATAAAGCTAATGGAAACTTGGCAGTTTATGATTCAATTACAAGAATCTGCTGAAATATTTATTTCTTATTCCAAACAGCAATTAAATTGGTTATTGTAGAATACTGATATTTGGCCTATTGCATATGCAAATTTTTCAGGCAAAATTGATAATCATTATCCAAAAGACTAGTCACAATTTGCCTCTATGGTTGCATTTGTATTGCCTGTAAATTTGTGCCTACATCATATAGAGAATACACTTACTGTATTTACAGATGACTCATCTAATGGGAAGGCAGCATATGTAATTGGATCATATGTTTACTCTCTTATATTTCCCCTGTTTCAGCACAAATAATTGAATTAAATGCTGTAGCCGCTGTTTTTGAAATGTTGAAAAATCATGCTTTTAATTTATATACTGATAGCTAATATATAGTTCATTTTTTACAATTGCATGAAACTGTTCCTTTTCTAGATACTGCAAATTCTCAAATTTTGCAATTCTATATGCAAATACAACTTAATTTAAAGAATGTACTATTCCTTACTTTATAGGACACATAAGAACTCATACTGGATTATCCAGACCCCTTAATGAGGGCAGTGCCACAGCAGATTTGTATACTGGGTAGATTATAGACCTTGCATAGGAACAATTAGCAAACAATCTCATTCTTTACATCATCAAAACAGTAATATCTTAAGACAACTATTTGGTATTTCTAGAGAATGTGCATGCCAAATTGAAAAGACTTGTCCTCAGTGTCCTCAAGGTTCCCAGTACCTGGAAGGCAGAAGCAGGAGTATCATGTATTTCAGCCCATCTTAAACTACACAGCAAAATTCTATCTCTGAAAGCTAGCAAGCAGGCAGGCAGGAATGCAGCAGGCAAGCAAGCAGAAATAAACAACAAATAAACAAAGAGGGAAGGAGAAAGATAGATAGAGCTTGACAGGTGAAGGCACACACACACACACATACACACACATACATACACAAAAGCAATAACAACAACAACAACAAAATCTTGGTGATTTGTTTCACCAGGTCTTAACACAGACCCCTAAGACTTTTGGCGATTACTCTTTGGCTAATGAGATGCCTTCAGCAAAGGTAGCCCCAATCAGCGTCTGAAGAGGGGAAATGAATGGTCAAAATAAAAGGAATGAACACCAACTAGGAATATCTTGCAAAGAAACACATAAGATTTTTTCTTTGTAATTCATTCTTAAATATGAATGGAAATTAATGGGGAAAGGAGAGGGAAAAGACAAAAGTAAATAACAAGAAAATTATTCTTGGGATTTGTTTGGGAAACAGAAGAAAATTTTGGTTCAACAGTATTTTTTAAAGCCTCTATAGGAAGAAATAAATGAAGTGTTTGGGGGGTCAGGGACTAGAACCAGATTAGAAAATAATAAGAATATGTGTTTGCTTGTCTGAAAAAGTCTTAACTCTACAATGAATCTTTCCATGTTAGCTTTACTGGGTATAAAATTATATGAAGATATCTCTACTGTCTTCTGGTGTCCAGTGATCTGATGACAAATACAGTGTGAGTTTGAGTCTTCAACAAGTCTCAGAACAGCCAAAACTATATAGAGACCCTGCCTCAAAAAGTGAAATTAAAATTTAAAATTCTGTTTCCTAGAGCTGGTTGTGTCTGTTATAGAAGCTCATGCCTGATACCATAGGTCCTAACAGTAAGCACAGAAATTGCCACTGATGTTAAAGGGCCATGTGAGTACTCTTACTGCTGAGGACAGTGACCACCACTGAACACTGTGCTTATTCAGTTTTAAGAGTGTCAGTTCAGAACTCTGAGGCAAAGGTCATCCAACACCCAGACTGCCCCACTCCCCACATGGTCCAATATTGTCACTTGCCACCACTGTCACTCTTTCTGATTACCCAGAAGCTTGCATTCCTGCAGATCTCTCTTAGTGACTCTCAGGGACTCTGTGAAGCAGGAGGGGTTGTCTCCTTATGGCATAGAAAATGAGAGAAAGCTGCCTAGCTCAATGGAGTTTCCTCTCTATGGTTACCTTCTCACAACCTTTAACGATGTGGCTCAAATAGAGTTTGTCTTTGAAAGCTCGGAGGAACAGGGGCTCCTCAGTATACAGGACTGTCTTCTATGTCTTCTCAACAGCACAGACATTGTCTCCCCAAGCCAGGTACTACTAGTTCAGATCAAGCTCATTGGCACCAGGTTTTGCCAAGAAATATGCAGCTCAACTCACTAGACTCAGAAAAGAACTGTTTGATACTGCCAGCTTGCTTTGTCACCATTGGTGCTACCAATGGCCTCTATAAGGCTCTTGGAGCAGAGACAACGTGATAGAAGGCCCTGTAGAAGGGACCTGTGGGGACTTCCAGAAGATGTTCCCTAGGCAAAGGCCAAGTCTTTCCAAAGATGTGGGACAGAACAGAGGATGCCTGTAGAGGAGCAGACTGCCAGGTCTTGTTCCAGCTCTGCAGCTCAAAGCAGGTCCTTCCAGCTCTGGGATTCTCTATCCTCACCTGTTCACAGTGACTGCTCAAAGAGCCTGTTATGGGCTGTGGAGATGTCTCAATGGATAAGGAATCTGACATACAGATTTAAGGACCAGGGTTGGAATTCATAGAACACATGAAAAAGCCAGTCAGGCATGGCAGCCATGTGTATTCCCAGCACACAGGAAGCAGAGTCTGGGCATCTCTGGGACAAGCTGGCCAGCCAGACTATTTGACCTGCAAACTCTACATTCAATTGACAGAGCCTGACTCAGGATATAGAGTGGAGAATCATCAAGGGAATTACTCATTGTCAACCCCAAGCTTCCACAGACATGCACACACAGTCATGTGTGTACCCATTCAAACATGTGTGCACAGGATGAACATGCAGACATATCATACACATATAATAATAAGGCGTTTAAGCCTACTGTAAGGTGCTACACAGATTGAACAGGGTAGAATTGCAATAGCCTGAGGTAACTGTGCAATGTCCTCAATTGTTTTCATCAGGCATAGCAGACAACAAGGAAGATGCCTATGTCCTAAGGATCAAGGACCAGGACAAGAGGAGGTTTTAAAGAGTAGGGATCTCTCCATGACGCTTCCACTCTTCCAAACAAAAGGGTCTTGAACACAAGGTAAACAGTTTGTCATTTTACCCCTCTTCCTCATTCCTTCCTCTACTCCTTTCTCTCTCTCCATTATTCTATTTCCTCATTTTCTTCCTCCCTTCCTTCCTTCTTTCCTTCCCCCCTTCTTTCTCTCCTCTCCCCTCTCCCTTCCTCTCCCCTTCCTTACATCCCCTCTTCTTTCTTCTTCCCATCTCTCTCCAGCCCTAGGCTTCTCCCTCCCACACCACCTACTTTCTCTCTGTCATCTTTGAGTCTTTGAACCTTCTGTGCCTCTCTCTGGCCCACTCTGACAACACCTGCTTATCTTTGGGGTATCAATTCAGCTACCTCTTCCTCTAGGCTGAGAGAGTGGCCTCCTGTTGGCTTCTCCTGGCTCCCAATATCTGTAAATACCTGTTTCTCATTTACTAGGAGGGCAGAGACCACTTCTTAACATCTATCATACACTTGAGTAGGAGGCTCAGGAAATAGGAATGACTTGAATAAATAAGTAGCAATTTCTCAGGGACATGGAGCTAAAAAACAAGGCCTCATATCTCCATCTATGAGTCCAGTGTTCCTTCTTCTTTTAGTCATGTACCTACTCCTTTGACAAACATCAACCAAGAACCTCCAGCAGCCCAGGCCTTCTGCCAAGTACAGGGCATTCAGTAGGGAGGAAGGTGAGTTCTTTACTCTGAAAGAGTTTCACTTCTACAGGACAGGAACCAACACAAAATGATGTAGGACCAGAGACTGGCAGCATGATCAAGCATGAGCTAGTGGGCCCCTTACAGTGATGGAGCTGGAGCTGTAGGTCCGGAGACCAGTGTGTCCAAGCATGAGCTAGTGGGCCCCTTACAGTGATGGAGATGGGAAGCTGTAGGTCCGGAGACCAGTTTGACCAAGCATGAGCTAGTGGGCCCCTTACAGTGATGGAGATGGGGAGCTGTAGGTCCGGAGACCAGTGTGACCAAGAATGAGCTAGTGGACCCTTACAGTGATGAAGATGGAGCTCTAAGAGACTAGCGTGAGCAAGCGTGAGTTAGTGGGCATCTTGGGTCAGCCAGAGGAGGGAAGGCCTCTCTGGGAACAAAACAGAAGGGAATTGACAAACAGTAGGAGAACTGATTCTGTGAAGCGTCTCTGACAACTAGTACTCTAGGAAAGTGACAGTTGGTGTCAGAGTCTATAAAACAGTGACACTGGAGCAGGGAAAAGAATTGTGATGTAACACATGAGCCAATTGCAGCATGATTTGGCTGAGACAGTAAAACAGGCCAGTTCTTGTAGAGTCCGATGATGATCATGATGGAGAGGTTCTGTTTGGGTCAAGCAGGATGGAAGTCCATTTTGTGTCATTGAGCTGACAGAATCTGGAATCTCCTTAGAGGAAAGCCTTAGGGCACACCCATGAAGGAATGTCTTGATTAAGGTTAGCCTCTGAGAATGTCTGCAAGGGATTTTCTTGCTTGTATAAATTGATGTTGGGGGTTGATCTTAATTGTGGGTGGAACAATCCCCCTAGGCTGAGGATCTTAGACTGTATGCAACAAAGAAAGCCAACCATGCATTAATAAACATGCATGTGTTTCCCTCTGCTTCTCCACTGCTGGTGCAGTGTGGTCAACTCCCTCAAGCTCTTGCTTCATTTGCTTCCCCAACATGGTAAGCTAACACCTGGAACTGAGAGCCAAAATAAACTCTCCCTCATGTTGTTTTGGCCAATGTACTTTGTCATAGCAACAGGAAAAGAAACTAAGATAGGGTTGTAGGCTGGAAGGGACGTGGTATGACTCATGGTTTTTTAAACATTATCCTATATACGGTGTAGACTACAATGAAGGGACAAACACAACAGCAGAAGTAAAAAGATCAGATAAGAAACTAGTTAGTCTGCCTGTCCAAGCTGAAGGTGATGTTGGCTTAGGCTGGGATACGATGCTGCAACAGTATAGAGGACAGGATGGGCCATGTTGGTAGCGATGATTGCTTGGATTTGTTAACGTTTCACATCGTGGAACTGGTGGAATATATTCCTGAATCAGACTTTGGGAGGTGTGGTGAAGAAGAGAAGCTGAAGAAACTGAAGGCCTGAATGTCCTTTAGCATGACATGGGAATAAGAATAGAAGAGAAATCCCAAGACAGGAGGTCACGGGTTGTGCTTATTTCTAGATGCCCATCGGGTCTGCAGAGAAAACATCTGGTTAGGACTGGTCACAGAAGTCTGGGGTTCTGTGGGATTCTACAGCAGAGCATACAGATTTGAGGAACATTTGTTTTAGATAATATTAACATTACAGACATAAGTCAGTTCCCAAATGCGTGTGCTAAAGCCTTGTCTCTCAGTGCAAGGGTTTCAAAGGCTGACTGGATTGCAATTTCAGGAATGGAGCTTCAAGGACAGGATGAACACACTCCTGAAGGATATAAGAGCCTGCTCCCCTCCATCCAAGCTGTGTGATGATGTAAGAACTCTGACAGCTGTAAACCAAGACTTGACCCTCACCACACGTGAAAGATGCCAGGGTTCTAGCCATGGACTTAGCCATCATTTGAGTCCTTCGACCTAGAGTAATTTGTTACTGCACCCTACATAAAGACAGTGATATTTCACATCATGGTTCTAGACAAGGTTATCTTCCTAGGCAGAGCCTAAGTTCTGGAAGCTGAGCAAGGAAGTCAAGTTATTTTCCTTTGAAAATTTTGCTTCTTGATGCTTGTCTCCATAGCCCCCCAAAGTCTACCCCACATCCTGCTGAACTGCAAAGCTCCCTTCCCAGCTCCTGGACCAGATGTCCTTTAGTGGAACCACACCCACCCAGCTAGCCAATGGCGGAGAGCAGCCCCTTTGGTCTCCTCAGATACTTGGCACCAATTGCCCGACTAGCCCTGGCCAGAGTCTTGCCCTGCTGGGTTCTTACCTCTTCCTGGAACAAACGAGGAGGCCATAGATGGCAATCTCTTGTTGACAGCTCTCTCTGTGCCAATGTGACTTCAGGCTCAGCCTCTCCCTTCCCATGGCAAAGGCTTTTCAAGTCTGGCCTCTGCATAGGTATGGCTCATAGAGGTTAGACCTTCTTCTTGGTAGGCCTTCCTGCCCCAGTGTAACCCCACTGTGGCCTATGATGACAACCCAAGTAATCTATAGGGGGTGCTCAGAGCAGCGCCCATAGATGGGGTATACCTGACAGTCTCAAGAAGTTAAGTGAAAGGAAACCCAGAGGAGTAGAGGGGACTCCAAGGGTCTTGGACCCAGGATCTCATGTGGACCTTACACATTATGCTGTGCTTGTCATAAATGATGCCCACAGAAAGAACACTACCATGAGACATGATTTGGGGCCTGTCTCCTCAGTGTCTCCTTCCTGACAGTCGACTTTGAGCTCACTTCTCATGTCTTCGTATGAGAGTGGTAGGGTGCGTGTTCTCGTGGGTGCCAAAGGTCACCCTTGGGTGTTATTCCTCAGAAGCCACCCACCTTGTTTTTGAGATAGGGTCTCTCAATATGCTGGCCAGTCAGAGAGCAGCGGAGTGCACCTACCTCTGTCTCTCTAGCACCGGGCTTACAAACTAGCACCTGGCTCTTTTTCATGTGATATCTGGGGATTGAACAAGGCCCTCACCCTTGCTTGGTGTGACAGACTAAACTACCCCTCAGCCCCACTGATTTCTTTAGGTCTGCTGCCTTCGGGGCCCACCATCCATTATCTCCAAGTCTCTCTTTTGCAAGATTTAGGCGCATGGCTCAATGCCTGGACCTACCTCGTGATTGCTTTGGGTCCACCCCAGACTTTTCTGGCTTTGGACTCTGGATTATTTGTACTCTGGTGTGTCGTATCTTTGGGTCTGCTGCCAGACTACCCGAAGCCCCAGGAGCTTGGGCTTCTGTTGAATGTCAGGCTACCTGGAACATGACCCCCAGGGGCTGCTGTCAGGAAGGAGCCGAATGCTCCTAAGTCAGGCCTCCAACGGCGACTATTGTGATTAGGCAAGAGACTCCTGCTTTGAAAGGAGCATCTGTATGGTTTGTTTCACTCCGTGAGACCGCCTCAGCCACTTCCCCCCAGAGACCGACTCATTTACACATGTGATTTTTTTTCCATTTTCTTTTTGATAGTCCATGTTTAATAGGGAATCATGAGTAAGGCCCTGTACTCTGGGCAGAATCTCAGAGCTAGCAGGCCAGGCAGGAAACCCGGCAACAGGGTGGGAACAGGCCAAGAAAAACCCCCAGGCCTCAGGCTACACAGGAGGGCTCATGCCCATTGCCTGCTCACCACAGCCTGGCCTCAGAACTCTTTGGGACTAGCCTGGACTGTTGCCAGCAGCCACTGCTCAGCCCCTTTGCAGAGCCAAGGAGACAAAACAGAGCCTGATTTAAGACAGAGACACAGGAGTCTCTTCTCTGAGCCCTGCAGCAACTGGGACCAATCCAGGCAGATGACTGGATACAGGGGAGGGGCCTCTGGAGGCATAATGTACAATATTCATCAGGAGCAAGAGAATCGGGCCAGAGCAGAATAATAAATAAAGCCACTCCCTTTTAGCAAACCCTCTTTGGAAGCCAGGCACCAACCAGGCTGTGTTCCACACACGTGTCTGCCCGCTTGTATCAGAACGGCCATGCCACCGCAAAGTCACAATAACAAATCAAAGTTCACACACTTATGTGAACAGCTAAAAAATGTTAAAAAGCAGGTATCAAATGCTAGGGAGGATTCAGAGCTACGAAAGCGTCCCAGTGACACTGCAGAATGGTACAGCCACCATGTGAAGCAAGAGTAGCTTTGTTTGTTTGTCTGTTTGTTTTTTGGTGGGGGAGTGTATGGTAATTTAATTACAACGTTCCTTTATTTCTTCCCTCTAAGTCCTCCGACCAACTCCTCCCGCTTCAAATCCATGGCCTCTTTGTAAAACTGTTGTTGCATACATATATGTATAAAACATTATATATTCCTAAATATAACCTGTTGAGTAAGTATAATGTTACCTGCAAGCACATTTTCAGGGCTGACCATTGGGCACTGGGGAAGGGCTCCCTGCTCTCAGCTTTTACTGGCTACCTATAGGTCTTTGTGTAGGGTTGAGGCCTCCTGAGGTTTTTCCCATCCAGTGTGGCCTGTTTATTGGCATTAACCTTGTTCTGCACATGTTCGGATGGTCATGTTGGTTGATGTTATCGGGAGATGTAATCTCACACCAAACTCCCCCACAGCAAACTCCAGCCCCCTTCCCTTCTGCGTCAGGGCCTGTTCCGACATTACATACACTGACCACACAACCCAGGCACCATTCCTAGGGCTTTATCTGATCACATTTCACACAGTTTATGATTATCCCAAACTGGAAACAACCCAATGTCCATCTACCGATCAACAAATAAGCAAATTGGTTCTTTTAAAACCCCAGAATACTACTTAGCAATAAAAAGGAATATATTGCTAACACCTCCAAAATACGGCTAAATATCAAGTGCATTGTGTATTAAATGGGAAATTTTCATAACTAAAAGACCAGTCGCTGACATGAAGTCCTCCTGACAGGGAAAACACAGGAGAGGAATCAGGTCGATGGCTGACTGGGGCTGGGGTATAGACAAAGTGCAGGGACTATATAATTGGGCTTGAAAAGATTCCATGTAGATTGTGATCGTGGGAGTGATCCCACGTTGTGTACATTTGTCAGACTTACAGAAGTGGATCCAAAATGGATAGATGTCACTGTGTTCAAATTAAGCCTTAGTCGTGTGTTTTTAAACAGGGAGGAAAAAAGCGCTCAATGATTCAGAGAGGCAACCGGCCAGGAAGTAGCACAGGCCAGCCCAGCTGCTGAACCACTGGGCTAAGCTAGCCTTGCTCTGGAGACCATCTGGCCCAAGCCTCATTTGCCAAGAGGCATGGCCTTGCCAGGGTACTTAGGGAATGGGAAATTGTGGAGTGGCTCTTTCATTTTAAATTAACTGAAAGGTCATTTTTTTTTAAATCTCTCTTGCTCAAGTATCTGCAGGTTTTCTGAAAATGCTGTCAGGCCTTACTTCAGGCTGAGATATGTTTGGTATTGTTACAGCTAAGTTAGAGTCACATCCCCTGTGTGTGTGGAGAGGGGACCTAGTCACATTCCATCTGTCACCTGCTCCTTCCCAACCACAGTTTCCTTGGACATAAGAAGAGTGCTGTTACATCAATCTCTAGATTACGTGAGAGGCTCAAATAAGAGCCATTATGGGCTGGCAAAGTGGCTCAGTGGGTACAGCTGCTTGCAGCCAAGCTTCACGACCTGAATTTAATCCCAGGGACTCCATTGGTAGAAGATCAGCTCCTGAAACTGTCCTCTGACCTGCATATATATGTCATGTCATGCTAACCTAAGTACACACACGAACATGTGCATGCGAGCACATGCATTCACATACACACACACACACACACACACACACACACATGAATAAATAAATGCTTTTTAATGAAACCTGCAGCTTTAAGCTTTGTGATCTAACTGCCATCTCTGGTCTCGGGACTGGACACAAGCTCCAGGATAGTGGCAGCGGCAAAAGGCAGTGATTTCCGGTGTGCGCAGGGAGCTATGCAGCTGAGAGAAGCTTCGCCTTGCTGTGGGACTCAGAGGTGGGACCACCTGGCCTGGAAGAAGAAAACATCTGAAAGTTTGCCAAGGTCAGTCGCACAACTCAAAGTCAGGGTATGGGGACTCAAGCCACAGCGGCTCGTTGGTGAACTTGGACTCTTCTGTTTCCTGGTCATTTCTCCAGCCTCCTGCAGAGATTGTGCCCTCTCCACTGTCCCCAGGCAGAGGTGAAGGAGGACAACGGTGGGCAGCTGCAGGTCTGGGGGCATCTGGAAAGGGCTGAGCGGAGAGAGAGGAGAATCCACTTTGGCAGGAGGGAGTGACTCTCGAAGCTGGTGCTCCTCAGTCCGCAGGCTTCGTTCTGACTCATTGTTCCTCATTATCAGAGCTAACTATGTTCAGGCGAAGGGCGAACATGATCCTAAATTTATGTCTCTGTGTGCGACCACGACAATGTGTGTTTTGTGTTCTTCTCCTGAAAAACTCCTCTTGTGACACGGCGACCCAGCTTGGACTCGGCCTTTCATGTGTGTTACCCACTCCGACTGGCACCCGCTGGCAGATTTTTCTTAAAGTCTGAAATGAGGGGCTAACCTTCTCTTCTCGGCTTTTTCTTCTCTGCTACCTATAATCTTGATGTGACTTACACAAAAGCAACTCAGTGGGAAACCCACTCAAGAAGGCTTTGACGGGGAACAATGCACGGGCACCTCTCAGAGGCCGGCCCGCCGCGTCGGGAGAAGGAGAATGGATTAAAGTTTAAAGATGTCATGTATGTTAACCGATCAGTATTGGTTTTATGTATTTTGTCAAAGAGACAGCAGCAGTGAGGCTGGGCCCGTGAGGGCGAGGGGCTGCAAGGAGGGAGAGACAACCCCCCCACACTTGGGCCAAAGGCCTCACCAGCAATAACAAACCCAAGGAACTGGTGTGTTTGAAGCACAAACATAACAATCATAAAGAAGAAAGGGCCGAGAGGAGATTGTCATGGAATTGTTGTGTATGTCAGCTTTGTCCTCGCCACAATGGTGCAGGCCCAGGAGCCAGGCGGTCATGGGGCAGCAGAGTGCTCCTTCAGAAAACAGACGCTGTCCATTCAGCCTGGAGGCCTTTCTTCCAGCACAATGCACCAACCCATTCCAAGAGCAAGCAGAAGCCCGGGGGAGCCATGGGTGAGACAGGGAGACAGGAGACTGAAAGCGCCAACTCCCTGATGGCCATCTCTTCTGGCCAGTCTCAGCACCGTGTCCAGGAGCCGGGATGGTCACCAGCCTTCATGGGGCTTCTGGCCCTGCTTCTTCTGGTGCAGATTACCCGCAATGCCCTGCTCTTCTGACAAGAGGCTGTGTGAAGACACACACACACACACAGATACACACACAGACACATACAAACACATATACAGATGCACACACAAACACGCAGACACACATACAGAGACGCACACAGAGAAACATGCACAGACACACACACACACAGACACATACATGAAGATACAAGGACAACACACACACAGGCACACACACAAATACACACACAGACAAACACACAGAGACACAGGTACACAGACAGACAGAGGGACACACTCACACACAGGCACACGCACACATACCAACACACTCCCCAAAGGAAAATGGAATTCCCCACTCTGGCTTCCTTGGACCTCTGAGTACTTTTCCTTTCACAGGAAACTCTCTTTGTGAAAGTTGCTAGAATGTTCTCAAGCAGCAAATACACTTCTTTCTGAAGTTGTCTAGATTTAGACAGGACAAACACAAGTCTCCTTGGAAGATGCTGGAGATGGCAAAGAACACACAGACAGGTTGGTCTGCCCTCATTCACACTGGCAGTCACCGAGGTGCTAGAAGCAGGACATACCAGGTAGATGCCCTCTGTGTAGAATGCTTCGGAAGCCAGCAAAAGCAAGGAAGGCTTTAGCGGGGTAAGATTCTCTGGCTCCTGTCAGGGTTAACAGCACAGCAGGTCCTGGTTGGCCTGACTTATATTTCATGGTTATCAGACATCACAGGACTCAGAATCAAGTAATCCCTGGCTGAGAAACAAGAGCAAAATCATCCCATTCCCCAGTAAATTTGAATGAAAATGGTAACAACCCTGATAGAAGGCACTGGAGGAGAACCTAACTGGGTCCGTGGACTCATCCAGGATGGCCTCTCTGAGCGCGCCATCCAACAGTCCCCCCAAATGGAGCTGGAAGTCCTTGGCCTCTGGAGATTTGACCATGTTTAAATTGGGAATCTGATTTTCTTCTGCTCTGCTCTGCAGGAGAAAACTGTAATAAATTACATCCAGTGACAAATTATGTGGAGTCTCTTCATCAACAACAAAAACGTTCAGTTGTCTCACGAGCCATTTTTAAAAGATTAAGTAATACAAACATAGGCAAACAAATCACAGCAAAGGTTGAAAACAGCCCCAACCCCCCACTTCCTCCTTGTTCTCCTCTTAGTCTAAGGCAGTGGTGGTTCTCATCCTGTGGGTCATGACTCCTTTGGGGGAGTCACCCAAGACCATTAGAAAATACAGATATTTACATGAAGAGTCATAACAGTGGCAAAATTACAGTTATGAAGTAGCAACAGAAACAATTTTATGGTTGGGGTCACCATAACATGGGGAACTGTATTAAAGGGTTTCAGTGTTAAGAAGGTTGAGAACCAGTGTGCTAGGGTCTTGGAGTTATATCTGCTCATATTTATACGGTGGAATATTGTATAATGGTGTACTTCCCCATACCTCATCCTAGCTTCCCGCACAACAATAGCTGTTGGTGGCCACAGCTTAGAGATTATGAAGCACTGCAGATTCCATAAGTAGGGTCATTTCTCCCCAAAGGCTAGGTGCAAGGTGCTGGGTGCTTACCATCTTACCATCCAGGGAATGGTCTGGCCGAGGCACATGGTCACCAAAGCCAGCGTCAATGAAAGAAGAACTTTCTCTCTGACAGGAGTCACATGAAGAAAGATACGAGAGTTGTTTTGAAGGAAAACAGTGTTTTCCTTCAGGAAATATGAAGCACCAACAAGCTTCCAAGTCTCTCGGACCCACGTTCACGTGTGGATCCCCACATGCATCCAACTTTGACGCTTCCCTCTCTCTCTAAAAGAAGGTATTGTGTCAAGAGAAAAATTGTTTCCGATTCCAAGACCTTGTGGTTCAGTGTGTGTGTGTGTGTGTATGTATGTGTGTATGTGTGTGTGTGTGTGCATGTGTATGTATGTATGTGTATATGTGTGTGTATGTGTGTATGTATGTATGTGTGTATGTGTATGTGTGTGTGCGTGTGTATGTATGTGTATATGTGTGTGTGTGTGCGTGTATGTGTGTGTGCACGTGCATAGGAGGAATGACTGCAGTCGCCTCTATGCAGACATCAGGTGCCACACAGTTGCAAAGACATCTCCTAGAGGAGGACCTAATTGAAGACTTCCTGAGAGACCAAAGATTACTGATATAGATAATCATACACTACTATTTAGAAGAGATGCTTTCTTGGGACCAGTGGGGCTCTCGCAGGTGGAGGGCACTAAAGGAGCTTGCAGCAGTGCGCAGATGAGTTGCGGCATTTCTCACCTGCTCTGGGAGTCTGTGTTGTTGACTCTGCCCCACCTCACCTCCAACCGCCAAGGGCAGGTAGGGTCAGGCAACAAGTAGTCGAGGGCATGGTCAATATCTGGTGCCCAGTGTGGTCAGTGGACTACTTCATCATCCTTGTTTTGTGACTACGGGTGAATCTCCTTTGGGGGGGGGCTTGTGTGTACATGTGTGTTGTGTGTGCATGTGTGCATGTAGAGTCAAAGCTTGCTTCAAGTGTTTTCCCTTAGCACCCTTCACTTATTTGGGAAGGACAGCATCTCCCATAGAACCTGGAGGTCAGCAACCCTGTTCCCTCCTTCTCGTGCCCCAGGCAAGGTGATACAGGCCTTGGTGCCAACACTGATAAAATGTCTTTTTTAACCACTTCTTTAGGAGGCTGTGAGGGTCCATATGAGATACAATGTTGCTATATTAGAATATCTGTTATTAGAAAACAAAGCAATGGAGGGGGATAAGCAGAAAGGGTAGATCTGGGAGGGATTTGGGAGTAGAAGTGGGAATTGGATATACTCAAGATACATTGTATGAAATCCTCCAAGAAATAATAAAAAATGCTACAGGAAAAGAAGAGGTTTCTTTAGTGATGAGGTGGCTGGAATTCTGAAAAGCACGTTACGGGGTTGAGTGATCCTACATGCGGTCCAGATCGCGTTACATGAAGAAAAGGTGAGTCTGAAGTGTAGAAGGGCCGAAGCGTGCGAGACGATCTGAATGTATAACAACCCACTTTTGAGAGAATTAATCCAGTCCTGAACGGCCTAATATACTAGTAAAGTGAGCATTAATCCCTGGTGGGGCAGAACCCCAATGATCTATGTCCTGACTCTTTTTTTTTTTTTTTTTTTTTTTTTGGTTTGGTTGGTTGGTTGGTTGGTTTTGGTTTTTTAAAGAAGACAGGGTTTCTCTGTATAGCCCTGGCTGTCCTGGAACTCACTCTGTAGACCAGGCTGGTCTTGAACTCAGAAATCCAATCGCTCTACCTCTGCCTCCCAAGTGCTGGGATTAAAGGTGTGCGCCACCATTGCCCGGCATTTTTGTTCTATGTTCCATCTTAACATCTTACCTACTCATTTCCATTCTATGTGGTATCAGCCGTGAGCTCTTGAGCCTCTGTGTGTACTTCACACCTTTACTTTCAGAGGAGCGTTTAACGTCCTTGGCACTGGGATGTGGGGGGTCTGAGGGTAATGGTGTCAGGGCCTCAATCTGAGCTGCCTTGGGCCACCTTTCATCTTCAGCCCTGGAGAGACCACCTCCTTAGGGGCTGCCTTAAAGCGACAGTGCTGTTACTCAGCATGTGGATGTCCTAGAACTGGTTTATTACTTGTATGTCCCCCAGGAGGCACCCTCATCTCCTTGGTATAAGAGCACCCCGCCCCCCAACTGGCACAAAAGAGAGGCATGTAAATAGTAATTATTAATGCCATTGTTTAAATAGAAGATTATAATTCAGAAATTAACTTTTTTTTTTTTTGCCACAATGCAAATTCCTGGAGACTTCTTTACCTCAGACAGGCTTCCACGTCAGATGTGTAGAAGCATCCCCCAAATGTCTGCCCTTTCCTATGGCAGTAGAATAGAGACTGGAGAGAAGAACTTCACAAAACAAACAGAATATACTCAAAAAAAGTTCCCAGTATGCAACTGAGAGGCAGGTGTCATGTCTGTCTCATATACGGTCCTGTGGCTTGTGCCCAAACTTTTTTTCCTTTTTTTCAGCTTTTCTCTCATTCTCAGAAGTGTTTCCTCTCTTTAAGTAAACTGTCTCTGTTCCTCTGTCTAGCCTAGTGTCCCTGGCCCTGCTCCTTGCTTTCAGACATAAGGCCCTGGGTACTTGGGTAGATAGATGTCCTTGGACTACAAGCCATGCCTCTAATTTGAACCATCCAGACCCCCTATCTTACCCCCCACCTGGCCTCAAGGGCTGGCTCTTGGTTGCTGCATCCTGAACTGGCTTGCGCAGTGGTGTTAACTCATGGGCCGTCTTAGGTAGGTTGCCCATTAAGGCTGGGGCCCCTGGAATCAAAGGCAGAGGCAGAAGAGCTTAGAGAGATAGAGACATCAGCTCCTGTGAGCAATGAAAGCTGCAAAAGACACCCAGAGAGACAAATTCCCTTGCCCCTCAGCTGTCTACCCAGAATGCACAGAAGGGAGGAAGGCACCAAGAGGGCGGAGCTAGCCAAGTGAGAGTAGGGCATTCTGGGTAGGATGCTGAGAGCATACCGGCTGCTCCTGGGGACTACGCTTCTGGATGTGAGCTTGCTTACCTTTACGTGTGAGACAAAGGAGGGGGATTCGGTTATCTCCTGTGCGTATGCTGAACTTGGGCATTCTTCGCCAACTGCAGCCCTCTGCTCTATCAGCTAAACTCTGGACCATTTCATACCCACTCTTAACACAAGGGCCAGCCAGGGGCCCAGGAAAGCAGCTCAATTCTCTGAACACAGTGGCCCTTAAAGAGTAAAAACAAGAAGGGGAGAGGCCAGGGAACCGGCTAATTACACCTACCAAGCGACAAATCACTCGGAAAACATAAATACATTTTCAAGGACACTCGTCCACTAACGATGCTAAAGTGTTTTTCTTTCAAACCCCAGCAAGAAAATCCGAGGGATGAAACAAACTTCGCTTATTTTAGTTTCTACTCAATTACCTGTTAATGGAAAAAAATCTGGCATCAGCCGTAATGAGGCGGGCATGAGCTCACTGGCGCGGGGGTCGGGCTGTCAGGGAAGGCTGTAACAAGCCCAGCCTTTATCAGCTTCTCTATAACTCTTTTCAAGCCGCTGTCACACAGCCCACCCCGAGCAGGAGGGAAAAGAAGGAACTTGGAACCCGCTCCAGGCCTCTGAGGCCCTCTGGGAAAAGGAAAATTGTTGTTGGCAAGTCAGCCTGGCTCCAGAAATTGATCCAGTGCCCCCCACTTGTCCATGCAGCAGCAGACAGAGCTAAGAATTTTGTTATAATTAAATAACAGGGTGCTGATTGGTTGCTAGAGGTGGTCTTGAAACTGGTGTTTAAAGACCGAGAACAAGGGTTACTATTCATAGGAAAAATCCCAGCGTCTTAAAAATCCGTCTGCTTCACTCCCAAATTTAGGCCAAAAAAATGCTCACTTGCTGTCTTTAAAAATACCACCTGCTTGGCCATGTTGTATAATGTGCTGTTATATAAGGGGGCAGGGAGGCACAGCTGGACTGAAGGATGCTGTATGACTGGGAAGGTCCCCTCCCTCAGAAGACAGGCACAGCCTTGCCCGGGCCCAACTCACCAAAGGGTCTTAGGCTTGGAGTGTCTTGCCAGTGTCACCTCAGTGAGCTGTAGCCATGAGCACCCAGATGCTTAGGCCTGTTTCCTGCAGATACCCACCTCGCCCTTACCTAGCCTTACCTGACCTCGATTGGAAGCTACCAGCTAGTGTAATCTGATTTGGCCTTGGCTGTGAAGTTAACCCTCTAGGCTGCCAGGGAAGGCCAAGGCTCCTGAAAGCACCTGGACTCCCTTCACCTGCCTGCTACAAGTCTTGCCAACACTGGGAGGAGGAGGAGGAGGAGGAGGAGGAGGAGGAGGAGGAGGAGGAGGGGTGGGGAGAGGGAAGGAGAGGTAGGAGGGGGAGGAGGGGGATGGAGAGGGAGGAAGGGAGGAGGAAAGAGGAGGAGAGAGGAGGGGAGAGGAGGGGAGAGGAGGGAAGAGGATGCAAGAGGAAGGGGAAGGAGGGGGAGGAGGGGGAAGGAGAGGGAGGAGGGGGAAGAGGGAAGAGGAGGGAGGAGGAGGGGGAAGGAGGGGAGGACGGGGAAGGAGGGAAAAGAAGGGGAGAGGAGGGGAGAGGAAGGGGAAGGAGGGGGAGGAGGGGGAAGGAGAGGGAGAAAGGGGAGGAAGGAAGAAGAGGGGAGAGGAGAGGGAGGAAGGGGAGGAGGGGGGAGGAGAGAAGAGGATGGGAGAGGAGGGGAGAGGAGGAGGAAGGAGGGGGAGGAAGGGGAGAAGGGAAGAGGAGGGGAGAGGAGGGGGAGGAAGGGGAGGAAGGGGAGGAAGGAGGTAGCAGTAATGGAGCACAGGGACCTGGTGAAACACCCCCATTTCTCCCAAGTGAACTAATGTCCCCGTTTGGCCTCACTGTGACAGCATTTCCTTAAAAAAAGTGTTGGGGCTGCTTCTTTATAAGATTCTTATTCACAGACTAAATGAAGAAAGTTGTCTCTAAACTGGTGGTGGCAGTGGATGGGAGTCAAGAGGGAAATCACTGAGGAGAGGGGCTAAGATGCTCAGAGTGCATAATCCATGAAAGTTCCTTATGGAACATTACAAAACATGAATAATAACAACAATGATAATTGTCCCCAGAGACCTAATCACCTGACATCTGCCAGGTTTCAGCCAGCCAGCGGCTCTTGGCTCCTTGCCAGGGTGAAGGAAGTAGGATTTGCATTACAGTACCATGGTGAGACACCTGGCCATCTTGAGGAACCACCAAGCTTCATGCTGGGAACTTCATACTGCAATGCTCCGAGGCCCTGGAGTCCCTAAACCTGGACACTCACCCAAGATTGGGATCAAGTCTTGGAGCCATCTTCGGGATTAAAATTTCTTACGTCAAAGAAACCCGAGAGAGAATGTGTGGCCACAGAAACCACTACAAAGCTGCCAGGTGTCGATCGCCAGGAATTGTGGCATCTAAGCTACACTGTGCTGCATTCTGCTGTGTGGCTTTGGGCAAGATGCCCTCAGGACCCTTTCTCAGGGTTTGGTTTCCTTTAGTCCCTCTTCCCAGCTCTTAGAAACTAGGGAGTTGGACTCTATTGAGAGCAGATCCTCTCATCTACAAAGGCTTCTTGGAATTCTGACCCTAAAGGTTGGTATTTGCTCAACTTCTGTTGGACCCTTTGAGGCTCCAAGAGAAAGAAGATTGTCCAGGACAAAGCTGTCTGGGAACTTGTGAGTTCCAGCACACCCTGACACCAAGGGGCACCTTGCAAGTCACTAATACATCAGGACTTCCCATTCCTCCCTCCTCAATTCTGCCCTCCATAAAGCAAATATAAAACACCAGGGCGCTTCCCACAAATGTTTCCTGAAAGTTGTTCATAGAAACAGAGTGTGTTCATTGGTTACACTCTTAGAGGTGATTCTAGAAACATCATTCCGTGTATGAATTTTGATGGAAATTAACTGCCAAGCCTCAGTCTCATGATACTAACAAGAATGTACGTGAGAAAGGAGGCAGGACATAGATCATTTTATTATTTAAGGAGCAACCAATGGCACATTATAACCTGGAGGAAGTTAGCTCTGAGTAACCCTTCCACGCATTTAGTGGAAAAGCCATAAAGGTTTGGGAGCACTGTTTGTCATGACTTAGTCCCTGGGAACTATCCCCTTGGGTCTCATTCCACAGACCACAGGACACACATAGATCATCATTCTCTTGCTTCTCCAGAACACACAAAGCCCCAAGAACTTTTCATTCTTCTCACTGATCAAAACCACTGTAAGCTTTTCCGTGGGCTGGAGTGTGAATAGCACATGAGAAAATTGAATCTCAGCTGATTGGATGCAAACTTCCTACCATTGGCATAGTAACTATAATTTATCTACCCCACGATAGGTGGACAGTTGCTTTGTGTGAGTTTGGAGCCATTTATGAATGAAGCTACCATGGTCATGTATCAGTGTTAACTACATGGCACTTGGGTATTCCTTTTTGTTAACCACTGAGTCTCAGTTTTGAGGTTTTGGTCTTCTTTTGGGTTCAGTTCTTCATATTAGTCCTTTGTGGTGTTACCCTACAGGCGTCTGCTAGACTGTGGCTCATCTTTAGTTTCTTTAAATGACTTTGTGATAAAAATGCTTTTTAACCAACTAATACTAGAGAGGAGTTTTCTTAACTTGATAACACATATCTACAAAAACACACAGCCACTACATGTGTGGCGAAGTGGGGGTTGTTTTTCTGTGAGTTCAGAAGAAAGATAACAAGGCCAGCATTTCCCTAATCCCCTGAGACAGGATCTCCCACTGAACCTAAAAGTTGCCATTTTAGCTAGGGTGATTGGCCATCGAGCTCCCAAGATCCACCTGTCTCTGCTCCTCAGCGCTGGGGTTAGAGGTAGGTCTAACCACACCCAGGTCTTGATGTGGCTCCTTCGTGTTGAAACCCAGGTCCTCATCATATGGAGCAAGTGTTTTAACCGCCATGTCCCCAGCTTTAGCAGAATTAATTAGCCAACACTTCGAAGCTGCAGGAGCAAACAGAGTACAACATGTACCAACCGTGCAAGCAAGAAAGAATCCGCAGGGCTGGAGTGCTGACAAGCCATTTGGGGGACATCCTAGTATAAAAGCTAATAAACTGCCCAGCAATAAACTTTATTCTATTAACTAAGTTCCCTATGTGTGGGTCTCACACTCTATATATTGCGATTATTTTTCTTAGTGTACTACAGCTATTTATGTCATTCAGACTCCACTTTTGCATGATTTTACTCTCACCATGGTAAGGAAGACTTTAGATAATGCAGCAAACACGTGTGACAAAAGAGTCAGTCTTTTTTTATTTTATTCTATCTCGCTTTTAAAATGCTAACCTTGGAGCTTATGCCAATCCCCTGACCTTCAGTGGCTTACAGCCCATAATGTGAAAAACAATGTATGATGTGAATAGATAATACTGAAAAAGTGTACTGTGATATATATTTAATTTTCTTCCAGTCTTTCTAAGAATTATATGGCTCAATCCAATCAACTGTCACCAATGCTGTCTCCTCCCGCCCTTCTTCCTCACTCAGAAACCAAGAATGAGAAAACACAACAATAAGGAAAAGCTGTTGTGGACACACTGGTAAGGGACCTATGTCCCGCGGATTCAGCAAAATCCTCTCTCAGGGGTGACTCCCCTCCACCGGGCCGCCCGGCTCCTGCACCTTTATCACAAACCATCTCCTGTGGTGTTTGGCTCCAAGGTTCAGGTTTCCACACGGGAAACCCACCTCACTTTCTACAGTTATGAAGTAAAGACAAGAGCCACCACTTTGCTTTGAAGATTATATGACGAATGCAGGTAGATGTTACCCCATCTGTTTGCATCACCTTTGTGTGAAACTCTGCCAGAGTTTGTACTGTAAGATGACGCGAGAGCAAGCTTAGAGAGGGAGAAAGATGCGTGTTGGCTTCATCTCATGCTCATATCAGTGCCTAAAACCACCCTGGTGCGGATAAGTGTCCAAGATATATTCACTGGAGGCATGAATGAATGAATGAATGAATGGGTGAACAAATGATCCACTCGCTTACAGCTCGTGCAAAATGCACTCACAAGAGGCCAGCTCTGAAAAGCCCCAGCTAGATCTCACCAGTGCTGCCTGCCAGTCACGTACCAACGTGGGCTTAACCTCTGTGACTGTTCTTGGCCCGGGGATGCTTACCTAGCCCTTAGAAGATGAATAAGGCAGCCTCATCTGAGAGAGAATGCTTCAGAAAATCCAGTGTCCTCCTAAGTCCTCAGTGACCCCAGCTCTGGTCTGCAGCTCCTGCCTATCTATCCAAGGGGGTTACTTAAAAAAATCATTTTATGCTGCAAAAAGCATACCAGCCAGGGATGTGGTCTTCCAAAGAGTGGATGTTAGTTGCTCTTAGAGGGCCACTGAATTCCAGAGAGAGTGAACAGGAGCGTTTCTTCTGACAGCCCCGCCCAAAAGATTTGGGAAAATCCCCTAATACAGTTCACATGCTGCAGGGTAAATAAGCAGGTATAGGTGACCCCAACTTTGAATTTAATAAGAGATCTGCCTTGGGGTGTCTAATGAAAGGAAAGGCATTGCCCTTTGCCCTGATGTCTGTAAGGGGCACACCACACTATAGTCCAGCATGCCAAGGGTTAAGGTCACTACCAACACCCTTGACACTGTGGGAATGAAAGAAGCATTGCTCAGACCTTATCCTGCTTCCCATACAAACACCAGTCAAGCTGGACAGTGCCTCTTTCTTTCCTTTAGCAAAGACACGTGGGCACCTATTTGGTGCCCGGGACCTTGTACACAGGCACAACATGAAACCTATGCTCCTGTCCTCGGAGAACTGGCAATAAATAAATAAATAAATAAATAAATAAATAAATAAAAATGGCTTCCAGGTGGAGTGATTTTGGGTCCCCAAGAGGATATTTGGGGCTGTCTGGAGATAGTTTGGGTTGTCAGGGGGTAGAGGATAGGGTCTGTGCATCTACAAGGTAGGAGCCAGGAAGGATGATAAACTTCTGCAAGGTCCTTGCAAGTGAGAATGCACCACTCCAGAATGACAGCAGTGCCAAGCATGACAAATGTTGTGCCCTTGAGCCCCCAGAGAAGACAATGCACCCTGTGGCAGAGGCTAGGGAGCTACAGGGAGGGGACTGGCAGCTCCAAGAGCACAGAGAAAAAGTTCTATCATCACAGGTTCTGGCCATGGGAGAGCGCTCTCTGTATGGAGACCAGAGGCTTGAGGAGACTCCCAGCAAGAACAGCAATGCTTTGGGGGAACTCTTGAGAGCTGGATTTCCTGAGAGGGAGCAGGTGAGCAACGCTGATGTAGGATAAGGCAGAGGCAAGTAAGACTTGTCCCATCCTATTCACCAGAGAAGTGCCCTCTCTAGCATGGGAAGGTTTAACTTGATGTTGAGAAAATAGCTTGAAACCAGGTCTCCACTGAGGTCCCTGCAATTCCCCCCTCTAAGGCCTTTTAGAATTGCAATTCCCCAATTAAGGCCTTGGACAAGATACATTGTATTCCTCAATCCATTGTTCTAAATAAGGCAGATGCCAGCAGGGGCATCTTCTTTCAGTGGTGGTAGGATTAATGAGAAAATGCACGGGGACAACTTGGCACACAGTCCCCAGTAGCACAGTGCTCTTATTTCTGTTCTCAAAGGTCAATCTGGGCCTCTGTACAGAATACAGTAGGGAAGGCTGATCAGAAATGCATACCCTTACAGAGCACAAAGTAGAACAGAACACAGAAAGTACACAGACCCACAGCTAGCCCAAGCAAGCAGAGTTCCTCAAAGTTCTTGACCCAACACCACAGTAATCTTTAAGTGACGGTCACACAAAGGACTTCTGGGATGGGTAAAATTTCTACCCTCGGAAGGCACAGCTGTCCTAAACACATGGACAATAAAAATTCCATCCAATGGACATTGAGAAGAGACACCCAGTGACCACAGGAAGATCTTCACTGCAACCCTCCTCAGTGATTCAGGGACAAGTTTGAAGTTATTCTAGTAGATAACCCATACCATAGGTCTCCAGAACAGCAAGACCCTTCAAATGCAGAGCTCTGTGAGTCACCTCCCTTCCACTCCCCTCCCCTCCACGCACAGCTGTGAGTCACCTCCCCTCCACACACAGCTGTGAGTCACCTCCCCTACACACACAGCTGTGAGTCACCTTCTCTTCACGCACTGCAGTGAGTCGCCTCCCCTCCACGCACAGCTGTGAGTCGCCTCCCCTCCACGCACAGCTGTGAGTCGCCTCCCCTCCAAGCACAGCTGTGAGTCACCTCCCCTCCACGCACAGCTGTGAGTCACCTCCCCTCCATACACAGCTGTGAGTCACCTCCTCTCCATGCACAGCTGTGAGTCGCCTCCCCTCCACACACAGCTGTGAGTCACCTCCCCTCCACACACAGCTCTGAGTCACCTCTCCTTCATGCACAGCTGTGAGTCGCCTCCCCTCCACACACAGCTGTGAGTCACCTCCCCTCCACACACAGCTCTGAGTCACCTCTCCTCCATGCACAGCATTGAGTCACCTCCCCTCCACGCACAGCATTGAGTCACCTCCCCTCCACGCACAGCATTGAGTCACCTCCCCTCCACGCACAGCTGTGAGTCACCTCCTCTCCACGCACAGCTGTGAGTCACCTCCCCTCCACACACAGCTGTGAGTCACCTCCTCTCCACACACAGCTGTGAGTCGCCTCCCCTCCACACACAGCTGTGAGTCACCTCCCCTCCACGCACAGCTGTGAGTCACCTTCTCTCCATACACAGCTGTGAGTTGCCTCCCCTCCACACACAGCTGTGAGTCACCTCCCCTCCATGCACAGCTGTGAGTCACCTCCCCTCCATGCACAGCTGTGAGTCACCTCTCCTCCACACACAGCTGTGAGTCACCTCCCCTCCACACACAGCTGTGAGTCACCTCTCCTCCACACACAGCTGTGAGTCACCTCCCCTCCACGCACAGCTGTGAGTCACCTCCCCTCCACGCACAGCTGTGAGTCACCTCCCCTCCACGCACAGCTGTGAGTCACCTCCCCTCCACGCACAGCTGTGAGTCACCTCCCCTCCACGCACAGCTGTGAGTCACCTCCTCTCCACGCACAGCTGTGAGTCACCTCCCCTCCACGCACAGCTGTGAGTCACCTCCTCTCCATGCACAGCTGTGAGTCACCTCCCCTTCACGCACAGCTGTGAGTCACCTCCCCTCCACGCACAGCTGTGAGTCGCCTCCTCTCCATGCACAGCTGTGAGTCGCCTCCTCTCCATGCACAGCTGTGAGTTACCTTCCCTCCACACACAGCTGTGAGTCACCTCCCCTCCACGCACAGCTGTGTTACCTCCCCTCCACCCACAGCTGTGAGTCACCTCCCTCCACACACAGCTGAGTCACCTCCCCTCCACCCACAGCTGTGAGTCACCTCCTCTCCACGCACAGCTGAGTCGCCTCCACTCCACGCACAGCTGTGAGTCACCTCCACTCCACGCACAGCTGTGAGTCACCTCCACTCCACGCACAGCTGTGAGTTGCCTCCCCTCCACACACAGCTGTGTTACCTCCCCTCCACCCACAGCTGTGAGTCACCTCCCTCCACACACAGCTGGGAGTCCCCTTCCCACCCCCTATCCCCCAGCTCGGTGAATGGGATGCCCGTTTTCTGAAAAGCTGGGTGCTCAGTGATCTCTAGATAAAGGAGAGCCCTACATTCCTGCCTTCTTCCTGCAGTGAGTGTCTAGGAAACAGCCAGGACATATTCACATTCACCATCTTGAAGTGGTACCCACTCAGTTCCTTCAGTACACTCTGGGTGAACTAAATCACAGATTTTAGAATCAAATTCTGCCTCCCACTGCACAACAGGCTGTATCTGTGAGTGATGGCCGGCAAGCAGTATCTGCTCAGTTACCGTGACACAGTGACACAGTGGAGTATAAACAAGTCACCCCAGGGTCCCTGTGTCCTCAGGACACTTCCCTGCAAATGAGACAACACAAACCAGGTGCAAATGTTCAAGGAGAGCCGAGGGAGTCAGGAAGGTCTGAAGACCGTTTACCGCATCTGGTCCCCACCCACCGCCACATGCTACCCACACCACGTCAAGTCCTAACCTAGGAGGGAGAGCATCCCTCCAGAGGATGCCCGGTGTCTGCAAAAGACACTCCCACCCCAAATCACAGAAGCAAGTGACCAGCCTTTCTGCACATACTAAGTTGCTTTTATTAATCCAGAACGGCATGCTACAGATACTGTACAGCATGGACATTTATTCATTACAAAATGGCTTCCAAACCATTCAAAAATGAACTCGGGATAAGCATCGAACAGAACAGTAACACCACAACTGTTAGGAAACATTCAAAGTATTCACAAAAAAAAAAGTTATAGTTAGCATTTTAATAAACCAGAGAAAACCGGAGACAGTTTTACAATTGCTTCATGTCAACTACGATGGCACTGAAGGAACAGGTCTCAGCTTTATACAGCAGTTTACAACATCAGCATGCCTAGGTTTCCTTGTTTTTAAAGTTCACTACCTACTTGTATGTAATAAGCGTACATAAAAGCGGCAGCTGGTTTTTTTTTCTTTTTTTCTTTTTCATTTAAGAGTAATCTAATGTACAGGATTTTTGGCCCTTAAGGGTTTAGACCTCTTCATTTAAAATGCTTTCTGGACAGTCTGCTACCAAACACATTTTGTTATAGGTGACATTAAAACTACATACAAATCTATCTATGTAACATCACAGCAAAACATGGCGAACAGAAAGTACAGCATCAAAAAGGAGGGAGAAAGCTAAAGTCACTGAGAATTTTGGCACATAAAAGTTTTGCACACGGTCAGTCCATGTTCTAAGAGCACAGGGTAATTGACTAGGAGATCAAGGGGGAAACGGGGCAGTTCCCACGGCTGCTCAGACCCTCTCACTAATGTTCAAGTCTTGTCAAGTCTTGTTTTACATAATGGCTTTTAAAGCAACTTTTGTTAATGCTACTGATCCTTAATGCAACTATCAATGTCCATTTGGTGGCATCTGGGTTTTATACAGAAACAAACAAACGAACGAACGAAAGTCAAAAAAAAAGGAAACAAAAAAATATATACACATTTTATATATAAACTTAAAAACCTTGTACAAATGAGTTGTTATATATAAGATGCTTATGCTAAGGGGGGGAACTTTATACAGTTTCAAAAAAAGGAAAACATATTTAAAATTGGACGGACGTACAGGTACAACAAGCAGCCTCTAAAGCAATAAATACTACTGGTCCAACAGTGTTGATTCCATTCATTGTTGAGTAGTGTCCCCTCCCCCCCAAAAGAACAACACCATGGAACAAGGTATATTAACACATTTTAACCCTTTGTTTCTGTACATTTAAACAATAACAAGTAACATCACGATAAAAGTTGTTTCACACGGGAGAAAAAAGAAAAGAAAAAAAGAAAGAAAGAAACGGCACTGCATTCACTGTGCCCTCGTGGTTTAAATACCAAGGTGTAAAGTGATTGGTTCGCAAGCTCGTATTTAATACAAATAATACAGAACCAACTCCTTCTGGAGGGTGCTTCAAATTGCTTCTCTCTCTTTTTTTTCTTTTTGTTTTTTAAATCAGTCTTTTAAAACTAAGCTATCCGAACTACATAACAGTTATGTATATATATATATATTTTAAACGCTACAAAGACTTTAAACAGCTGTTGATAAAAATTTTGGTAGAATCATGAGGTTTCTCTCATCTACATATTTAAAAGGAGAAATTGAAATAAGAATGGGTCAAATATTGACCAATGAACTCCATAAACATTAACTCATGTAGCCACGGCGGCACAAAATTAAAGAGTACAAAACAAAAGCTTTCCAAGCCGGGAAGGGCGAACCAAGAACCAGAAGGAAACACTTCAATCAAGCAGGGGCGTGGAGGACGAGGAGGCGGAGCTATTCTAAAGACTTGGTCACCAGAGACAGAGGCTGGGGTTGCGTCCCAGCCAGCGAGTTGTGGGAATGTAAGGAAGAAGTTGATGGTTGTGCCAGGGATGAGGAAGAGACCATGGACGCCTGCAGAGTGGCGGGTGGCAGGTCCAGGGCCCCGTTGGGGCAGAGGGCAGAGGCCTTGCCGTGGGCAGCTTCGGCCAGCAGGAGCGCGGGTGGCGGAGGCATCATGGACAGGTGGGCCAGAGGATCAGGCTTCAGGGACAGCGAGAGCGGCTGTGTCTGCTCAGTCTGTGACTTGGCATCTTGGGGAGGGGAGCCTAGCAGATGCGGTGAGGGGGGAGGTGAGTCTAGTAAGCTTCCATCTGAAGAGGGTGGGCTGAGGCAGCTGCCTTCACCTTGTATGTAGCGAACGCACTTTTTTTTTCTCCTAGAAACAGGGGGAGAGAGTTATCTGTGAATAAAGGGCAAAGACGCCAAGGGAGAGAGTTATCTAATGCTCACAGCAAGTTGATGTCACCTAAGGGATGTCCCCCTGCAAGTCATGGCCCGAGGTCACAGAGCAATTAAAAGCACTGACTTCGGTGGGCTGTGTGGCTCCCATGTCCACTCTGAGGTGCCTAGCCACGCCCTCCCTCCCCTCACCGGACATGCCCAAGGCCCCACTGAGCAGAATGATGGACGTGACCGGCGGAGGGTGGTACACCTTCACTGGGAGGTGGGTTTGTCTGAATGACGACTAACACAGTTTATCTTCCTTTGGGCTTAGATTATCTTCCTTTTCCCATCACATCTTGCCTGCCCTCCCAATGATCCCACCCCACCCCCCAGTCCCCAGTGATGCCTCAGTGTATTTAAAAGAAAAAGAGAGCTCCTTCCCCAGTGGCCTCTTATCAATATGAAACCCTCAGAATGCTGGCTGTTGAGCCCATATAGCTGAAGGCAGCGCTAGCAAGAGGCTTAAAGGTTTTAACACACCACCACTGTGAGGCTGCTGGCGCCCAGAGAAGCCCAGAGAAGCTTTGGGCCTTGTCTGTTAAGAACCACACCAAATCGAGAGGTCAGAATCAGGTGAGAGGGGAGGGGGTGGGGGAGAACAAAACTGAAACCAAACAAACTAAAAAAACAAAACCAACCAAGAAAAGAAAAAGAAATAATGAATAAGAAGAACCACCAGAAAAAGAAAGAAAAAAAAACCAAACCAAACCAAAACAAAAAACCAGGTAGAAGAGGGTAAACAAAGATGGGAGAGGGGAAGAATAAGAAAAACAGAAAATGATTCAAAAGTGCAAGAATAACTGGTTGACATGGCCTGCAGGTTGTGGATAAAATTAAGATTCAAAGTTGTTTAAAAAAATTTTTTTTGGTTTTGTATTTTTCCCCCCTTAAAGATTTGGGGCTTCCCTTTCCCCACCCCCTTGGTGAGAAGGTTGCAAGGAATGAGGGTGGTACGCAGGGGCAAGGAGGTCTTGTCCTTGTCAACTTGCTGAGGCCAGGAGTGGTGCACACAGCATAAGCCAGTCACAGAGAAGTGACAGGAGGGCCCTTGGAATCGGAGTCTGAACCAGAATGACAAAGTGAGCCTACACCGACACCACAGCTTCGTCTCCCCACAAGCCATTTGTGTGGGAAGTAGGGGCCTGCCTTTCTTGTTTATCATCAAAGGATAAGGTGGGGAAAAGAACTCAAGAAATCAGGCATGGGACTTCCAGGCCTTTCCTTCCCGGTACCCTTCCTGGCGGAGGGGAACCTACTTGGTAGGGAAGCTGATTCCGGGAATCAACCCACTGACGCTCTAAAAGCAATGTAGATTGGGAAATGTGCTCATCCAAAGTCTCCTCAGTATAGCTGTCAGAGCCACGAAGGGCTATCCAGAACCTAGCGTGCGAACACCAGAACAGCTATTTGTCACTGGAGAACCTTCAAGATGCCTCCTACTTGAAGGCACCCCCCATGGGACAATGTATCTGGCATTTGCAAGGACGGGCTTACTGTATGGGTTCTTCTGGTCTAGGCCCAGAACATGGGGTGGGGTGGTGGCAGGGGGTGGGAGTGGGGACATGGACTCTATAGAGTTGGGGGGGTAGAAAAAGATGGGGGTGTGGAAGAGAAAAAGCTTAGTCCTCCTGACCTCCCAGAGCCTGAGGTCTATGGGACAAGTAGCCTCAGATCTGGATCTGCCTAGGCCAGAAGAAACTCGAGGGGAGCGAGGACAGCCCTTCTCACACTGTGTGTCAGGCTTCCTCTCCCTCCTTGGGATAGACTAGCACAGACTAAGGCTTCTGCTCCCATCCCAGCACTGAAACAGTTAAACCTCTCCATTTTAAACCACCTTGGCCTGCAGATCAAAACATGCTCACAAACTAGGATCTCCATGCATTTTCAAAATGAGGAGAAGAAAAGAAGGGGAGGGTGGGGAAGGGTATGAGCAAAATCGAGAAAGCAAGGGGGCAAAAGGAGAGAGAGGAGAAGGGGGGTGACAGGGGCAACCAGAGGGCAGCATGGAGCAGCATTCCGGGCTCTGCCAGGGCGGGGCGGGAGGATGGAGAAGCAACTTGGTGGGCTCGAAACAGTCCGGTTAAAATGTCCTCAAACGCCAAACAAAAGTAGGCTCTAAGAACCCTGATTGGCTAGGAGCACTGCCGAGGCTTTCCTCACGCCTCCCACCCTCCTTTCCAGACCATGAGGCTGTGTGGGGCGTATTTTGAACACAGGACAGGAAGACTATGATGATGGACAGATGCTTCCCCAAATAGGGCAGGGCTGAGGCAAAGGGCCGCTGGAACACAAACACCTGCATGGGTCAGAAAATGCCTCCACTTCCAAGTACTTGTGTGTGTGTGTGTGTGTGTGTGTGCATGTGCCTGTGTGTGTGTGTGTGTGTGTGTGTGTGTGTGTGTGTGTACTGATTTTAGCATCCAGCTAAGTGGGTTGTGGCAATGTGTAACAGAACTGGAGGGAAGTGGGATGGGTACCTCCCTGTTCAAGCTCCGTACTGTGACACCCCCCACACACATCCCATTTTAGAAGATGGGGTCTCAGAACCATCCATCTCTAGCTTCTTCTGTATAAATTCTAGGGGTGCTTCCTGGTCCTATTTTGGAAGGTTCTCCTCAAACAGACAACAGAAATAAGCTTGCAAACACATTTACAGCATTAAGAGAAAAAAAAAAAAAACAAAAGAAGAAGAATGTCCAAAATGGAAGAAAAATGGCAGCTAGAACTTTCTAGAGCCAGAGGATGGCTGCAGAGTGTCAGGGGGGCCTGTTGGACTCCATGTCCTTTGTCCAGGGACACCTCAGCCTGTGTAGCTGGCGCCCCTCACGTGTGTTTTAGAAAACCGAGCTGCTAAGGTACAAAGCGACACAGTTTTAATCTGGCCAAAACAATATAAAAACCCAATTGAAAAACTGTTACTGTTGTTGGTGGTAAAAGTATTAAGAAATTTCTGGTTGGGAGAAGACAGCCCACCATGGACCTAAGCAAAGAGGGGTCGTATTTGAGAATAGAGGTTGGGGTGGGTGGGCTGTCCTTGTCAATGTTAGTAATAACTTCCAAAGAAAAAGCCAAGTACTGCAAGTCGAAGTTTGCAGTAACAACTATTTATGAATAAAATTATGAGGCCTGGAACCTCTGCCAGCCTCACCGTGGGGCACAGAATGGGGCAATGGTGTCAACTGTGACTTGCTCTGGCAGGGTGTGACATTGTAATGTGTTAACCAACTTATCATCTATAGAGGGTAAGCAGGTATCTTATCTCTGGGGCTCACCCTAACTCAATACCTAACGTCCTTATACAAATACAAGTATCTCATGAAGTCCCTGGGACTGCTCTGAAGATTTGCCATCTCTGAACACTGTCTGCTCACAGGAAGCTCTTCTCCCACTAGGTGCCTGTCTAAGGCCCACTCCCCTTCCTCCTTACTCCCACAGGGCCATCTGTGTAACTTTCTGTCAGGGATGACTCTCTGATGCTCTTCCCTGGGGTCTGTGTGGTCAGCAGTCTCTCATACTGGCACCGGAGAAGGGGACTCAGAGACACAGTAGACTTGTGGGCATGCATGTGATGGGATGAACGTCTGATCTAACGTCTAGACACGGAGCACGGCAGGAGGATGGGGAAGAGGGACACGTGACGCAGGAGGCACTACAAACAGGGATGTGTGTTTGGGGTATTGAGATACCTACCATCATAATATTCCAAATTCAAAGACTGCTTGTATCAGAACAAAGAAACAACAAATTTAACCAAAGGTGGTCATTAAAAGGAAAGGAAAGGGGCTGGGAACTTAGAGCATCATGCCCTCCACCAAGAAGGAAGTACCTACACCTTCTCTGCCAGTGCCCTGAGGTGGAAAACCTGCAGGCAGATCATGGGGCTCAATTTGGATTCTTCCGGACTGATCTGATGCTTGTGGGGACCCACGGTAAGCTAGCACATACTCTTGCACAAACGTTTGGCCATTTGCGCTGCAGGCCTGGCAATGCGGGGTTATCTGACCGCTGTCCCTGCTCACAGACGGTTAGCTGGTGCACGCCATTCAATGCCACGCTACTTTCTCAGCACTGTAAAACAATGTCAGCTAAGGAGCTCCTCCTTATAGAGAAGTGGGCTTTAAACACAAAACAACCAAAGAGAAAAACAAAGAGAAAAACAACATTGTTTTTTCCCCATTGTTGTTACTTTGTTTTCTCTCTCTCTCTTTTTTTTAAAGCAGCCTTCTCCAATGCACTTAGCCCAGCATCTTAAAAAAAAAAGTGCATGGGAATGCTCACTGCCAAGCTCAAGTTCTGACTCTTTCACACCTGGGGGTGGGGGTAGGTGGGGTGCCGGTAGGGAGATGGCACAGCGGCTCTGTGCTCAGGATAAGGGACAGCCAGTCATCTACTAGGCTGGCCTGTTTCAAGATGCTGGCTTCCAAAGGAAAAGTCTCAGTACCTGTCTTCGTGTGTTAAGGTCATGGTTGTCAGCCCTTGCCACCAGGGACATGTTCTTTGCAAGAACAGGGAGGAAAGAGGGAGGAAGGAAAGTATGAAATTAGCAAGGAAAATCTGAAGAATGAGAATTTATTAGTTATTGATGCCGGTGGAGGAAAGTAGATATGGATGGGGGCAAAATAAATCGACCCGCTAAGGCAGCAGAAGGATAGAAGACTCTGATTGCTCCCAAGGCCTCAGGACGCTCATGTACCTGCAGGGTTTGCACCATAAAGTCTGTCGGTCAAGCCCGAACAGTGCCCGACACTTCTTTGGAGTATTTGCATCTGTTAGCATAAGGTAAACACAAAAAAAAATACAACACAATGGTGGGTCGTGTTCAGCTGGATGTGAGACCTCCACTAATTGTCTTCTGCATCATCTTGGCTCTACCTGACAATTGTCCCTCATCAAGGGTTTGAAAGGAAGGGGCTTCTATGAGTCAATCCAAAATAAAAAATAAAAATAAAAATAAATCAAAATAAAACAATTAAAATGCACACGCACACACATACACACAAAGGAAAACAACAACCAGAAACCAAAAACAACAATGAAAAATAAACAAAAGGAGAGAGAGAGAGAGAAGAGGAGGGGCGGAGGTGACGTCATTGGCTTCTACCTAGGCCAGGATGACCACATCCTGAGCTATCACAAGGCAAGGGGTTGGCAGGCAACATTCCCTGGTCGAGGGCACGCTGGAGTCTGAGTCTCGGCCCTGAGGAGGCACACACTGTTTTACAGTGGCATTCTGGGTAGCGGCAGCTGGCAGACAAGCACATCCCTCTTGGAGCCCACACACTGGCAGGGTCCCCGCTCCCTGGTATTTCCTATGATCCACACACAAAGCTACAAAGCAACAGGCCAGAGGGGGAAGGAACGGAAGAGACAGCTGCAAACCAGCACAGCGAATCTGGGAGACTATACACACCTGCAGGGGCCGCACCAGTTATTCTGTTGATCAAGGCCAAAGCGCGCTCGGCATTTCTTAGGAGCGCTCAGGTCTGAATGAGTTCAAGAGAGGAGCGAGCAGAGGAGAAGGAGGAGGAGCAGGAGGAGGAGGAGGAGTGGGAGGCAGGGAGAGAGAGGAGAGAGGAGAGAGAGGGAGGCCGAGAGAAGGGGAAGGGAGGGGGGAGAGAGAGATACAAACAAGAAAAAAATAAAAATAAAAAAGGGAATAAATCAATGACCGGGTTACTAATAGCAAAATATTGACTTTTTTTTCTTTCTTTCTTTTTTTTAAACTTTCTTTAATTTTTTTTTTTAAAAAAAAGTAAAAAAAAAAAAATCACACTTATTCAACTTGTGCAAGTAGCTGTTGCAAATAAAGCTGCAGTATCCCTTATCAAGGACTGTCCGATCTGGTTCCAGCCACCCAAGGGATGGTAATGGCCAAGAACTTGCTCTTTCAATTATTTTTTTCCTCGTTTTGTTTTTTACTTTTTAAATTCTGCTTTTTTTTCTCTTAATTTTCTTTTTCTCAAAGAAGAAAATAAAGCGAAGGGAAGGTTAAATTCGTAACATGCTTTTTTCTTCTGAGTTTTGAAAACGAACAAAGGAACAAAAAACTACAAATAAACACAGAACGAAATGAAACAAAACAGAAAGAAATAAAGAAAGAAAAAGGTTGGGGTATTGGGATATTGCAGCTTTGGGGATATCTTTTTTTTAAATCTACTTTCATTAATATTAAGAAGGAGGAGAGGGTAAACAGGCCATGAGCTGTTAAATGTTAGGAGCTCCTAGTTTGCTTGGAAGCAGGCATGGTCAGTAAACTGCTAGCAGATTTGTAGATGATAAAAGCCAAAAAGCGAAAGGAAGAACAAACAAACAAACAAAAGTAAATAAATAAAAAGCAAAGGAAAAAAATAATCATACTGCGATGGCATGCTGGCATGAGGAAACTTAGTGGGGCAACAGAAAAAAATGCCATTAGATTAAGGAGGTTTATGACTGAGTTTGTTCCATTTTTTTTTTTTTGTCTTTTACCAGTCTCTTTTAAAGAAATACTGCATATTCAATTTGCACAGTTAGTTCAGCTCTAAACCACTGTCCAAATGCTGCATAAACAACTGTTACGGGAACAATAGATAAAATGAGACAGAAGTTAAAGTAAAATATACATAAATAAATAAATAAATATAAATAAATAAATAAAATCAACAAAAGCAACTGGAAAAAATCTACTGAAACAATGCAAACGTGTAGATGATCATTTTAAAGGATGTTCAAATGCCGTACGTGTTTAACGTTAATAAGACTACAAATGGCAAGAAAAATGAAAAAAAAAACAGTTTATCGAACTATTTTAACGACTCAAAAGCACATTAGCACCTGTGATCGGAGGAAGCGAAAGGCAAGGATTTAGGAAACACTCGCTGTGTTCTGAAAAAAAAGAACAAATTACACAAAGCCTTCAAATTTTTTTTTTGTTGTTGTTGTTTGTTTGTTTGTAAAAGCCTGGTCTTCTCCAAGGGACCTTGATTGCCTATGCAGTATTTCTAGTTTCTTCCTACCGAATGACAAACCTCCTTAATTTAAAATGGGTGCAATTTACCACTGTAAAGGCAGGCATGCATTGGAACGTTCAGGAACAGCCCAGTTAAAACCCAACACTCACACACGCCCCTCCTCGCCCCTGCCTCCTCATCCCTTCTCAGACACACACAGAAGAAGCAGGCTGTCTAAAGCCCGGCTGAGGAGGCGTGCCTGACGCTGGCCCTCTAGTTACAGGCTTGGCAGTTATTTAAAAACACATTCCGCTAGGATTACAACTGGCTTTTCATGCAACAATGGATGTTACTAGCTTTAAAAGGGCAGTCACGAAGCAATTAATTAAAAACGCATAAACAAAAAAAGGCTCCCTAAGATGGGCTCCCCACAACAGCCTGGCCTTGGATTTCTCCTGTGTCCCCCAGTGGGAAGCCTGACATAAGAGTGGTCCTCCAACCTCCACCACCCTGTGCCTTCTCACTCACCATTGGTCTCCCCGGGCTGCTTGTCTCTTTTTCTCTTCTTCTTCTTCCCCTGGGTGGACAGAAGAAATGCAGGAGATCAGGCCAAGAAATAGACAAGGAGGGCGAGGTCTGGGCTTACACGGCAGGGGAGCTAGAAGAGGGGACCAACCTTCTATCTCCACCTCTCTCCCAAATCTATCTAATCAATCCTTGAACACGGCCTAGCTGGGGAGGAGGGGACACACATTTCTTGGGAGGAAAAAGAGCCCCAGTAGGTAGATATGGAAAGACCTCCTGGCCTTCATCCATCTTCAAGCTGACCCAGAGGATCCGATTCCATAAGGAAGAAGAGAAGGAGGCAAGGAAGGGTCAGGGAGGGCTGGAGAGCAGCAGGAAGCAGGATGAGTAGTACACTCCCAAGGGTGCAGAGAGACCCAGGAGCCTTCAGGGCTCCATAGCTGCCCTAGCTGCCCCACAGTCTCTCACCATGAAAGCCAAACTGTCCCTACCAAAGTGGTTTCTTTCTGAAATGGAGTGTGATCCTTCTTTACCCAAAAAAAAAAAAAAAAAAAAAAAAAAAGGTACAGAGTCAGGGTGGGGGTGTTTAAGAAAACCAAAGGGAAGTTCAAAACTGCAGGGCAGACACACGTAAGCAAAGGGAAGTGATCCCTCATTCTCTTATGTCGGATACAGACTCCTCTGATTATACCCCAACAAACACATCACTGGTCACAGGGATTATAATCCACAAACGCATGTATTACGCCCAACGCTTGGAATATCACACGTCAGCTCCGCCTGCTTTGAACACACACAGGTAGTCTACAGGTGGGCAAAGCTGTCTACCATGAAACTGAAGCCTGTCTTATTGTGAAGTATTGAGTGGCTTGTGCCATGGGCCGAGTGCTTTCTTAAATGCGGAGAGCAGAATGGCTTTGTAGGGGTGCGCTCCACGACACTACAAGGTTGAAGAATTGCAAGTCTAACCACGGCAAACCAGGAGGCATCCATATAGCCCATACTGTCATGCTATGAGAATGCTAGCTCCTAACAAATATTAAAGTCATGGACTGTTCTAAGTCTAGCTTTTCACCGTAGCAGCCTCTCCTAACACTAATAATGGCCAGCATTTGTCAAGTACGCATAAGGAGCCAGGAGGCATGACCAAACTGGCAACAGCTCTACCTACACACACGTCGTCATCATCCCAATGACGCAGATAAGGGAACAGGTACAGAGAGGCTAAGTAATGTTCTTGAGATGTCACAGCTAAGACAAGGCGGGGCAGTAACAAACCCAAGTGCTTTCAAAGCAGTGCCCTCAGCCTCAGGCCATGCCTTCTACCAAGTACCGTCTGAGGCTCTCCACAGAAGCCATTCTTTGATACCTCAGGGATGAAGAGATTGCCTTAAGTCATTACCACCCATCAGCCCGACCCTATCAAGTGAATGAGCAAGGATCTGGGGTATACTGGCCCCACTGCAGGGCAGCAGGGAGGCTCTCCAGCTGTGAGGCAACTGTAGCCATACAGACCTGTATGCTGGAGAATATCTAAATGTTGTCACCTTGGCTTAAAGGTTTTCCTGGGACAGCAACATCATCACCAAAGAAAGAAGGATCAGGAGGTATGTGTAGCAACCCTAAAGTTGTATCAGGCTTGGAATGAGTCTAAGTATTCAGAGAGGGCTTCTTGGCCATCAGAGTGTATGTGGTCTGTGCCACTGGGGACATGTTCTGTGTGCAGCTATACACTAGATCCTGTTGTGCTTCTTGGCATGCAGTGGGAAAACAACAGAAGGAAACATGGCTACCTCAGAGTGGGCAGCCGGGCTCACAACTGCTGACTTAGGAGCCAGGAAAAAGACTCAAGAGAAACAGTATAGCTGGAGGGTGTCTGTATCACCCCCATGCACTCCAGGGCCATCCCATGCCCCCCCCCCACAGAATTCTCTGTTGTGCCCTGACACCTGGAAGGAGGATATGTCCATGACTACCAACTCCAAGTGGACCGGGATGGGGTCTTAAGGGGACAAGGACATGAGTATGTAAGAGGACGCCAGTTCCTCTTTAAATGTAACAAGAGGAAGAGAAAGCCTAAGAGATAAACGAAAGAAAGAAAACAAGGCGCATACAACCTTCAGGTCAGGAAGGAAGAAGGAGTGCTCTACTGCGATGCTGGGCCAACTGGCTGTTACTGTGGTGCCCACCTAGCTTCTCCTGGTCTAGACAGGTCAAGACTGAGGAGCCAGATTGGGTTTCCCTCCAATGAGCTTCCCTAAGGTAGTGACATAAAGGCACGCTTGGGTGGAAAGGCAGGAAGGGATGCCTCAGGAAAAGTCCCAGGAGACGCTCCTGGGCTTCACCGTAGCCTCGGCTACCTGCAGAAGCTCCACTGTCAAGGTGGCAAAAAAGGAGTGTCAACGGGTTCTCACCTGAATCAAACTCACAGAGGCTTCAGGTGTGACACCCTGGACCCTCACTGTATTCCCCAGAGCACAGAAGGAAGGAGCGAGCAAGCTCGCATTCCCATGCGTGTGCGTGTGTGCGTGTGTGTGTGTGTGTGTGTGTGTGTGTGTGTGTAATGAGACACTGAGACAGGGGCCCGAGAGTGAAGAGATCAAGTTCCTGCAATCCTGCATCTGAATCCCCGCTATACCGTCCCTCCCGCCCCGCCGCTTCAGTGGCTCCTATTCTCAGCTACCTTCCAACGTGGCAGTGAGGGGAAGTCAGGGCGAGTGCCATGGGACCCTTGTGAAGAATCTAGAAAGCACATCACAGAGGGCCTTGGACAGTGTCTAAAGGACTCCCTGCAAGTCAAACATGAAATGCCTCTGACACTGCCACCAAGTCTGCCTGTCTCTTTGGGAGAGTTCATCCTGAACACCCCCAGGGGGTGCCATCTACCCTGCCCCTATTGTGAATGGCACAAACTGGGCACGTTTTATGTGAAGGCCCTATGAAGACAAGACACAGATGCCTAGGATGCCTTGGGATACGGTAGCCGTGGAGAAGCGGCATCCTGCTCTGGGATACTCTTTCAATGACTTGAGGATGACAACTGTCCTGAGATGACATAGTTGAATATGTACAGGAAGCTGTATGCTGCTGAAGCTGACCCGGGATTAGATGGGGGTACAGATAGCCCATGCGAAGGTTCAACGGCTCATCTCTTCCTCTCAATCCCAGAGGAAAGGTGTTCCAGCAGTGCATACTCGAAAATAAGCGGAAAGCTCCTGCATAGCTCACAGTTCAGGACGCTGATCTGCTGGTGCCAAGGGCTACTGCCCGCTCAGGAGCAGAAGTGCTGTCTGGGAAGGGAGACCTGGAGAATCATGGGTAGGGGGCGTGGCAAAGAAGCCCAGTTAAGTCTCCTTGTCTACATGGTCAGTAGCAGGTGAGCCAGCTCCTGCTTTACGTGAGTGAAGAAAGTTGAACAGATGAGGGCAACGGGATGGAGTCCACCCCCTTCTCCCCCATGGCACCAACAGGCAAACATTCTCCTGGCTCTGTGACCTTCCAGAGAGGGAAGAGGAAGGGAAGCCTGTGCTGGCTGCAAGACAGGTTTGATTTTAACATCAGAGGGGATGGAAAAAGACGCTTTCTGAGACCAACTATGATGCAATAAAGAGACGCAGCAAGAGGCGACTCCACCCAGCCAGAAAAGGGAGAAGCCCATAGCTCAGACCTGCTGGGCCAAATGCAGGGTCGGGAATGTTTGGTGAGAAGTAACTGAGGGCTCCGGAGAAGAGCGGAGCTGTAGTGCGCCGTCAACGCAAGACATGAAAACAAGTCGTGTTAAGATGAGAGTCAAGCAACAGAGGCCAGAAGTGTGTGGCACACATGTCATGTGACACACACGCACCCTTTTCTACCACTGTGGAGCCCAGAGCCCTTTTACCTTCCCTACCAAAAGATGACTTCTGCTGGCTACTTCAAAAGATATTCCCATCATGCCTTTGTCAGGATGCAATAGGCTCCCACACTCCTAAGACAACCTGGCCACAGAGGTGTATGTGGCTCTTCTCCCCATGGCTACAGACCCTGCTGAAGACCTGTGAGGAGAGAGGAGGAAAACACACTCCTATAGCCGGTGTGGTCTTTCTGGAGCAGAACCACTGATGGCAGGGGCTTAATCTGGACCCTACGGCTTTTGGATGCACTCTGAAGCTCCACTTTTTCTAAGGGGTAGGCAAAGAGGTACAGACGCCCCAAATCGGTCTCTGCCAAGCTCCTCGATTAGGGGTCAGGGATGGGTCCCAACAGTGGACAGAGTGAATGGTCTCGAGGCCTAGTTCAAGTAGGCAGTAAGCCATCCCCTGGGTCCTCGCAGACACACAAACATCCACAAAGACTGAGTTCTCCAGAAAGCGCTCCACGTACATAGTTATCCCGTGCAGACCAGCCAGGGTACAGCTGCATGTGAAGCTGTCGTTCCTTCCGGGCCAGCTCGTAGTACTTTGCCTGTTCTTCCCTGGACAGGGCATGCCACTGCAGGGAACATGGGACAGGAAGAGAAAAGACACAGACACATCACAATCTACACCATGGTGATACATGAGACTCAATGCATTAAGGGGCACAAGTCCATCCAGACACAGTGGAATGTGCAGACACTGACAGCTTGCTGGGCCCTGGCATCAATGGGGGTACTCAGAGAAAGCATATCTGTCCTCTATGCCCTTCTGTTACTTGCTGTATCCGCGACGACGGGAAGGATAGGGATATGGCTATCCCAAATGCTCTTCAGAAGCACAGTGGTTTTGACAGATGGAAGCCATACAGCAATTGTATGGCTGGCGGAAATGCTCTAGATAATGAAGTGAAAAGGGTCACCTGACACAAGGTCCATTCTTGTGCTTCTTCTCTATGGAGGGGCCACCTACCCTGCGCCCAAGGATCTGGTTGATGGCCGCACTCTCTTTCAACGTGCATTCCGCAACCACCTTCGCTCTCATCTCCTTCATATACAGCATGAATGCATTAAGGGGCTTCTTTATGTGAGGCTTCTTCTTCTCTTCTTCCTTTTTGGAGTCCTGATGCTTTCTGGATGGAGGCAAAAGGAGACCGGCATATACCATGCAATAAACAACCATGGAGTCAACTTCCCCCAAAGCAGATCCCATGCTTCTCCCTCCTCCTTCCTCCTTCCTCCTCAAGCCCAGTGTCAGTTTCAAATAAAAAGTTCTTTTTCACTTTCAGACTCCCCACCCCACCCCCAAGATCATGCGCCAACATTCGGAAGAGGAGGCAGGGCTGCTGAGACATTCTGAAATCGCTTCCTCTTGCTTCTCAAATACATACTTTCCCCGTTCAAGGTGGTGGACCCAACTTCGCAGGTTCTGTCCCGCTAGCTGAACCAAGCCCCCAATATTTCATTCCGGGGTTAGCCGTGAGTGACTGCCACCCCCAGTCTATTCAAGCACACGCCATGGAGATCTCTGTTTGAAGCAGCAGTGCAACAATCAGAGAGACCCCCCTAGAAAGCATTTCCTCCTTTATGGGTAAGGCAGAGGCCACATGGACTGGGTGGCTCACTATGATCAAAACAGGAGAGGTTGACCAGAAAGCCACCAAGCAGTGGCCACAGTGGCAGCTCATCACACAGGCCACAGATCATGAAACAACTCGGTAATACTTACGAGCTGTGTAGCGAGCCGACGTCACTCTGTGAGGATTCCTGCTTGACTGTTGGTGTGACGATGGCCGGGTGGGGGATGCCAGTCGTGTGCAGAGTGTGATGGGGAGGGACCATATGGGGAGGGAACCTAGAAGACAGAAAGCTGTGTAAATCGTCAGAATCAAAATGAATGAATGAGGAGGGATGTATACAGACTATTTTTTGTTTAAAAAAAGCGCAGTAGCATTCACATGAAAGCAACCTGAGGCATATGAAACCTGTCAGCATTAATTAGTGATAAATTAAGCATAATGATTCTCATAATGTCAGTAAAGCCAACCTTCCCTCTGTTATTGATACTGACATCAGACATTATGATTTTTAACATCTTTAGCAAAAGACAAATTCAACTTGGGTGGAAAAGTAGGCTTGGACTACTAGCCAGAAACCGCACATCCATTTGGATTAATGCAGGATAATCTGCAGCATCCTCGTCAATGCTAGAAGAACAGGGGATACCTTTTGTTGTATATTGACAGCTAAATAAAATATTAATGTGGTTGAAATGTACATACATGTCTTGACGATGCTCTGAATACCTCATTAGGCCTCATTCTGGTGACAGAGAGCAATCCGACTTTTATTTTTTTCTTTGGTTGCTGTGCCCACCATTTGAGAGTGATATAGAGAGAGTGAATGAAGCAGAGAGAGAAATACTCTTCTAGAGTCCTGTGCAACTCTCATCTTAAGTCATGGGCATTCTGAATATATGTGTATTCCTTTTTTAGAAAAATGGACACCACACACACACACACACACACACACACACACACACACACTGGAGCACTGAATCCTGATTTACATTCCCTTTCTCCAGTAAGTAAAATTCTTACTGTTGCCTAATAGGTTATCTGTGCATCATTCAAACGCCTTATAAATGATAAAAATTCTAACCACAGGAAAACCAGCCAGGAGTTAGCAGTTCCTCTAACAGCACTTCCTTCTGGGAACGTCCCCCAGGAACATACTGCACTCCTTGGACTGCCATTTCCCAACACTCAGTTTTGCAAGGACACAAAAGCTGATCTTAAACCCAATGTTGCATCTGCAGACTATCACCTAGCTGCACAGGACAGATGGCTGTCACGTCTTATGATGCGTTTGGTTTGTGTGGCAGGAAGAGACCTCCCTCGACTGAAGTCTCACAGAGTATGTAAGAAAATAGGGCAAACGGGAGAAGGACGGATTGCTCAAGTCAGCCAACGGAAGGCTGGGTTGAAGCAATGGCTGCCCCTCTAATAAGGCCACACCAGAAGAGGACAACCACCACTCAGGGACCAGCGAGGACCAGCGTCCTGCTCTGGGAGAGGGGTCTCAATGAAGCCCCACCACGGTGATGATTTCAAAGGGCTCTTGTATTTATTTACAAAGTTCCTCTGTAAGTGCATCAGAGTGACAAATAACACAAAGATGTTTGTTTGAAAAGGTATTCCAAAAAACTTGAAGAATGAATACGCTCAGTATATCTTAACAGAGACAAATATACCCATAGAGGACGCAGATCTTTGCAGGGCCCCTAGAATCACTGTAGACATCTGCCTCAGAAATCCCACCCTCTGGACACCATTGAAGACTTAAGGCAAAACTGGAGTTTGGAAACAATGACATGTTTTAATAGGAATCAGAGAGATTGGAGAGAGAGAGAGATTGGAGAGGAGGAGAGGGAGGGAGGGAGAAAGGAGGGAGGGAGAGAGAAAAGGGGGAGGGATGGAGGGAAGGAGAGGGAGAGAGAGAGAGAGAGAGAGAGAGAGAGAGAGAGAGAGAGAGAGAGAGAGAGAGAAAACCAACACCCCTGTCCCTAAAAACTCAAAAAGGGAGAAGTAAATCCTTGAGCTCTGGTGTCGCATCCGTTGCCCCCTGCGCTCCCAGACCACAGAGCAAAAGCCAGTTAAGACCAGGAGTTCTTGGAAGCCCTTGAGCAGAGGGCGGGTAGAGAGAAGCTTCTTGCTATGAAGGTCTCAAATACATATATGTCCTTTTTCTGCAGTGTGAGAATACGTGTAGAAACACGTGAAGCAGAGAAAGACAGAAACCGGCGTGGGAATGTGTGGTCTCCGTGTACATGGGCAGGCAACAAGACTGGGGCACATTTTGAGGTCGAGGCAGACCTGGGTACCACCGTAAAGAATGCACGCTCTCCAGTCCCTTGACCTCCACACAAGTTGGTGCGCGTGCAAAAGGCACACCAGCTGAAAGACTGTGTGTACATCCTCACACAAGATGTATACACCTTCACCCGCAAACCCCCTTTCTGCAGACAACTGCTTCATGAAACACCCTCAAAAAAACCTAAGCAGCTCATTATATACCCCTGTCTGCTTTTATGGCTCGAAGCCAGAATATAATGATGAACCTTAACTTGTTAAGGACAACTAATTTTTGTTTCTGGCTGTCTCAGGGGCCTCTCTCACACTCACTCTCACTTTGCCTCACTGTTGACACGCTTCTGTGCGAGGCACGTCATCCACCGGCCTTGATTTTATGCACAGGCCGTGGGATGCATCTTCCTGTGCAGCCATCGAGCTTTGAGACGCGAACGTAGCGTCATTATTCTCGTTCCCCCCCCCCCCGCACTTGTAACATTTCATCTCTTCCTGCCTTATTTTTTGTGAGCCACGGTGCACCTACATTATGGTTTATACATGATCTCGCTCCCTTTGAAGCCGGCAGATTTCAGGGCCTGCTCTCGTCAGGAGAAGAGCCTTGCCCAATTTAGCAGGCTGAGGGCCCGGAGCTCCAACATCTCAATCTAAAGGGGGTCACAGGGTGGCACAAGTGAGTGTCGGCGAGAGCTGTTTAATTGCCAATCTAGGCTTCTCCACGGTGTTTAAAGTATAATGACCCATCACTTCATTCTGAGACGTCCTGGCCCTGCTGCTGAATAGAATAAATATCAAAGGGTGTTCTGGAACAGGGCAAGCTGCCTACATTTGCTGTAACTGCCATACGTATAATAGACCTATACTTCTGTCGCCCCATTACCACAATAATCTATTTAATTTGCTGTATACGCTTTCTAACTAGCTACCTTTCATTTGGCCGACCTGGGGAATCATCCCCCCCATACTGCCAGCCCCCAACCTTTCTTCCCACCACCCCTTTCTTTCCCTCCACCCTCTGCGACCTATAAATCATCAGCTAGCCTCCTAATGATAATTCAATCAATAAGCTTAACCCCCAATCCCCATCCTACGATTACATCATCGCTTTCAACCTCCGGATACGCGGAACAAACAAGCAGGAAGAAGAATCAGGAGCGCCATGCGAACGCTGGGATGGAGCTGGGATCATAAGCAGCCCCCCCACTCCTCTCCTCCCAGGAGGTTCCCCGTTTGCTCCCACACTTTACAGGGACTGTGACGACATTATTTAATGAGTGTAACCTTTCTACTTTCTCCAGCAGAGAGGCTGCAGAAAATCATTTTCCTACCTAACTCATACAGGCGTGGATTCTCAGATGCGGATGATCTGTCACACGTGGGGAATGGGTCTTTTAAGCTGCATGATATCCGCGTACTGACTGTAAACTCTAGCCACACTGTGGCATGCTTCTCTCAGTGGGTGAGAGTCCCATGACAGAAGTTGCTTTCCTACACGCAGGAAAGGAAGCAGTTTGGCTCCCTGTGTTGGCCCTCCACAGACCATGGAGACAGAGGATGGGGGACGGCATCTTTGCCATGTAGTGCGTGCTAATTGAATCATGTGGCATCATCAAAATGGATCGGTTGCTTCAGCCCATCAGGAAAGTCTAAACCTCCGCCGATTTAATTAACTCAACGGAAAATCGGATGAACAGAAACTAAAACTATCATTAGGGGCAATTAGTGACTACTTAAACATACCGCTGCCAACCAGTTTGTAAATAAACTGGCAGTCACTGAAAAATTAGCCAGAATTAATTAGAGAGAGGAAAATGAATCCTGGGATACATATATACACTGTATATATGTTTATATGCTTAAGTCTGAGTCTGCAGGAACGGATGCAGACATAGTTTCTTTACAACTTTCAAAGATTTAGCAGCAGCATCCTGCAGGTCAATGACAGATACAATGTGTCACTGAAAACATTTTACCATGGCAGGGGTGGGGGGGAGGGAGAGAGGAGGAGAGAGACCTTCTTAAAGTGATTTGACATGTAAGTGGGGAAAGGGGGAGAAAAAATGTAAAAGTAATGTACAAAACAAAATGCAGCATAGCTCCCATCAGGTTTCTAGTGGACATGGCTGCTCTGAGGGGTCAGAATACAGCCTATTATATCAGACTCTGAACCAGCATCTGAAATGGTCAGAGAACACCCACCAGTGTTTCTACAAATTCTCTGAATAATAATCATAAATTGTCTTCATTTCCTCCCTCCTGACCCAGCAGAGGACCACAGAGAAATGCTTTCAAAAGTGGCTGCTTCTGTCTTTAGAGTTATTCACTCTTATGCGTGTGAGTATGTGTGATTGCAGGTATATGTGCCACACGCTAGCAGAGGCCTGAAGAGGGCACTGGATCCCCGGGAGCTGGAGTTAGGAATGGATGTGAGTTGACATACGTGTGCTGGGAACCGAGCCCAGGTTTTCTTCCTGAGCATCAAGTGCTCTTAACTGCTGAACCTCTACCAGCCCCACCCTGCCCTCTTAACTCGTGATATTATGTTGCCCTGCGGATAGACTCCCAAAGTCTTAGCTCAGTGTCACTTATGTTGAAAGGTCAAGGCAACTTCGGGTTTTTCTAGGAGGAAAGTTTGATGAACAACGGTTTATATTATTATACCGGCACATGTCCATGCGCCCTGGGCGGCCTGATAGCTGTCTAGAGGACTTCATGAGGAGTCGCTGCAACTCACCTAGACATAGACGCGTTGACTGTCAGCGCTGTGGGGTAGGGATGTCTGAATCCTCCTGTCGTGATTGGGTACACAGGCTGACCTTGCCTACAAAAAGGGGGTGATAAAGAAGTGAGAGACTAGAAATGAGGATTGGGGGTGGGCACAAGAAAGGGAAGAAGAGGGGGCTGTTCTCTCCGTACAGTAAGCTTTATTCTCATTTGATCAGAACAAAAATCTTGGGGATTGTACAGGCAGGATCAAAGGGAAGAAACACAGAACAATTTGAATGCCATAAATCTGATAGGAATGGCTAATTAAATTTTATAACCTCTGCTTATGTCAATAGAGACCCTCTCCCCAAGCTGAGACTAGGTGTTTTGTTGTAATAATTAAAGGCGACGTCTCGCTTGCTTTAATGGAGCCATCACACTAATTGAGGGCTCCACATCCAAAGGAAAACAATAATGAATGTAAATTTATACCAAAATAAAGGACAGCGAATCAAAGGACTTCACTTGCGCTTTGGGCCTCTTTCGGTATTTAGATCTCGGTGAGAAAACATTAAATTAACAGAGCTTAATTTGTAGCCTTTTGTCAAATTAACAAGTGTTGACAAGAGTTTCTGGGGGGGAGAGTCCCCAAGAAGAATTGTGGGTAACCAATAGACAATCACACCTCATTACAATAATTAAAAAATACAGCAACATGCAGAACAGCATCCTCATGAAAGACACACAACTTTTCCTGACAGAGGCTTGTCTGAGTCGGCTATTCCTTTTTATCTTGCCTTCGGTATCCCCCCCTCCCCTGCCCCATCAGCAGAAAGGGATGACTGAAATATAGAGGCTCAGTCCCTTCCGGTGGAGAAGCTGTAGGTCCAACCCTCCTGTCTACCTCACCAAACAAAAATAAGACAAAGAAACAGAAACCGCACGAGACTTAGTGTAGCTATTGCTGCGTGACACAACCTGTTGTTTTTAGACAAACAAGAAAGCACACAGCGCAGGATCTCTGTTCGACTAGAGGAAAAAGGCTAGGGTGGGGATCCCATTCCAAAAATCTGCCTTCGCTAAGACCCGAATTGACAGCTTTCCAGGATTTGCCTCTTTTAGCTCTCAACATTGCCCTGTGTTTTCTAATGCTAGAGGTCACTGGTAAAACGGAGAGATGGATATGTAAGAGCATACAGCGTCAAACGCTACACGCATGCTCACACACATGCTATGAGTGCAAAGTAGGTGTGACAATGTGAAAGGCCTCTCTGCTCTGATTTCTAAACACATCATGCTTTAAAGTTGTAAGTTGTGGTCAAATCATCTGAGCACTGCCAGGGACCAGGGACCGGGGTCAAGGTTCAGGCAGCCCAGCCCCCAAGGCTCCAGGGAGGGTCCCACTTGTCCCTCTGTGCCCCCATAGCTGAGGGAAGCATTAGCCATGCAAAGACTCTCAGAGATGCCAGGAGGGTGACATGAGCTTCCTTCTGGTGTTGCTGTCAGCCTTCGGGGTGAAGGCTGAAGCAGTAGCTGGGGTTCCTTCAGTCCTACCCCTAGATGTTTTCACACCAGGATGCTACTGTCCCCACTCCCTTCCTGCCACAGAGGCCATATGTAAAAGAGAGAGCTCAACCCAACAACATAAGTGCAGTTCGGGTTGCCACTGCCAAAAGAACCACAACAGGCTTCTGCAGTTCCCAGAGTCGCTTCTGGACATCTTTGGGGACAGTGGGTTCACAATGGCAATTACCACGGACACTTTCACTGCTATTCATTGGACTGGTGTGATCCTGCCAACCCACAGGACACCAAGAACATCTTCTCTGTGTCGGCCCACCAGCTGCCCCTCTGTAAACATGCACTCAGCCATGTGCACATGTACACACACTCACACACACACACACACACACACACACACACAGGAATACATGCATGCACATGCAAACTAAGAAGCATGCACATGCAAGAAACAAAAGGGAAATTAAAAACTGGAACTGCTTACTGTGGTACTAACCATCCTAGCGGATGGGGGATTTGTCCTACGGTGCCAGGCGACAGTGGGTAATATGGAGAGATATCTGGAGGGTGCGGAGGCCGTGGAATTCCTGTGAGAAGAAGCAATGAGTTTTTGGAATGGAAGAAGAGGGACTGTGGAGGGAGGGGAGCAAGGAGCAAATAAGGAGGGGCTGTCTCTTCTCAAATCCCAGCCGGAAGCCTGGCTCTGGAGTGTATGTGTGTGTGGGGGGGGGGGGGGGGGGAGAGGGACTGTCCCAGCCTTCTTATTTTCCTACAGATCTGTTTGAACAGTGAGTTAGCTCATTCTAGACGGACTGGTGTGGTTGACTGATTGAGACCAAGGAGACGCCATCTTAGGTAATTTTGCCTCATATGACTAAAGTGATTACTTAAGTAAAAAAAAAAAATCTAAAAGGACTGGTACACTTTAGGTGAGCAGCTGATAATTATTAACTCCTTTAGCTTTGGAACTGGGTCCGTTACCCTTTTATTTCGGATGGCTTGCCTGCCTGTGTAAGAGCTGTACGTCTGATTCGTAAGGCTTAGATAATGAAATAATCAAATTGAATGTTTTGAGCAGGAGTCTAACTACACAGCCCACACTGACTGAACTTCTCAGCCTCCTCAGCGCTGTGATTACAGGCAGCCTTGTCACTAACTATGACTCAGGGGTGTGACCTGATTTCTTTTGAAAGACCCAACTCCTCAATCGGGCCAATTCTCTGGTGAAGAGAATCTGCAGAAGCCACCAAGGTCAGGTGGTGTCTTTCCCCCGGAGTCAGAACTGAACTGAGAAGAAGCTGGGGGTTTGGGGGGTGGCGCTCAGCTCTGGACCACGGTTCCCTGGAGGGCAGAGGCCTATGTGTGCACTAGCCTCACGTGCTGACTGGGTATTCCATGGGCCAGAGGGGCTGTGAGCCTCCCCGAGGCCTGCTTAAGTACATGTTGAACGTATACACCACGGCTCACTTCCTATGTGCACAGGACGAGCATCCGGTCCCTCATCCTCCACAAGTGGAGTTCTGAGAGCAATTTAGCTTGAGAGCAGTGGCCCTGCCCGGCCGCCCCGTCCAAGGGCGGGGCCAGGGCAAGATGGACACAGTGCGCCAGAACTAGCCCAAGATGGAAGGGGCAGGACAGGGATGAAAACTATCTCATTTTTTTCAAGAAACTCATTCGGGAAGCTTTTAATCTGTAAATTAAGTCTCCCCGGGTGACATTTTGCCGCAGACTTTGCTTTCTCTCTATGACAGAAAGCAAACAGATTAGCTGGGCTTGGACCCTACACTGAGCCATTTGCACACTTGAAAGAATGTTCGTGGAGGAAAATAAACACTCCTTAGACGTTAATCATATGGTTTACGATAACCATTTAAAAGCTATTCCCTGGCCTACCATTATTCAAATTAGATGCGGCCTGCTGCAAGTGTAGCCTTGTACTTGGCCAGCCTCAGGCAAGCTTGGCTGCCTCCTCCAGCCAGTCAAACTGCCAGGCTGCCTCCTCCATCCACACAAAGGCTCCCAGGGCTGAGTAGAGGCTGCCTGCCATATTAGATTGTTATGTAGGGGGCGCTATAAGCCAGGCCTGCTCTTCCTCACAGGTGTAGAGACTGAATACAGTGCTCAGCCTCTGCTCAAGACACTGCTGGATGAAATGAGGATGCCTTCCCAGGTTTCGGTTTGTACATCTGCAAAATGGGCTCACAATAAACATCTGAGATATTGGAATGGAGGAAGAAAAATGCAAAGTGATCTAGTGATATGCAAGGAATAGAGATCCTGGGGGATGAGGTCCCTTAAGAACACACTTCTTAACAAGTCACGCTCAAGTGGCCGGACTCCTTCAAAATCATAATGTCATTTCATTACTTCCTAGTTTGCTTAGGAAGGCACCCAAAGTCAGCTTTCCCAAGCAGCCAATTCCAAAGGTGCAGACGTAAGTCTTATCCCCATACGTGGATCTCTCTAAAGAGACGGGCTCTAGTCCCACTAAGAGCTCCCGATCAGCTCTCAGGCGTGAATTTGAGGAACTCCCAACCCCACCCAGCCCCACTGATCCCATTCCATCCATCACACCTGGCCAGACTCCTGACAGAGGCCTTCAGAGTCCCCCAACTTACCTGTTTTGGGGTCTACGTCAGCTGGTAAGTGCGGAGGTGGATTTCCCGGGGTGAAGTGTTCATTGCTGTACGTGATGAGAGGCGTGAGTGGGTGGACATGGTGGGGGTGTTGCACCACCGGTACTTTGTTCGACTGTGAGGGAGAGAGAACAAAGGGAGATGTGGTGAGCTGGGTCTCCATAGCCCAGAGCTTCAGAGAGGGCCTTCATCCCCTATGTCACCCTCCCAGCTTGGTGCCACAGATGCCCTCAAGTCTGCAAACTCCCCACCTCGCTAATCCATTTAACCGTAGGAGACAGTTGGCTCTCCACACTGGCCTATTTCAGGTCCACCTGTGAGGACTTCTACCTCACCATTAGAACCTAAGATCCCACACTTTCCCATCAGCAGGTGAGTGGGAAGTTGAGGCTCTAATTCCTTAGGCCTACTAGAGAGAGCTACGCACACAGTATGATCAGAATCCCACCCTAGCCTCCCTACCCACCCTCTGGTTCCACAGGCTCTTAGACACAGCAAGCAAGTGTCCACTCACACTCAACCTGGATGAAAAGCCCCACCCCACCTTTGAATGGGAGACTGAACTTGACCAGAAAGCTCTGGCCCAGCCAGCGCCTGCATATTCATCAGGGAACCGTCAGGGAGAACTCATAAATTAACTGGACAATGATGAATTGGGCTAACAAATGGCGTACATTCGAGAAATGGGCAGCTCTGGCTGGTGACGTGCGCGTGCGTGTTGTATCGGGGCAGGGCAGACGGTGAGGCAAAGCAGACAACAAAGAAAATAAAAACATCTCAAATATTCCTCACCGCTGCCCACAAACCCCAGCCTCTCTCCCCTCCCCCGTGTGTTCTGTCCCCTCCCCCCTATGCTGGGCTATAACTCAGCCCAGCAAGATCACAAAGGAAAAAAAATTAAGCTGAAACAAGCGAACTACTGGGCCATTTACTGAGAGTAATCCAATTGCAAAAAACCCTATTCCCAATAGGGGATTTTCACTAAAATCCTACAACAGGGACATTTAACCAGATTAGGTAGCAGAGAAGATAAAGAGGCTGGTATTAGATGATGAATGGATTAGAGTCAAGTTTCATTTCAGAACGTGTCTTCATTTCCTTTTATTACGTCTAGGAAGGGCACACATTGCATTAACATCAAGGGGAAGGAATTGCGCAGAAAGAAAAGAAGGCAAGTTCCAGCACTGCCCACCAGCGCCTCCCGAGTTCAGGGACTACTGAGCAGTTAGTTCTCTTCCTCTCAGCTCCCTTGTCAGTGTTTTTTAATAGACGGAAAAGGCATAACACACGGGGAGAGTGGCTTCCTACCACAGCTAAGGATGGCGGAGGCATCACCAAGGAGTCTTACTTCTCCGTGGCATGTCCAGGGAGAAAAACATGGCCGACCTAGGAGATCCCCAAAGAGCATCACCAGTCACTTGGTTTACAGCTTCCTGTAAAACCGTAACTCTTCCAGAGAAAGAGGGCTAGCCAGTTGCTTAGAAGACCTAGCCACCATCTTACACATGAAAACCATTAAGGTATAAATTACAGAAGGTCTGCAATAAGAAATGATCTCTCAGAGTCAGCAACCAGGCTAGGCATACAAAAGCCCAGACTGTTGTGTCCAAGCCTGTGGTCACGGCTCATGGAAGTACTCTAAGATCCTTCAGGGAAGAGTCCGGGGGAGTCCTCTGTCAAGAATGGTTGAGAAGGAGTAAAGGCATCAGCTCCCACTTTGGAAAGGAAGCTGAGGTGAGGATAACAGACAAGACAGGGATGGGTGGGAGCAACCTGGGAGAAAGGAAAATGACCGAGGCTGCCTTCCAGAAGTTTCCAGCTTGACTGGAAATACAGATCCCTGGCAACATGAAAGAATGCAGGTTGCTCTCAAGAATAGGTCACACATCTCATGAGGAGGGATGGGTGTGACCCAGTTGTCACAGGATTGAAACTGCTTTAGAGACTTCTATCAGGAGTGGGCAGGTGTGACGGTCACCATTAGAGGTAGACGGGGCTGGAGGTGGGCAGGAAAACCAGCTTCCATCTCCACTGAGTTAGGGGACCCTGGTACAAGGTCATTTCTCAGTAGAAACAGGACTTGAGAGCCACACAGGCACAGGGAAACCTGGAGGCCAAAGATGTGAGTGTTTCTCCTGAATCAAGCCCTTGTTCCCAGAGAGCACGTGGGGAGGCTTTGCAAAGACCTACACATGGCATGTTTATGTACACAACTGTGCTGGTTCATCATCACTGTCACGGTTAGCAAAGAGTTGGCAGGGGACATGGTGGCTCTGCCACCAATCCCAAGCAGAACTAGTGGGAAATGTGGGGAACCTCCTTTGTCTCTGGCCACAGAAGTACAACAGCATTTGGTAACTGTAAGACAGGCGTGGGACTTACTAACTCTCCCTCTGCACCTTAGATGCTCCCGTTAAAGAGAACGCTAACAAAGCCTGAGCTGGTACTCCTGGATCATCCATCCTGGCTGCTGCTGCTGCGGGTACTCCGGAATCATCCTCTTGTCAGCCAGTTGGGCTTTTCCTTTCCCACTCAGACAACACTCTCCAGCAGTGTGGTAGAGTAGGGTTTGGAGAGGGGCAACAAATGAAAGCTTTAGATGCCACCTGGCTTTAGGAGGGGGATGGAAGTCTGATTAGGCCATGGCCTTGCCTACAATAACAAGTAGGTCCCTAGAAACTGCATGACCAACTCTCTATCCAGGTTGGTCTGCTCCCAAGTAAGGAGGTACATCATGGTCAAATATGCAGAAGACAGGGTCTACCTGCTGCCCCACACCACCTGTCAATACCTGGACCCCTTACCACAAAGGACGTCTCATCAACACCTGTGTCTCTCTAGCCTTGGACTCCGAGGTCCTTTCTCCCCACAGCATACCCTTCCCATCGCTGGGGTGGAACGCTATACGCTACTCATCCTTAGAGTCCTCTGAAACTTTTGCACCTGGGATAGCAAGTGAGTGCCATCTCAAAGACCACTTGAAAACCACCAGACTAAAGTGCATGTGGTAGAGCAAGATAGAGCCCATCAACCAGAGGACCAGATTTCTGGAGGGTTGGATGGTCCTCCCACTCAGAGCAAAGCTCTTGAAGGCAACACCTCTGTTACTTACGCCAGCGCCTTCAAAATGGTTCTTGGGCTGGTTTCTTGCAGATACTGAGAGTAAGAACCTGTCAACTGCAAGTACTGTGTCTGTCCTGTAGGGTTATGAAGATTGCATGAGATCACTCACTCAAAGCACCCTGCACAGTGGCAGGCCCACACTCTATACAAAGGAACTTGGCAAAATTCAAACTACATAATATAAAGGATGATGTGGTTTGCCACTAGGCTAACACCTTCCAATTAGACTCATAAATGGGAAAAATACAGCCTTGGAATGTGAACTTTGCTGTACAGGAAGGAAGTTATCACCTAGATATAGGAGCATGGCTGATCTGTGACCCAAGTCACATACCCTTCTTAAAAATGTGGTATTTAACAAAAGTATTTGAAGAGCTCATGAAAAAAAAAAAACCAACAACACCTCACTGGACTGTGCCAATGATAAGGCATGCCATGGGGGAACTCACAATTAAAAACAAAAAAACAAAAAACTGGAGATAAACAAGTCCTTCTAGAGTCAGTGAGAACCTGTAACGTATGAACCAACGCAGCAAGAGATTTCCAAGCAGTTAGGGTCTTCCCATGCCCCCAATCCTCACTTCTTTAAGATCTTCAGATCTTTAAGATATTCTGTTCACTCTAGACACTGGGAGAAAAGGTACTGGGGACAGTCACAGTGGAGCATCATGGGAACTAAACTAAAACAACAGTTAGCACTGAGAGGGAATGGGAATTAAAATGCCAGAGACATTTCTACACTGCCCCCTTTACCTTTTCCAACTCTAAGGTCAAACCCAGTATCCTGTAGGTATCTGCTTTGCTGAGGTCTCTGTACAAGGACCTGGGCTAGAGACTCTACAGTACCTAACTTATGTTCAAGGCCATGGTCCTGACAGACAGGAATGGTTCAGTGAAGAGCCTATTACCAAGTATCTCACCCCTTCAGCACAGGACAAAGCTATGCATGTCTGTGCCACCAAACAAAAACAAAATAGAAGCCAAATGTCCATAAATATACTCTACATAATTCACTACTACAGAAACATGCTATTGTGGCACGTTAAGCCACTTAGCTTGCTAGTCCCAGAGCAAGACAGGGACCAATGGCTATGCTGAAGCCCAGTCACCATCCCAGAGCAGCTGGGCCTTGCTTCCCAGAGCACAGCTGTGTACTATTGGTCACCCGTCACACTCATTGCAATCACAAAGCACGCCTGTGCCTGGCTGGCCTCTGTTGTTTGTTCCTCAGAGTAGGTGAACAGGATGTCTCACACACCTTCATAGACATTTCCAAACCTTGTGGCCTCTGCACTTGTTCCACTCCCCTAACTAATGCACAGCTACTTTAGAAATGTCTGTAGGCCAGAACTGCTGGGAGCAGGAACTGCTATGTTGATGGAGTGAGAGGCAACCTGTGAGATCCGCCCGTGTCTACCTTTCCTAGACACTGTTGCTTTGAGAACAAGAGGAAATCAGTTACCAAATGCAAAATCAGGGGTGTCTCCAGGCCCACCCCACCCCACCAGGAGAACTCTCCCACAGGTTTCTTCCAGAGGGGCCTTTCCAGAGTGAGGCTCATTAGAGGAGGCAGGGACAAACAAGGCTTTGGATAGACTGCTTCTGCTTCCCAGATACAACCAGGCCCCAGCAGAATTTTGGTGACAAAATGTTGTCTGTGCTTAGTTCTGAGCTCACAAGACACCAAAGAAAATGAACAAAAGATATAAAACCCTGAACTCATTAAAGCAAGCAAACAGTATGTAAATAAAGGGGGACTCAAACTCCTCCTCTGGCCCCTGGGGCTTTATGCTTTCTACCTGGGCAGATTCACAACCTCCCCAGGCGAGGCCCTCCTCGTTGTCTTCATTAAACTCCTCGGAGTGAGCACTGAATAGTTAAATTATAAAGAAAAGATACTTCAATGGCCCTCAGAGCACACAAAGCCTCCCTACCCACAGGAGTATTCATCCAGCTACAGTAGGGGGAGTGACCCTACAGCTGACCTTTGACCTCTGCAGAACCCTGAGGTTTAGTGTTCAGCAACTTGACCATACACCCTCCAACTCTGCTCACAAATCAGGACCTCAACAAATAAAAGGCAAATATGCTCCTGGATCCCCCCCAGCCACCCTCTAACCCCACCCCTGAACCCCGATAACTGGAGTATGTCTAGGGACTGGAAGCCCACCATTCACCTCTGCGACCAGTTAGTCAAAGGCAGCAGAAAAACAGAGCCTCCTCTTCAGTACTCCACACTGCCCCTTCCTGCTGCAGGAGCAAAACGGGGCCACAGAGTGCCTTTAAGGAGCCCAAGACAACAAAAGACACAACACAGGAGCATTTGTCAGCCTTGTCCTCAATGTGTGGACTGGAGACGTGCAAGGGCTCCACATGACCCCGTTGCCCCAGGGCACTCCGGGTTTACCTGTCCGTGCAAAGGGGGCTCGTTAGTGTAGTGCCCACTTTCCTGTCTACTTTGGCTGTGTTGGGCCCAGTAGAGACTAGTTAAGTCTTCATACATGCCTTCAAACATGCCAGTGCTGGTGAGGGGAAGGGGCTGGCATGAGAAGAAGGAGGGGTTGCTGTCTGCAGTCATCAACAGCAGTCCTGCTAATCCTGTTTTTCTTCAGGCCTTCCAGCAGAGGGTAGTTGGACAGTCAGTCCATGCAACTCTACTGTCCCAACAACTGGCAATCAAACAGAGCAATTCTATGCCAGCTTTACGAAAGGCTACTGGGAAATGAACTGGCTGGCTTGTCCCAACTCCGCTGGCATCCTTCAAACCTCTTACATCTACCACGGACAGGTTGGCCTTCCTCATTCCACGTGGGCTTCTCCAGGACCCTTTGTATTTCACCTCAAACAGGAGAATCCCAGCCAGGACACAGCCAGTATTGTGGCCTGGCTGGTTTCATAAGTTGAATGTTGTTTGTTTGTTTTTTTTTAGCTTGAGAGGCTTTGCCCACTGCGTTGTGTGAACTACCTATCGATGGCCGCAGCACTGCTATTGAACGGAAGAAATGAAGGAGGGAAGATTTCTCTGAGTTTGAGTTTTACATGGAGAAACAGGTGAAGAGAGATCTGCCTGTGAGGTGCAGAAGAGAAAGGCCCACCAGCATCTACAGTACACAGCCGGTATGTCTGGCCAGGTTAATGCCAAGTACCCACCAGGAGGCAAAGTTTTATCTTCTACAACTGAGATCCGAAGTGTTATTTGTTCCATACATCATCATCCTATCTGTGTCCCTGTCTTTCTCCAAATCCAATTAGACAGCAAGAAGAGGAATTGTGAAGATTTTCTTCCACTGTCTGTAAGATTCTGCCGACTCATAGTTTCTCACGGTCTCATAGGCATCAAAATTCTTCCTAACAAGGAAATGACTGGACAAGAAAGGCAGAGAGGAGAGAAGTGTAGTCTGCTTCCATGCAAAGTCTCACATGGGTGTATCCACACAGTGCTAGCTCAAATGATCCTCGGTGCTCCTTGGCCTCTGTTGGAAGGGAGGGAGGGGCCTTCCTACACTTTAACCAGCTAACACACCAAAGACAGCAGGTCTCAACAGCTGAGAGCCCAGAAGGTCAACTCAGCAGTTCTTGGTGACTTCTATGGAATGCCTGAAAAGGAGACGGGGAGCAACAGTATTGGGGTGCACAAAGGGGGAGACTTCAAATCCAGAAAACAGAGCTGTGTTCCAGGTGTTTGGCTTTGTGCAAACTACAGCCCCGGCCCAAGCCAGCAAAGCAGTGCTTCCACTGCCTCTCAGACAATCACTCCCAGTTAAGTTCATTAAACATAATTTATTACCACTCATTCTCATTTATTTTCCAATAAAAAAGAAAACATCACTGTGCTTCCCCCAGCAAACCCTTAAACATTTGCACACTTAAGTTTTGGCCCAGCAGTCTAGGGTACATTTCCAGGGGTTTTCCCCCTGCCTGCTTCTCTCTAGTAACATCAAACTTAACACCCGATTGGTAAGGGGGCGCACAGGCACTGTGGGGTCTGTGGGCTGTCGAGTTCTTCACAAGCCACTTCACCCCGAAGTAATTTCCCAGGAATTTTCCTCCACCCTCCCGCCAAATATTTCTCCACTACTTGGGTATTAAATGATTATCGTTAGCATAATCAATCTTGCCAAGTGTCTGGGTGTGTGGAGAATGTTTGGGAACTGGGTAAGAGGATACAGCTGTTTCTAGAAAAGCCAGGAATAAATCTAACCTATTCCAAATGAAGCCCTCCCAACACTCCAATGTGAAACAACTTTAACATACAATAACGATTTCCAGGCCACCGGTCCCAAACACAACAAGCCCAAGACCTGGGGTTCCCGAATACAATGGAAAGGAAATCACCCATTTTGATTGAGAATAAATTTTAAGTGCATAATGGTTAATACATCCTGGAAAGTTTAAGAAAAGCAAGGACCAAACTCTGACAGCACCTTCTGCATTTACTTACAGGCGACAGCTGACTGAAAATGCCTTTTGCTGCATACAGCTTCCACACCAGGGCCTAACTTAGAGTTTAGATGTGTGCTTAAAAAATCATGCTTGCTTCATAGAACCCAAGAAGCCATGATTTCCTTCAGAAAGAAGTATATTTTCTTCCTGGGAAATAGCAAGTCTGTAAGCCTAGAGGAAGAAGGAAGATTTCATCCACATTACTTAGCAAACACAAACCCAGACTCCGAGATTCAGGAAGAGTGTGCACATATAATGTATAGAAATAAGATAAGCGGAGGCATCAGCGGCTCTATTTTGCCCTGCTAATGTCTCAAACATCAGCATCCTTTCCTATAAATGACAAGCATCGGCATCTTTTCCTATAAAGGCCATGTAGAATGGAACATGACCCACATGGCAATGACCCAGAGTCGCCAGGGACCAAGCAAAAGCAAGCGACGTGGGTGCTCTCTGTGACTACAGGCTGTTGTGGGGGAAGACTGTGCGGACAAGCAATATTCAAGTTTTTGAGTCCTCCAGTGTGGGTAAAAGAACGAATGCAATCAGAGGGCATAGCAGGATTTTACAACATTATAGTGCTGTAGAAGGGAAAAAATTCCATAGCACAGCTCAGTCAGGCTCCCCACCAACTCCAAAGCACCAAGGGAGATTTCCCTCAGAAGACAAGGCTGCCATCCCGGCTGCTTCCAGAAAATGCCTGTGCATAGGAACACAATGGCTATAATGTCTGTATTGCTGCAGTTGAGAATCTACTTCTGAAAAGCAAGTCCTTTCTCACAATCTTGACCCTAAAGGAAGGTCTGGGTGGGAAATTTACCACACAGCTCACACAGTATCAGCTAGTACCCTGTCCCTGAAAGTCTTAACAGTTTTCAGAGCTAAGCTGAACTCGAAAGCAACAGAAAGAGGTTTACAAGGGTCATTGCTTTCTGCTCCATCTCAAAGAACTATCTACCGACAATGATTTTTAATATGACAATGATTTTTAACACAGCCATTTTTGCAGTCTACATAATGCTTTGCTTTTCTCCAAAACCAAAACCAATCAAACAAAAAAAGAGAAAACATGTTTTTTTTCAATCTGACCTGGTCAGTATCTCCATAAGTATTTGTATTTGGCCATTCAACAACAAAATAAAATTATAGTAATTATAAAGATAATAAAAAATTGCCTGCAGATTCAAGAAAATGTCCTTACTGTTTATGGCAAACAGTGTAAACCCGAGTTGGAGCAGATTACAGTGTATCCTGGCCCCGAAGTGCTGCGAACGATACAGTGTATCCTAGCCCTCAAGTGCTGGGAAGGATACAGTGTATCCTTGGAAGGATACAGTGTATCCTAGCCCTCAAGTGCTGGGAAGGATCCTAGCCCCCAGATCCAAGCTACAGAAGATGCACTGTCAACAGGAATTGTCCTCAGTCCCACCATCAGCTTTCTAAATCAGCTTTTTATTAAATTTGGAAAACACAACCACCAGCAACACCAGTAATACCAGGGCCTGGAAAAGCCAACATCTAAATTTGGAGACTGAAAATAAAAACAACCAAAGACAGAGCAACAGGAAGTTAGCATTAAATATGAAATCAATACATTCAATGGCTCAGACTCCTGGAGAGGCATGGTCCCCTGCCGGGACAAGGTCTCTCTCCTTCCCCTCTGCCTATGGTAGTAGCCCTCTGGAGTGGGTGAAACTCCAGTTCACTTACTATGGTCTGTAAGAAGTGGGATGAAAGTCAGACTTTCTCTCCTCCCCATCTTCTTTTAACCCTTTCTCCTCTCCCCAAAAAGGATACAGCAACATCCCGCAGGGATAGGGCACAGCCTGCACTGGCCACTCATTCTTGCTTTGTCCCCCTTTCCATTGTCTAAGTTTTTTAAGTCTTTTAAAGAAGAAAAGGAAGCACGGGTCTCATGGTCAGGACCATGAGTGTGGACACACACACACACACACACACACATACACACCACTACTCACCCAGCAATTCAAATTGAGGTGCCAAGCGCCCAACTGCTGCAAGAGAGAGACCCCCGGGGCCACTGTTCCTCCCTTCCCACTCAAATCCTCCATTCCCACTAACACCGCATCCCTGGGGTACATAATAGCTCTGTCTTGCCCTCTCTCCACTCTAAAAAGAAAAAAAAGAAAGAAAGGAAGGAAAAAAAAACTTTCTCTGTACCTTCAAGATGGGCCTGGGCCAGCTTTTTTTCTTTTCTCCCTCCCAGTTTCTCTCAGTTTTCTATTCCCTCTCACCCCCACCTCCCTTTATATAGCTCACTTAAAGAGCTGAAAAAATGCATCTTAAAAGCCAGATGATGCTTTCTAGATCTCTGGCTGGACACACTCACTTGTACTGCATATGATTGCTTTGCGGTACCTTCCCCTACACACCCTCTCTGCAAAAAATTATTTAAAAAAAATTTAAAACAATTATCTAATTCAGCTGGCTGAAGCTTCAATTTAAATATTTTTAATGTAAAAAAAAAAAAAAAAAAAACCCTCTAGTTGCTAATCTTTACTACTCCGGGATCCATAAAGGAAGGAGGGGAAGGCCCATTTTCCCCAATTTGCCCAGGGCACCTAAGAAAAGTCCCCCTCCCTCACCGTGGGTGGCAGGGACAGAGCTAAGGGTAGCAAAGAAATTACGGTCAGCCATGAGGGAAATGATGAAGCGGTGCGGCAGGCAGGCACTTTATCTGCAAGATTGTCAAATCCCTCAAAACAAATTTCTTAGGGAGAGAGCTGCGATGGGAAAGGGAGGGAGGAAGTATATTTTCTTGTCACGGTGACACGGAAGTGACACCTTGCAAGGCCCGGCCTGACACTCTGCACACCCTCTCTTCCTTCCCAGAGTTTAAGGCTGCCTGATTTTCAGATGACCTCCTTGCAAGCAGGGGAATGTAGGCTTCCAACACCCAGTGGCACTACAAACCAGACCTCGGGCTGGCAGGCAGTCTTAGCCGGTGGGTCTCAGGAAGAGGAACGAGAGAGACTCGGAGGAGCCGGAAGGAAAGGATTTACTCCACTTACTTTTCCTGGGGCTTTCATAGGATCCAGGGCCAGGTACATTGGTGTGGGTTTAACCTAATTTGAGTCGAGACCCTCAGATAGAACGGGCCTAAAACGGTCCCTGTGGCGTGCAGGAGGGAGTGCGGTGTGGGTGGCTGCCCAGGGAGGCGTTGAGTCACACGGCAGAGTATCTAACAGACTCAACTCCAGAATCATCTCATGCTCTTCAAAGGCATACACACAGCTCTAGTCTTCGAGCAGTTAGGAAACCATCCTAGGTTTGTCTGGCTTAAAAGCAAGACTAGTGGCCAAGGTTTGGTTCCCTAGACTCAGGACACTTAATTTTAATGGAATTTTTCCTTGCATTGGACTGTCAGACTGGCCAGATGTTTATCTCCAAGGCCACAAGACTGTCTTTAGAGTGTAGGTCTCTAAGTGATCTGTTAATACAGGTGGCAAGTTAATCTCCCTTACCCGACCCCCCCCCCCAAAAAAAAAGGAATCAACCTAAACAAGGGCTAGAAGGGCTTAGGGCCAACAAAAATGTAGGACTTCTTCATTTTCTACCCTTTTGCTTTAAAAATAATACTACTCCGTGGCCCCTTTCTGGACTTACCTAGCCTTCCTGCCTAAGTGTGGAGCCGCATCTTTAAGGCCCTTAATACCAAAACAAAACCCTGCCATTTCCCTTTACAGGGCAGCAACAAAAGCAAGAGCTTCCAGTCTGACAAGTAAAAGGCCCCAGCCACACAGCCCCTAATTGCCTTCCCTCCCTCTATTCACCAAGACCACCACACTCAACGCAGCTGCTTTTGTGGCTCCCGCAATTTCTTAAGTAAACTGCAAGTTCTCTATCGGCTGATGGACAGGCCCCGATCACCCAGCAACAATCTGTCGGAAAGTGCTGCAAACTCCCAGAGGCTTGGGCTAAGAATTTACTTCCCAGCTTTCTCAACGGACAAGGGAAAAGGAAACTGAGAAAGAGTTAACCCAGTTCCAGCTTCTTTCCCCCTTAAAAAGACAAGGGGGGGAAAGTCTCTTAAATCTCTTCAAACTAAGAACTTCTCCTAAGAAACTCCTTCGAGGCGAGCTGCTGTCCTGTGGCACTGTCCAGAACTTATTCCCAAAGCACCCTGACTTGTCAGACACACACCCAAACTTAGAACACACATTTAAAAAAAAATAAAATTAGCTAAAACCTGCTGCAAAGTTGGGATTAGCAAGTGGGTGGGATGATAACAGAAAAGAAATAAGAAAACTTGCTCAAACCGGAAACTGAGAGCAGAACTTTTTAGCATGGCATTAGGCAAAAACCTGTGGCGAAGGGGCGAAGGGACGAAGGGACATAGGGGCCAGAGACTGTCTGCTGACATCCCAGGAGCCCCATCTCCACCCAAAGCTAGTTTTGTCGTGTTAAATAAGGAGATTTAAGATGCCAGAACAGGGAAGTTATAAGAACAGGAAACCAACTTTGGCCGATTACACAGATCCGTCTAAATAGAAACCATGTATCTACATGTATCTCTAGGAGAGGTGTCTACCCTATTGCTCTCAAACCCACATATTCAGACAGGAAAAGGCAAAAGTGCACTTAGAATACACACAGCTGTGAAGGAGGGCGTGGGGAGGGTGGAGGCTGTCACTTAAAGTTGGTGAGTGAGAAGGATGGATACCCTCCAAGTGCAGACACTTCCAAATTAAACAATAATAGCATAAAATGAAAAGGTACCGCTCTTCCTCCCCTTCCTTCCTTCTTTTCTTTCTCTTCTTTTTTCTTTTCTTCCTTTAACCTTTGTTATTGTTGTTTTAAAGGAGACTAAACCAAATCGACTCCGTCCATCAGGACCTTACCAGCTAACGTGCATCAATCTTAAAGTTACTGGGCAGTGACAGTGGGCATGGCCTGGGCTGGGCTGGGCTGGGAGCATGCAAGGCACTCGGGGCACATCGCTTACCATCTAGGGGTCGCCGCGCTGTCCTTGCTGCCGCCGGCTCGCAGGCATGCTGCCGCGCGGATGGCCCGGGCCCGCTGGAGGGCAGCACCCGCCCTGCAGCCCGCGCAGAGCCCGCAGCTCCCAGGAGCAGCCCGCAGCAGCCGTGCCGCACCGGATGCTCAGGCACAGTTCCATTCACAGCAAAGCGCACAATAACCGGGATCTCTCCCGGTCGGTTCCACAACAACCCACCCCAAAAAGAGGGAGGGGGCGTTAAAAAAAAGGCAGGGCTTTTTCACTCTTCTCTTTTCCCCCCAACCCAGCATTCAATCAAAAGAACAAAGCCTGATATTTTGTTTGCCGACTTGGCAAGCATAAAAGCAATTTCAATAATCCGAGCTAGTTCACCTAAGTTGGTGAAAGTAACGCTCTGCAGATCTACGGTGAAATTAAGCTTTAATAGCTATCTGATGCCATTCAGAAAAGGAAGGGGTGGAAGCTAGCTGAATTTAGATAAAGTTGGAGGACCACTTCACTCCGAAGCTTCCCCCCATCCAAAAGAATCCTATAAAATTCTTGACAACATTCAGATCTTAATTAACTCGATGAATTCTACTCTTTGTGGGGGAGGGAATACAAAAACCAAAATAGATTATTAAAAACACTTGTATGTAAGAGAATTCACAACACTGTATAACATTTTTCATGACTAACTTTAAAAGAGAAAGAAAAAATAACACTCCCAAAACTTGTGGATGTGTTTCTTTAAAGCAAATTGTCCTAACACATATTAAACCACGGCTGCGCATCTTCTAAGCATAGTAGGAAAAAATGACTATTGATCTTCAAATAGCGATAATTGAAAAGATCAAAAAGATTAAACAAAATCAAGAATGTGCTGACTTACCATGCTATGCTTTTTTTGTTGCAACTTTGTAGAAATTTCACTCAAAGAAACTGCATCAGAGGTGTCAAATTTTTTAGCGGACTGTGATCGTATTATTTCCGCGGCCCTGCCTTCCAATGCTTCAGAACTTTCTCCCTTTCTCTTTTTTGTTTGTGGTACCTAGCTTTTTGCTATAGACTTTAAAAGCCTTCAGCTCAGCAAACCAGCACAAATTATCTTGCCACCTTGCGCAGCTCTGATGCTTTGGCCGCTAACTTTGGAAGGCCTTTACTACTGCATCAAAATTAGCATTGTCAAAGCAGTTAATGAATATTAATACTGTATTTGTCATTGGAGCTGGTCCGTTGCTGAACTCCAAGTCACCCATCAGGGACAAGATTAAGAACACAATTATTTCTGACTGACAGGGACCAAATCTGCTAGAATTTTTTTTTTAACAATTCGGGGGGAAAAAACCCACAATATCATCATCTTAAGGTGTCTCCCAAGAGACTGGGAACCAGATTAATACGCTTTTAATGAAGTAGAGATCATTATGTATGAAGGGAAAAAAAGAGAAAAGATGTACTATTCAAGCTATTTAGTTATGGTGGAAGCTAAAGTTAAAAAAAAAAATGCAGACAGCGTATCTTTCTCGACAGCTGTCCAGATTTTATTCATACTGTTCTAAAGAAAAGGACGACTTTCCCCCCCAAAATCTTTCCCTTTTTAAAAAAAGAACAGAGAATGAGCAGTTCGTCCCATCTGGGATAATTTTCCACTTCTTCACTTTTACTGTGGCGGCTCAGGAAAGACAGCACGGTAAATAATTCTACATAAATCTGACAAGAGACACCTTTATCAGCCTAGCTTCTCCTGCCCTTATTCCCCAGATTCCGAGTCCTGTCTCCCTCACTTTATTCAGGATAAACCATTACATTATAGAAACTCTGAAGTTCCCTTCCCACACCAGCACCCAGCGAACAACCAAGTCAGAGAACGCCCCTGGCACCCGCCTCGGACCCCAAAATGCCGTTAAGATTCAGTTCCCTCCATGCTCCTTAAGAGCCTGACTAATCTGGGGTGCACATGCACAGTGGAAATGAAAGTTTTGCCAGAAACAGTAAACAGCAACTTCATGAAGCGCACTATCGGCTGAGCGGCAAATGGCCCAGGAGATCACAACCACAGAGCCCTTTCTCTACAAACAAGCGAAAGACCTGACTAAAAAGAATTAAGGGTAAAAACTTGCAGCTTACCTGATAGAACCAACTTATTTGAATTCACCCAAATCATTTCAACATCTATGTCTCTCTGCCATGCGGACTGACCAGGTGCATAAAGAAATCATACAGATAGACAGACACATGTAGCAATTTCTTAGGGTTTTAGAAAGAACGTGGCTCACTGGTTTGCTCCACACAAATTGTCTTCGAGATGGTATTTCCACCCCCCCTTTTCTTTTTTAAATGTGGTAAAAGGGATAAAATGACAGATGTGATGGTTAATCTACCCAATGAATCGCAGGGGTCTAGGTAAAGCCACCCTGGCCACTGAGCTAATCTTCAACACCCACTGACCACCCCACCAGCCTTCTAATGCCATTATCAACCCTTAGATGAACATTCTAAATTAGAGTTTTGTTCGAGAAGGGTGTGAGTCTGACCTCCGATGCTGGGAGGCCTGCATTGAACATCAGATGGCAAAGTTCTTATTGCACAATTTAAAAAAAAAAAAAAAAAGGTTTCTACTTTCTTATGATTCACATCTTTGAACTCCATGTCTTTACAGCCTTCCCTTTCACCAAAAAATAAAAAAAGTAAAAAATAAAAACTCCCTTGTACCCCTCCTCCATCAGTGGCCCCAGTCTCATCTCTGGCATGAACTCCACAACTGTTTATGCTTATCCCATTAGAAGAGGCCAAGCAGAATCACCAAAAACAAAGAAAACTAGCAAACACACGTACAAGCATGCCGCTTCCCTCCAACTTCTCGCCGTCTCTCTTTTAATTTAGCAGACCTTTGTCTACATGTTTCTTTCTGTCTAACGAGTCTTTGGGATGGACCATCAAAATGCACCACCTTCCCAAGTGTGAAGAACTGAGACAAAACGCTGGGGGCTAGGGGACTGGTGACATAGTTCTGTGAAGAACCACATCACCTGTTCGCTCCAAATGACCTTAAGCCAGGCTATGATGACGGAAAGGGGTAGGGGGCTCAGACCTATTCTAAACAATTGTTTGGTTTTATTTAAAGAGAATTAAATTTGGTCTTGTAACAAACTATGAAATGCCTATTATATGCTCAATAGACAGCTCCAGTGCCACTTTAAAAATAGATATCATAACCCTGTGATGTGAGCATAGTTTCGAAACCAGAAATAGATTGCTCCTTTCTCTTCCCCATACTATGCCATAAAAATCTATGAATGGACTTTATGCAATAAAATATGAGACCCTGAAACACCTTCTTAGGAAGACCTGCTCACGCCCTGCTTCCGATCTGTTATAACAAATGGAGACATATGCAAGCAAAGCTGTGTGTGAATCTCACTACAGATTTTTACAAGTACAGACTGGCTTCCAAACAACCCTGGCTTTTTTTTTTTAGATGTCTAAATTAAGGACCCCCGGTTTTATCAGTCTTCAGCTCCTGCCACTGTGGCCGGAGCCTGCCTCTCTGTGGCCATGTTCACACCCTTAATCTGCATCTTTGTGCGCTCTGTACCCGAGTTGCTAATAGGCAGCCTTCCCTGCCTGTCTCTCAGCTTCCCCAGCACGACCGCATCAGCACTAGTATCAAATTAACTCTCCGACTTTGAAACTTATTGATCTGCTATTAAGACACCAGTGAACTTGATGAAATGAGTGCTGTAGGTGCAGTCATGACTTCAAAGTCTAGCACAGCCACATAAAGCAAGCGCCTTTGATCCTAACTCCGATCTACTGAGGGTTTAAGGCCCAGTTCTCCCTAAGCTGCCCTTCACTCGCATCACGTCTGATGTCTCACCAACCAGTGACTTGATAATGTTAATAATGCAAATTTTACAAATGATTTTTACAATGGCAAAATTAATTATATGAACTGCTGCTTTTTGCAGCCAGGGCCTCTGCTCTCCTTTCTCCTGTAACATAAGGACTGGTGATTACAGTAACTCAGGGGAGGCCTGGCCCTAGGTGCTTCTGGACAGCCCTGCACTGTGTCCCCTTGCCTTTCCTTTTTGCACATAAATAAAATTTACTAAAAATGTCCTTGAGAGTCCCAGTGCCACCTTTCCCTTTTAACTGTCATCTCCTTGTCAATAACTACCTCAGAACCAAAGCAGCTGTGGTTACTATGTTCCTATCACAGTCAATACAAAATTCCTTTATATTTATGTAGGAATTTTTGTGAAATCACAAATCTACAAAGTTGTAGGATTTCAGGCAATTCCAATTAGGAATTACCTGAGGTGACAACTCAGCCAAGACTGGGAATGCAGTACACATACTCTGTGAAACGGCACTTTCAAAATACCTCCTCGTGTGAGCTGTCTCAACAACTTTGAATCTAAAAGTGAATTTTTTTCACGGCCAAGGAATATGTATTTAGGCATAGAATCCTTTTTTGCAAATTCCTAGCAAATATTTTAATCACAGAAAATCAAAATAAGGCTCACATTCAAAGATGTATTAATACTAATTCTGTTTCAAGGTGATTTATAAAACATAAAATATGTTATTATACTGCAGGTTAAAAAATAATCTGATACATCGCCAGAAGAGGAAAGTGTAAGGTTCCTGATATCTGAATAAAGAATCAATACCAGAAAACAAATCCTTTGCCAAGACGGTTTTTTGTATGTTGATTTGGACAGAAGAACACATGTAGTTCCAGTAAAACATACTCTACAAACAGGAGTCATATCTGATCCTTTAATTACTAGCATGTTATATAGCATTTGGGTTTTGGTTATTCTGAATCAATTATAGGAAGAAATTAATAGATGTGTTTTCCTTGATCAATATGGCAATATGTGCTCCCCATTTCAAACAGCAGGGCTGTCCCCACCCCATGGCAGAAGATAATGGGAGTTTAAAAGGGTATAATCTTAATACTTGCCTTCGGTTGTGCGTGCACGTGTGCACACACGCATGTTGGGGGTGTAAATCCAATTAGTTGGTTTTTCAGTGTTTCTCAAATCACAAAATATTGTTGGTGGAAGGGACCGAGTTGGTGCCCCCTGCACCCCCCTGCCCTCGTCATAGTCACTTAATCTACTTGCAATTCTAAAGAAGTCAACACTTGATTGTGACAACGTTCAAAAGAATTTCCTCTGCCACTAGCACAGTAAAAAAAAAAAAAAAAAAAAAAAAAAAAAAAAAAAACTTTCACCAATTAGTGCAGGAAAAAAGGAGGGAAGGAGCCGAGTGCTGCTCAAAGAGCCAGGCCTGGCGGCAAACCTGTCATGTCGAGAGGATTGATCAACGGGACGGCAATTCCTAATGGCGTGTTGTCACGAAAAGTCAGCCACAGGGAGCCACCTGCTTTGCTCCTCACAGTCAGCCAGGAAAGGAAGAAGAAGGAAGGGACGAAGGAAGGAAGAGGGCAGGAGGGGGAGAGGAGGGGAAAGGCCCTCCATCCTGATCCCCGCCAGTTCCCTTTTGCTAACGATTTTAGGCAACGGTACCATGATTTTTCCTTCAGTAGAAACCTGCCAAGTCCCCAGTCACATTCCCAGGGCCGGAAGATGACAATACCATCTTTGCATCAGTGTCCTCCTCCTCCCGTCTTTGCAGGGAGAGGGAGCATCCTTTATTTTGTCACCACCGCTTCACCCCACTGTCAATCAGTACTGCTTAGACCAAAAGACTATGGTGGTTTTAAGTCAATGAGAAGATTCCTGACTTCATGAAAAATACTTATTTGAAAGATTCTAGAAGATGAAAAAGATACCATGGAAGGCACAGTCAAGTGTCTATGTGAGAATGTTCCCGTTGGCTCCCTGTTTCCCAGGGCTTGGTGTAGTAAACACTCCTGAAGCTAGGGCTCTGTACGTTATGGTATTGTCTATCCCACCACCCGTATCCTCCAGTGAACACGTGCTCAGTTTGTTGGACATTTTCTTGCACAGGATGCAACTCAATGTCTACGACAACCTCCGTGTACCCTTGAAAATGGCGGATGTTCTGCCTCCAAGGAAGCCTCTGGGAGTAGTGTTTCCCCGGAATCCAAGACTGCTTACCAACCACTCCACAGAAAAGGACATCTCCTTTTCTTCCAAATGTCCTACTCAATGGCTCCCTAGTCATTTCAAATGTCATTGTATGTGCTACAAGACAGTCTTCCTGGTGCCATCCCCCAAAATGTCAAACTACTGAAGGGGTCTAGAGGGACTCAATGACAGCTCGTGACATTCACAAAACTTCTTTCTGTTGACTTGATCTTGAGGTTGCTCTGGTTGTTTTCCATAAAACTAATAAATAACATGAAGGGCCATCTCTCTCTTTCTCTCCAGAAGGATGGTCCATAATATGTATTGTTGTGGCCTACAGTCCCTGGTAATTTTCATACTTTCAATACTCACAAATACACTACCCCCTCAATCTACTTTGAACAAAAGGGAAAAAAAGTCAAATAAAAGTTAAAGAACTTTTAAGTTCATGAAACCAAACCCCACTTGGCATGCAAATCACGTACTGTAACCTTTTATTGGTGGAGCCTCTGGTCTCATCAGTCGATGAAATTCTCAGCCCGCGGCAACAGCTTAGCCAAGGGACACAGACCAATGAGAAAATATTCATTGTGTTAGCATTTCAAATGGCGAGAACGGAGGAAGAAGCGCTAACTGATCACTGCCCGTGGAATTAATTGGATATTCCAAGAATAATGTCTCTCACTGAAGATCCTTGGAGGCCGAGCGTTGGTCGAGACCACATTTTGTGCGGTGCCTTCAAAAAGAGACCGCTTGGGGGTACTGGACATATTAGGGTTTTAGCGCATTTCCCTGAAGGCCAGAAGATAATCAGATGCACTGAACCAAACTCAACTAATCCAATCCATAATTATACATACAGCTCCAATAAACTTTGTCACTTTCCTAGAAAATGAAACTATTACATTGAAACCTCGATAAGTAATAATAAAATTAAAACCTTAAGAGGCACCATGGCCAAAATAATCCCCCCTCCCCCCAAGAGCAGAGACATGTGGCTCAGAACCTTATTCTTTTTCTGCCTTCTGTTATGTTCAAGGACTGATCTTACTGCCAACAGGGTCTCTTTATTCAAGGGAGGATTTACGTTTGGGCTTTTCTTACACATAACCCGAGCATCTACAATGACCCTGACCGATATTAGTATGTCCTTCCCTAAGACATATCTTAATCTAACCTTTCTAAGACTCCTTTGCTTTCAAACTCAAAACAGCATAAAAAATAAGCATTGTTGGGGGCACTAGGAGCCTGGTGAAGGGCCCGGCGCGGTCGGCAGCAACAGCCCTCTGGAAAAGCAGCTGCTAGAGAAACTAAATAACCATCGGAGACCAAAAGGTAAGGGGGGAAAAATGAGATTAGGAACTTTCCCAAATGTTCCATCTCTCCTATCGACCACTGGCCTAGCGTGAGGTGTCAATTTTGACTCCAAAGAGAGCACACGAATTCGCAGTGGTCCCATTATGCGGTCTCTGCTCTCATTGTAAATTCTGTCAACGAAGTCAATCTTATTAACTTCCGCACTGGTTCACACATGACATTTTCTTCAATTTTCTTGCTGACATCAAAAACATCAATTAGCAGCCCGAAAATAGGAAGGAAGGAATGACGGCGCCTGATAACGTCGACTATTTGAAGCCAAGGGTAAATCTATTCTCCAGTTCTGAATGCGTTCATTACAATTGCATTTTCAAAGAAGACCTACAAATAGCAAAGAAAATTAAATTTATCATCTAGAAATGCCTAGAAATTGTTTTTTTAATCCTATGTCTATCTCTCCATCCCAGAGCGTAATACAAAGTATTACAATTGAGTTTTATGATAGCATGCCATAACTCCGATAGAAAGTTTATAAAATATGCAGCCTGGACCACCCTTACTATCAAATACCAACCACAAGGCTTAGCAACAAACTTCCCTGGCAGAACACAATCTCTCCTGGAAGAGTTGAGCCCTTGTCTTGGTTGTCATTATGGTTAAGGCAGCCATGTAGATAAATAAATACACACACACACACACTACACACACACACACACACCACCACCACCACCACTACCACCACAGATAACCAACTGGTTGAAAGGTTTTTTTTTTTTTTAAATTAAAATGGTAACCATTCTCCATAGACCCAAATTCAAGAGGTTTTGTTGAATTAAATGGTTCCACATCTTCCCTATAAAAGAAGGCCCTGTCTACCTACCTGACTACTTCCCTAAGAAAAAGTTACTCAAATAAAATCTCAACTGCCCCTACTGGCTCCCCTAACTTGTAACTAGTCCAAACCGGTCAAGACTGAGACAAAACAATTGTTCCTCATCTCTCATACACAGTCTACCAAATGTCACCAATTTTGTTCCCACTGGGTTCTTCCTTCAAAGATCAAATAAGTATATATTAAGCATTCTTCCCTCACCGGATAATTAAAACACTATTAGTAAATCCATAGCTGCTTGGCAGAGTTAAGAACAATCAAAGTAGTTGAGAGTAAAAACATTACAACTTCAAAAAAATAAAACAAAGCAAAAAAGCCAAGTACCAAACAAACGAAACCCCTTGCTTTGTATGTATACAGTCTTAGGAGACAATCATATATTTATTTTATTATTTATGGAGAGGTGGGGGCAGGTGATATGTGACCCGGCTGATGCGCTCACTTTGTGTGTGGTGTAGCATCTCCCAGGGAGGGAGCGGCCTGGACTTTGGTGGCTGCCCCGGACACCGCCTCAGACTGACTTGTGGCAGAGGAGAGAAAGAGCAGCTACGCCCTGGTAAACAGATCGCATTCCTGCGGCCCATTGAGTTTTTGATCTTTTGACATTTTTTAGTTGTTTCTATTCCCTTCCTTGTTTTTCCTTCAGTGTCACAAAAGACAAAAATGTCTGAACAATGCAGAGCAGCTATCTATTAGCTGTCACAGCAACGTTTTCCCGGCTTGACTAAGCGCGTACCACAAAGAATGCCGAGCACTGGTAAGATGAAAAATTATATCATTTTTTTTCCTGAAATAGGGATAATCATATTTCAATATCCTTGCCCTCTGTTAACCAACCAAAGCATGCCAGAGAAAGGGGAAAATACATTGTACCCATTTCTGTAATTTCTGTTACATTAGCTGCATTTGTTGGGAGAAAGGAGAAAAAAAAAGCAGAGGAGAGGAGAAAAGAGGAGAGGAGAGGAGAGGAGAGGAGAGGAGAGAGAGAGAGAGAGAGAGAGAGAGAGAGAGAGAGAGAGAGAGAGAGAGAGAGAGAGAGAGAGAGAGAGAGAACCCCTTCAAGGGAAGTACTAACATATTTCAGACTACTGGATCTGACAAGTGAAGCACATCTTCCTGATTATGTTTTTCCCTCAGAACTGTTGCCATAGTATAAGGACAGCATTAATAAAAGAAATAATTTGCTATACTTAGGGATGAAAGATTGTAAAAGATGAGCTGGGGTCCCTCGCGTCATTTGTTCCTCCCACCCCCTGAAGACAAGCATTTCTCCCCCTCGAAGAAGTTACATGGTGGATCTCAAGTATGGCCAATCTCACCTTCTCTAAAAACTAAAACCTGAAAGTTATCAATCCACTGAGCAGTGTCCTGGCAGGAATCTTCCAAATGCTGTCTCAGAGGGTCTGTGTACGCTTCTGGTCTGATTGCATGAACTCCTGGACACCCAGGATTTTGGGGTTAAAACTCAAATACACCCATTCTGCACACTTTCCTTCAAAAAAAAAAAAAAAAGGAATGATTTGGAAACAAGAAGGCTAAGGCAGACCGACTTTACATTTCTGTGTGAGAAGATGCATGGTATTCTCCTAAAATGGTCAGAAGCATCTGTTACCTGCAGAGTTTTGAATGTAATAAAAATATGCTTGCTTTAAATATCTGCTTATCTAGACCTCTACTTATTTGGAAACCTATTTTAGAAAAGTATTTTACCCCTAAAAGGGGTTGGGGAACTCAAATGAATGGAGTTCACATGGAACAAGAGATACCTAAGAAGAGCCCCTTCGGTTTAGAGTGATTATCTAATAATCTCCTAAGTAACAACTGAAGGGCGCCTGTTGTCATTTGCATCTTCCTTACACAGGTAGTTACTCAATGGTCTACGTTTACTTCTCTGTCACACTCTGGACAGATTTAAACATTCTCAGCTAGCACAGTGCATCTGCACTCACATATATGGGAAATATTAATTATGCATAATCTTTAGACTGCAAGAAAGAACGTCTTCAAATTCAGGGCGCACAAAGCCTTATGATGTTTTTAACAGTTATGTGCAGTAACCCACTGATAGCGTATTAAATAGGCAATTTTCAAATATAGGGATCAAAGCAGCAAACACGAGAATACATCTGTCAACTCCAGAAACAGGGAAGAAAATGGTAGCTTAAAAATGTTCACTGAATTGTCAAGATACAGAATACCGGAGACTATAAGCAACTCAGTTTCTCTGCTCCTTTGTCAACGCCACGGCTCCATCCACCTGCACACTCCAGCGGCCCTTTCTTGGTGAAGCACACCCCGGCCAAACAGACCGTGAGGCAGACCTGACTTCCATAAACCATCCTGCAGTTTCAGAAGCTGGCTGACAGCAAGGACCTAGATAAACATCTAGAAGTGACTTTATCACTATTGGAGGGTTCCCCCCCTAGGTTTATGAAATAAAATATGACATCTGGACAAAGCATTTAAGGGGGAAGGTAGTGAATGATTACAAAGCTCAAACACACACACAAACACACACACACACACACACACACACAAACACACACACACACACACACACACACCACTGACCACAGGTTGCAGACGGGATGGCCGGTAGTTGCAGTTTTTAAAACCCCGCACTGTCCTTGAAACCGAGGCCGCACACAGTTCCATTAGATACACATCCAGTGTTCTTGATCTATTATTTACAAAGAAAAGCCCTTCACTGCTTAAGTGCCCCCTTCTACTCTAGCCTTCCATTTCAACAGCATCAAACAACTTCACGGGGGAAACACACAAGACAACAACTTGTGTTCAGCCCAGCGTTCCGGGCAAGTCAAAATTCTACTTGGACGGAGAAAAATGGAGAACAACCTGAACGGAGACTCCGGCTAACTGACAAACGAGAGGTTTGTACTGAAAATCTGATTGTCAGTCTTTAAGAAGCCACACAAGAGGCTTTGTTGTCATGTTTTGTTTTGTTTTTTTAATCCTCTGTAAGAAAAAATTCCTGTTTGCGATAAATGGGAGAGATTTAAAAAAAACAACAGGAAAAAAAAGACCCCTCCAGGATGAGAAAAGGGATGTTTTCAAAATGCACATTTGATATGGAATTCTTTAATTATGGAGTCTGCTCCTTAAGTCAAACTGCATTCGATCTAATTAGTAAGCTTAGATCTCACCTTCGTACTGAACTTTAAACTCACTGAAGCCAATTAAGAACTATTTAAATGAATATTAAAAGGATTCCTGTGATCATTTCTGACATGAGAGAAAACATGCTTTTCAGCAAAAAAAAAAAAAAAAGAAAGAAAGAAAAAAAAGAAAAAAAAATAGAAAAAAAAAAAAGGTTTACCCAGCTTGCCTGCATCTCAGACTATTTGAATTGAGCGCTGTATTTACTCCATGCCTCCCATCCGGAAGCCCTGTCATCCAGTGCATCTCCTAAGCATCTTCCCAACCACGACCCTTCTTTGGTCCCATCTGTCCTGAGCACTGTATTAACCGCACTCAGAGTGACCTGCTTTCAGTAAGTTATTAAGATGTACTGGATGGTATCCACCCTCTGCCTCCATTTGGATAAACCGCTGATTTAAGCACAGGCAGCTGTACGTCCATAAAAGCTGGAATTAAGAGGGAAATTCTTAACAATTCCCATCTTAATAAGCAGAAGTAAACTGAGATCAGGTAAATGCATATTCTTTCTAAGTCCATGCCTCGAAATAGGTTTTGTGTTTTTTGTTTGTTTTTCTTCTTGTGAGAATGAATAACTTATTCTGTTTGCTTATGAAATCAAGTGTTCCCATGAAAATGCTGTTACAATTAACACCACTAAACGTGTGAGGTCACACTCGGGAAATTGTCACAATCTAATCATACCAATGAGTCATTTAACTCATGTTTACTAATTCAATTTATCTTCATTTTGAGATGTGGGGCTGATCAACTGCCGTCATTAGAAATAACAAATCTCAACACTGGAGGAAGACTCATGCCGCCGTGGCTTCTCCCAAGACCACACACTGTTGCCTGCACTGGGACTGCCTGCAAGTGACAATCAACTCCCTGAGGGAAGAACCAACACGCCAAGCTCAGCTGTAATCACCCAAGTGGACAGACCAGGAGGGACAAAAGAAATGTTTCTACAGAAATCACAACACTCAGGGCCAGTCCAAGCAGGACATTCTATCAAATTCTCCAAAACATATCAGAAAATATAAAACAAAATGTATGTTCTCCAAATGCAGAGCTCACTGTTAAGCATTATTGATAAAGAGATGATAGATAGATAGATGATAGATAGATAGACAGATAGATAGAAGATGGATTAGATGAAGGTAGATCAAATGGATAGATTAGATAGATAGATAGATAGATAGATAGATAGATAGATAGATAGATAGGATAGGTAGATTAAATAGATGGATAAATGACAGATAGATAGATGATAGATTTTTGATTGATAGAGGATGGCAATCTCAGAACAAACATACTAACTAACCAAGAGAGCTTAGCAAGTCACACTGACAATAAATCAGATGTTAGCAGCAGCTACTCCTGACTGTTCATCAGGAGTTCCTTTGCAAAACTCACAGGATTAGAGATGGCATTATCAAGACTTTCACAACCATCGGGCCGTATTTGACCTGTTACAACTGATAGTCAAATGAAACCCACATGATGGGCTTTGAAAAGTCGAACCATCCTTGGAAATTTTAAAGAGAAGTGACTGGCTGTGCATCCAGCTTTTAAAAGAACTATTTTTATGTCTGTGTCTGGCTTGAGGATTTAACTGTCTTTCAGACTTCATTTAAAAACAAATGTGGTCAGCTAACAGAAATCTTTCAGTTTATAGTGCCCATAATATCATAGATCTCTAATAACAAAACTTATTTTTCTTTAAAATGCTGGTGGGAAAGATGAAAAACTAGAGATTTGTCTGAGACTAGGAGATGGGTGAGCAAAGACAAATAAGAACAAAGGATTATAATTTCTCGCGATGATAAATGACTGTCACCTTGCAATCCCCTTAGATAGACCCCAGCTACCGCTGTGTGCCAGCGCAGCTGACTGTGCTAGGCAGCAATGCCTCCACGTTGTAAGACTCAAATCTTCATAGCCACTGACCACTCAATGGAGTGTGGGGTAGGCGAGAGTTAAGTGGTACCAAGCTGCTTTAGTGAGTTAGAAATTATGCTAATGGGGATTTCTGCACACATTGGCTTGATAAGAATCATTTTTCGTACCTAAGGGTGGATGCTTAAAAATCTGTAGGGCCAAGGTTTGGGATCAGGTTTCGATTACTGAACCAAAAGACTCCTGTCACTCTTAAGGTCTCCTCTGGTTAAGCACTATGATAGCAATATAACAAAAGTTGGAGCCTGGGCCTTTTGGTTAAGTATAACTTATGGGGAAAACAAAAGTCAGAACAAACCAATTATTTGGAGGAAGAGAGCCATTTGGAACACCAACAACGACAGAAATCCACCTGCAATGCTTTAAAACAGAAAGGCCTCATTTTCATTTTTCTTTTTTTAAATATGGAGGAGGATCTAAATACATGGTCCCTGACTAAATTCACATCCCTCAACTGAGTCAGATGCTAAAAATATTATCATTCTTCGTCCCTGCAAAGAGACCACACATTGCCATCCCAGAGGCCAAGGGACAGTGGGAGGACAAGATAGCATCCTGAAAGTCCCCAGTTTTCATTAAGGGATAAATAATGTTTTTGTGGACTTTGAATTTTTGTGTGTCATATGAAGTTTAGGAAGGCTGTCAGAGAGAGTGACCCAAATCTAGCCTGCTGATTTATATTCTACTTAAGTAATCATGAGGGCTGGTTCATACCACGTGTGAGGTTTGAGAAATTGAGAGTGCACTTGCCTAGACCCAAGTTGCCTCTGGGGATTCTCAAGACTGCTGGAATGGGACTTTAAGAAGGTGGGTCCTTCTGAGCCCGGCCAATCACCAGCTAGAGAGGGATTTCTCCCTAGCCCCAAAATTAGTGCTGGGTACGAAGGAAGAAAGCGGCGTGTATACGAGCAAGCACATGTGTGAGCATACCCACTGCACAGTGTCAACGCAGACTTCACAGACGTGACAGGCTCAGCCTCTTTCCTAAACTCTTGTAAACACACCCAGAGGGTAACACACAATGGGCACATCCAGTGAATAATAAAGTAAAATTAAATTATGACATGCCTCCACCACAACAACAACGCCCATTGGCTCTCACGGGGGTGAGTAAACCCCGCCAGGGTTCCTGCCACAGCATGGAGTCGGGAGGGCACTCACATTAGGCCCAGATGGAAGGCGTGCTGCGACTGCCTGCCTGAAGCAGACTGGGAAACTGGCTCTGAAAGCAAGCAAGCATCTTGGAACAGTCTGGACTGCGGGTTGTTTTGTCAAAAACCGTCTTGTTTTTGTCTAGCACATCTCTTCAAGGAAGCTTAGGAGAGACTGTTTCTCATACCCAAACACGACCACACATGACAGCAGCCCCACCGTACAGACAAAAAACAAACAAGCTAGAGAACATGGAAGAACTGATCTAATGATGGCTGATTTGTAGTTCTAATGAATGAAGAAAAGGAAAGGAGGGAGGAGGAGGAGGGAAGAGAAAATAAGACGAAGAGGAAGAAGACAGGGAGGAAGAGGAAGAAAAATGGAAGAAAACGCCATTGCTCCTGGCTCAGACCGCTCAGGCTCCCTTGCACCCTTCCCTTGAGGATGTCCGGTTTGTTCACCCTGTCTGAAACTGTCACCCAGCCAACTCCCCACTCTAAGGCTAAGGCAATAAACTGAGGGGAACTCTTGCCCTCAGTGGGCTCAGGATCTTGAGAGTCAGCACCATCACATAGACAACGAACCTCAAACAGAACCAGACCCCAAGGCTCAGCTCCTTAAACTATGTTTCCCTGGAAACAGGAATGAAAACTTGCCTTACCTCTATGCTGGGGAGTAAGACACGCTTTAAATCACATTAAAATAAAATCTAAGTGCTATGCTACACTGTCAAGTTATCCGTCCATGAGGTGCTATGGAGATCAGAGCACAGGAATGCCATGTCAGAAATCAGACTCCATTTCTTTTCAAAGTCTATCCTAACTCAGAGAGCTCTTGGCTTTTTTTCCCCTGTAGCCCACTTACTTGGAAAGATTAGCCTGCAACTGGGACAAAAAAAATATTATCATCACTCGGGTAGTATGTATAAATACCAATATTGATTTTGTATTTTGTCTCTTTAAAAAATTTATTTTGGATTATTTAATTCTTTATTCGAGGAAGAAATGTTCTGTGAGTGCACAGAAGAGGTCACAAGAGAGCATCAGATCCCTGAACCCGGAGTTCCTGAGGAGCCTCGGGTGGGTGCTGGGTCCTCTGTAAGTGCAACATTGCTCTTGACCACTGAGCCATCTGTCCAGCCCCCTGGATTTTTATCTCTTTAACCCAATACTTAGCTTAGCCTATGTAACGTTTGCACATTTGCTTCTAGGTTTTATAAACAACGACTTAAATGCCTGGCATAGACACACAACGTTTTTAGCTGTTTTTCCAGCTATAAATTAGGTAAAATATACAGATGCTTAGGGGTCAAGAGCCAGCAATCAGACTCTACTTTGCCTTTACTGTAATTTTGAGGCAGCCAAGCTTGTCAGAAAAAGCACTTTTGCAACCAATGAGGTATGTAAGTTTAAAACATGCTTATTGCTGTGCTGAGTATAAATATACAGAACTACTTAAGCGTTGGCTAAATGCTCAAAAATACAAGATGCAAGAATTTATACCTAAAAACACCACCACTGGGATACTGGAGATGGGGAGATCCTAAAAGAGGAAAAGGAAGAGGAGGCATTGGAGGTGGGGAGAGGGGCAGCAATGACTTCTGGGTAGGTGATATCTTAGAGTTGAGATTGTAAATTCTTTAACTACAGCTCCTAAAACCCACTTCTTTAAAAGACAATTATTCAGACAGTGACAGGTTCACAAAAAAGGGTCGAGAACCTGGAAAAGCAACTGAGAGGTCCTTGTCCTCTAAAGAGACACCAGGTTTTCCCAAAGACAACCAACCCTACAATGATCCATAAGAAGCAGAAAGACTCAGTGTAGCAGTATAGGGCAAAGCCAGAACAGGGAAGTGAGAAGGGGTGGGTGGGAGAACAGGGAGAAGGGCTTCTTCAAGCCAGAGGAGGAAGCCAAGAATTACCATGCTTGTTAAGCAAGTGCGTTTAATGTCTCCTGATGCGTCTTCATTGGTTTGAACAACTGGCCCTCCTAAACTTAAGGCGAAGCCACTTTCTAGGACGGTTTATCAGCATTGTCAAGGAAGAGCCATTTTTGGAAAGACTTCTTTTGATTACCACATTCCATCAGAACCATGGTTTAGGTAGAACGTTAAAATTATCCATGAATCACATAAAACAACACCATGTTCAAAACCAGCAAGAGACACGGCTCTGCGTTCTTACTAGGGAGCTGAGTTTGGGCTTACGATGCTTAAGTCTATATGTCTCTCTGCAAGGAAACAGAACATATGATGTAAGCATACAGTCCAAATCTGATATCATTTCCAGGAATGTGAACCCCTCTACTGTTCCTAATTTACAGAAGGCAAAATTGAGGTTGCCAATAATATACACCCAAGACTCCAAAGCTAACACAGTAAGTGAAGACTCGGAGTCTGAACTCAAGCACTTCCCGGCTGCTCTCCCTAACCGTGTGTCTACATTCCCGTCAGCCAACACTGCATGGCAGAGGGTTGCCGAGCAGAATGCCTGCGTGGCAATTCTAAAGCTAAGAACTATTCCTGCTCCTATCGAATGCACCGTGTTCAGTGATGTGTGCACACATGCAAAGTGTTGGCAGTGATCATAGCAGATCTTTTACTAACTGAAGGGACAGTTGGCAGGTATGGTGCTGCAATTAATACAGATAAACCATCAATAGTCTATCCGCCTTTTGATTTTTAAATAAACAAAGGTTGAATGCTGTAATTAAGATCAGAAGTCCCCTGAAGGCCATATGGCCAAAGGGAAGCTACCAGCAGGAATTGGGGAGTTCTGCTACTCCTAAGGAGGAAGAAGGGATTTTTAACAAATGTTTTCTTCGCTGATACCTGGAGGACAAGTGAACCCTCCCTGCAGAAATGAGGGATGGGGATAAAGACAGGAAAAAAAAAAAAAAAAAAAAAAAAACAAAACCAAGCAAACAAAAAACCTGAACAATCTAGGTAGGAGCAGGAACCGGCCTGGTAAACTGGTGTTTGTAGGAAATATCACATGCGTCCTGTAGGGGGCGCACTATGTCATGTCCGGTCTAAGAGGACCTTGCCTGCTTTTCTGAGGTCTGGTGCTTAAGGGACAATTTAACCCTACAAATGCTGTGCAGTCAGCACAGTGGCTGGGCACACTGATGCCTGGGGGTCCCCAGAGTCTACTCCTGAATGCTCGGGAAACAATGACATCTCTATACCCACAATGGTCTCAGTGTGGGCCCCTCCTCCCACAATGGCCCCTTTCAATCCCCCACCATGAGCAATTGCCCCAAGTTTAACAGCCTGTGTTAGGGGGGCACTGGGCACAAAAGGAGGTGTTTCCAGGTTCAGTGAACATTTTACATGCATTCATCAGGGAAAAGACAAAAGCGACTCCCCACTTCACCTCAGGCAGGGCATCTATGCTACCAAAGAGCAACCTTTTTGTGACTGGGGGTGGGGGAGAGGTCAGGGAACGCACTGTTTAAGGATGGTTGTGCAAACATGCTTTTGGATTATTTTTGTCTCCAACTAAAGACATCTGCATAAAAATGGGATCCTTTTGTCCCATGAGGAGGACCAAGCTGGACCTTGGGGGTGTGTGGGGGGAGCAAAAGGCGTAAAAGCGTCCAAATAAAGATGGAGAAGGCTGGAGAAGGGACTCTAAATTACACTCTGGAATCTTTATTAGGAAAGTGGGCCACATTTTTCTTTACAGTTTTATTGGGGGGGGGGTTTCACTGAGACTTTTATTACAGAATCTAGTGTTGGCTTCATATAGGGGCTTTAATTACTAAGTACCCTGCCAGCCATACTTGACCAACACAGGCTGCTACAGGAAGTGTTCCCCAGGCTCCAGGCCCATCTCTCCTAATGGCAAGAGGAATTCGATGGTGTCTTGACTCCACCAGTCAACAGTCAGTATTGCACTAGTTGATTAATGAGGCCTCAACTTAGCTAGTTGCTTACTTGAGTTACTTTGGAGACAACTACAGAGCGTACAAAGTGCTAATATTTGAAATAGCATCATCCTTCCCTCTCAGAGCGACACCCACCCACCCCTTTACCCTGCCAAGCTGGATTAGTCATACTAAACACAGACTGCTCCCAACCAACTCTTCAAGCTTTGGCAAGCAGGGCCCAGCTGACATTCCCAGCCCAGTTTAACATTACATAATGAGGACTTCTCTCTCCTCGTGGGCCACAAGTCAAAACAAACTTGCTGAACTCAACCCAGGGCATCAGCCTGCTTCCTGGTTACAAGACACGGGACTCTTCAGAGCAGAGTGGAGCTATAAAAATCACCAGTGAACTCTAACCACAGCGTCACAGCCAGCTTGGCGACCTCTCTCCTTCTCCTTATCCCGATGCTGAGGGTAAACCTGTTTCCAAAGAGTCCTTTTTCACATCTCTGAGATGTTAACAAAATCCCAGAAAGCAACACCCTAAAAGAATCCCCAAAACCAGTCCTTGGGGAAAGATGGTAGCAAGAACAAACTAATGTCCATCTCATGTAAGTGGTAAGGGTATGGTTTCTGTAGCCTCAAACTCACAACAATGCTCCTGCTTCAGCCTCCTGAGTACTGACTGGGCTTATGGGCTTGAGCTATCATGTGTGATATGTTCAGCTAAATGTTGCTAAAAACACAATCACTGCTTGCAAGATTTCCAGTATTCCTTATGCAAGAGTTCTAGGCTCCTCTTTCCTGGCCTCCCTTCAGCAGACATGCTTGTATTAATCCCTCCTGAGCATGTAACTCCCCGAGGAGCCCACCAGCAGCCAGGGCACCCAAGAAAAGTCATGATTTCGAGAGAAAAATAAGCCACTTCGCACCAGGCACTCTGGATTCCACACACTCACGGAGGAGCGTTGGCTTCCACACAGATCCTGGGTATAGCTGAGCGACATTCGTAGTGTGCGGAGAATCCAGAGTGGCTGGGTGGGAAGAGGTAACCAGGAGGGTGGATTTCTGCCATGGGATCCTATGTGACAAAGCCTGGGAGTCTTACAGCCCATCTGCTCTATCGGGGCCTCAGTTTCCAAGTTTAGAAAGAAGCCTGACAGAGTAGGGCCCTGTTGTTGGTCACGGTTAGCAATCTCCAGATTTGGTAGGAGACTCCCCTTTAACCCACCGACTACTGCAAACAAGTTAAAATTACTCTGGCTACGGGCATCTACTCCAAAGCCTGCGCTGTATGCTTTTGTGTTTTGGGGTCACTCCAATAAGCCCATTCCCTTGTCTGAGTTATTTTATCATCTTTTCCTAGGAGTCCAGGCCCAACAAATCACAAACCAAACTGGTTAGGTAACATTCGATTTAGTACTATCTGCTCTCTGTTTATGCACGGGGCAGGCCCCAATCATCTATCTCCCCAAAGCATCTTTTCTCTTTTAGTCCTGCAGACAACATTTTTTTTAAATGACTGAGAATAGTTATTACAAAACCGATGACTAAGGTCTCATAGATGCCTGCCCTGATGTGATTGGGTCTTTGTGACATCACCTCCCATCCCCTGCTCTCTAAGAGTATATGAGGTCAGAATGCTGTGTCTACCACCTCATGGGTCTGCTTCCCACAGGCAGGTATATGCCGGGATCAGTGTGGGCGAAGAGGGGAGGAGCAGAGGCTCAGTGTAAAGAGGCAAGAGTGGACGCGGACACGGAGTCAGAAACCACTAGATTGGGAAGGTGGCTCTGTAAGACCAGGGTCTAAAGAACCATGGTTGCCACAGAAGTGTAGAGTTGGACAGGCAGAGAAATAGGCCTTGTGGTAACCAGAACCACTGTTTTGATAATTCCCAAAGCTTAAAGGGGAACTTGCTCACTCGCTTCAATGCTGCTTTCTCTGGCGGCTGCACCACCAAAGCTGCTCACACTTAGCCAGTTCACACTGAGCCAGTTCACACTGGGCCCATTCACATTGAGACAGTTCACACTGGGCCCATTCACATTGAGCCGGTTCACACTGGGCTCATTCACACTGAGCCAGTTCACACTGGGCCCATTCACACTGAGACAGTTCACACTGGGCCTATTCACATTGAGCCGGTTCACACTGGGCTCATTCACACAGGTGGAAGGTCTGACTGCCATAGAGCTCAGAAGCTGACAGGGGATTCCTTCTGGTGATTACCCCAGAGAAGAGTGTACAGAGCCATATTGGGGCAGTCTTGCACTTGGTCAGAGTTTGACTTTGGTCAAGGTTAACTTCTCCCAGTTAGCCAGGATTCTGCTCCACCTAGGGTGGAGTGCACGTAGTAAAGGTTAAGTTCATTGTTCTTCCTGGTATAGGGATTCCTGAATTAAACAGGTGACCCACCCAGCTGCCGGAGCAGTCAAGACGAAGACCTCCAAGAGAAGCTAGACAACTTCCACCGGAACTCAGCCTGGAGTCTGGGGGGAGGGTTTGCCCAAACTGTTAAAAGGTCCGGCGCCATTAAAGTTTACGGCTTTGATCAGTGAACATTGACTTAGCCGTACTTTTCGCCGCTCTTCCCTATGACCCCAAAATTCTCTCAACAGGTAACCCAGTTTACATGTAGCTGCTGGCGGCTACATAGTGGCGCTGAACGTGGGACGACCTGGCACGAGAGAATTTCTTGAGGTAGCCCTATCCAGCGAAGCTTCGTGGAAAAGGTGAAAATTAATGGTGTCCGCACGGTAAGCAACATAGAAGGCAAAACTAGCGCTAGTGAATTCGTGTCTATGGTTGTGAGTGCAGGAATGGATACAGTTTTTCAAGCATACTGCGTGGACCCAGCGCAGGACTGCTTGGGTTGATAAGATAGGGAAATATGGGGAAGGAATTTGGTAGGCATTTGCCCAAAGCTCGTAAGAGCTGATTTCGGCGAATAGAAAGGGGTTTTTAAAAATAGGCATATGTCCACAGCTTCTAAGAGCTGTTTAAAGAGGAAAATGGATGCAATTGCTTAACAAGCACGCTTAACTTTCTGTGTATCTTTCCGTGTTTGTCCCGGTGCACCGACTGTCTGTCTATGTGTATGTTTATGTCCTCTCTGTGTCTTTGTGTGAATGACTGTTTCATGTTTAAAAGAAAAAATTGGTAAAGATTACATCTGCTGGTAACCTCTTGAGCTAGCCACAGTTTGTGTGGGGATTGATTCAAAGCCACGCCGCGACAGCGCAGCTCACTCAAGAGGCAAGCGTGGCTGGGGAAAAAGCCGCTCTTAAAGCCCAGAAACCTCGAGATTTGGGAAGACTTTGGTTTGGCTTGTGAAATTCATGTAGTCGCTTTATACTTGTTTTTAATTGGTTTTAATGATATAAGGCTTTACATTTCTTGACTAAAGAGTTATAAATTAATTGGTTATTATGTAAAAGGTATAGTGTTATTAAGAAAAGGTTAGTTTAAAACTGGTAATTCAGTGTTAGAGCCATCTTAACTAACTACACGTGGCCTAACGCCACTCATGCTTTGTTCTTGTTTATAATTGGATTTAAAGGTATATTTTGCATGTCTTGACTATAGAGTATTGGCTTAAGTCACTGCACATGATTTAAAAGGTATAATGTTATTAACAAAAGTTAGGTTAAGGCTGGTAGTTTAGGGTAGTCGCCATTTTGAACACGTGGCATGATGGTTAAGGCTGGTAGTTTAGGGTAGTCGCCATTTTGAACACGTGGCATGACGATTAAGGCTGGTAGTTTAGGGTAGTCGCCATTTTGAACACCACGTGGCATGACGCAATCCAGGAAATACAGGCCTTTGGGACGCTCCTAAATTGGCATGGTGTTTCATGTGAATCTTGGCCTGGAGATTAGACTTAATGAAGATTAAGATTTAAAATATTGTCTCTTTAATAAGTTACACTGTTATACACTTGAACATAAGAACTGGCATACAAACCTTGTGCTGTAAATATGTGTTTGCCATTAATTTTAAAGAAAATAGATTGTTTAAAATTGAGATTTGCTTCCAAAATTACAATTGTGCTCTAATATTGCAAGAAAACATTGAGTTACAATAAAAATCAGTGTGTCATTGGCTACAGTTTTCAGTTTGCAGGCTCGTAATTGTTAACATTTTGTAATTAAGATAATTTTGAGAGTGATACTGCTGTCTCCAAAATTAAAAAGGAGATCTCAGTGAAAATGTATTTGATATCAAGCAGGTTCCTTTGACCATGAAATTACAGGTTTCTTTTGTTTAATCCTTAAATTGTCCTTGTAGGTTTGGTTCTGGTCTTAGATAAAAGGCTCAGATTAGAAGATATTTACATTTGAGGAATCTCATACAAAGTCCTTGCCAAGGACTCAAGGTGGATCCTAGGGCAGATAAAAAAATTTACATTTGAGTTAATGCAAAGCTTAGAGCTGCCTCAGGGGAAGCTAGTGAGGAAGTTTTGAGAAATTGTTTCTGCCTTACAGGCCCCACCTAGGGAGTGTTTGGTTTAAAAAAAAAAAAAAAAAAAAAGAAAAAAAAAAAAAAAAAAAAAAAAAAAAAAAAAGTTTTTGACTTATCCAGGTGTGGGTTAAAATGCAGTTCAAATCTATGAAAGGTCAAGGAGGCTATAAAAGCATTAACATTTGGCCTGTCTACTCCCTATAAAATTATTGTAAATTTAAAGGGTTGGTTTTTTGCTTTACATTCTGATAATTATAAAAGCATTTGCTTCTAATTTTAAAGAGACAACAAAACAATTTCATTAGAAAGTTTTGCCTCAAGGAATGGCTAACAGCCTTATGTCTTGTGAGAAAAAGTGTTTTGTCTCTGTTTCAATACTAGAAGTTAAGATCTTAAAATTTTCAGTGTATAATGTTCATAGAATGTTTGTTACAGGCCCTTGCTCCTATAGACTTTTAGAATTTTTAGGTAAATGGCTTTCAAAGGTTGTTAGGATATATTAATTGGCTTTATCTTATATTTACCTCATTTTAAGCTTGCCACAGAAGGTCTTAAACCTCTGTTTTCAAGGTAGGAAACGTTTGTTCCTTGCTTCAAGCAACAATCAAATTTATTATTAATGGTTGGTCTATTACATGGCAAGCATTTTTAGGCAAAATTAATAATTGTTATCCAAAAGATAATTTGTACTATCAGATCACATGTTTATTCCTTTAAGTTTCTCCCTGCTTCAACACAGATACCTGAATTGGGTGCTATAGCAGCTATTTTTAAGATGTTAAAGGTCAAGCTTTTAATAATAGTAGATATACATAGCTCATGGTCTATAATTGCTTAAAATTGGTCCATTTTTAATACTGCTAATTCTTAATTTCTACAGTTTATACAAATGTGATTCAAATTTCTAAGAACAAAGGATATGTTCTCTAAATGACTGTCCTTTAGGTATTTGAAATAATTTTATATTTTGTGCACATCAAATTATAAAGATTTGTTCTTGATGTCCTCAATTTCTACCTCTACCACGTAATGGTGTTAATCCTAGAGGACTTAGTTATTACAGATAAATGATATTCATATTTCTAATTTAAAAGATAAAAAAAAAAAAAAAAAAAAAATATGTACATGTGACTAATGATTCATTTTTAGGCTGTCTAGTTGCAACTGCTCTAACAGAAAAAGCAACTATATTTTATATAATTACATAGTTATTGCCTATGTTATGGTTTATACTTTGTGTTCCAACTTAAATTAATAAAACAATATCTTGGAAGAAAGAAGAGAGGGGAAATCGTGTCCCTGTACATATCATTTATATTATGCTTGCATGTTTTTAAGAAAATTTTAAAATTTTAAAATTTAGATGCCAAGAAACTCCTTGCTAAATGTATATGACATCTTGTAATTAGACATATTGATGTCTAGGTGAAATGAAGGAATTCACTTACTAACATATGCCATGATCCTGATTTAATATTGGGGGAGAAGGCATGTCCTCTGTTTTTTCCACAGAATGCTGCAGAAGATATGCTGACTGTGTGCTTGCTGAATGCCCAGACCATGGTAACATAAGAGCTATATTGGATATATGTTCTTGACTTACCTCAATTGTTAAATGTCCCAGGTTAGATAAATTGCCTAGCTTCAAGCTTTTAGACTTTGTGGGACAGAAAATAGAGACTGTTAAGCTAGCTTAGGAAAAATTAATCTAAAGAAGAGTTAAAATGACTCTTCTCCTTATTGTGTTCAGCTGACTTAACCATAGACTGGTCTAGAAATAATCCCAATATTGAAGATTCCAATTTTGAAGATGGCTAACAATCTTCAGCCAGCTGTGTTAATTTAACATATAGTCTCCACTTTTCCTGAGAAGTAACAGCATATCTCTTGATTCACAAGGCTACCTCTCCCACCTCAGAGGCCAAGCTTTGGATCCTTAAAGTTGTTAATTTACAACTGAATTGGATACTTCTGGGACAAGTTAATCCTATTCCACCTTTAACTCTTGACCTTGTCTGTTAAGCAGACTGGCTGTCTCCACCCAGGCTCACCTGGATGGAGAGATTACATGTCTGTTAAAGACACTTGCAGACCCCCCTGGCTTCAAAACTTACACAAGTGGATCTCCAAAGAGGGAGCCACATAGAACTCAGATCTATGTGTGTTTGTTTTTGAACAAACATGGGTACCAGCGAGACGTGCGAGGCAAAGCACTGCATGGGGAGGTGAATTTCTGCTTCTGAGTCCCCAGGAAGTACACCTAATTGCATAGGGGTTAACGTCGAGAGGCTGTCCTTAAAATAATAAGGGAGCCTATTACCCCTCCTCTGAAAAAGACGTTATACAATATTTAAGAGGAATTACGGTCAATGCTTCCCCTCCTGGTTAAGGCCCGCCTTCTTATGAAGGATATTTATCCACTTGTTTTCTACCTCCTCGTGTTCAAATTAATAAAAAAAGGGAGGACATGTACAGAGCCATATTGGGGCAGTCTTGCACTTGGTCAGAGTTTGACTTTGGTCAAGGTTAACTTCTCCCAGTTAGCCAGGATTCTGCTCCACCTAGGGTGGAGTGCACGTAGTAAAGGTTAAGTTCATTGTTCTTCCTGGTATAGGGATTCCTGAATTAAACAGGTGACCCACCCAGCTGCCGGAGCAGTCAAGACGAAGACCTCCAAGAGAAGCTAGACAACTTCCACCGGAACTCAGCCTGGAGTCTGGGGGGAGGGTTTGCCCAAACTGTTAAAAGGTCCGGCGCCATTAAAGTTTACGGCTTTGATCAGTGAACATTGACTTAGCCGTACTTTTCGCCGCTCTTCCCTATGACCCCAAAATTCTCTCAACAGGTAACCCAGTTTACATGTAGCTGCTGGCGGCTACAGAAGAGCAGCCTCAGAGCAACAGTGAAGAACTGAACTCAGCCCATGACTTCTAGCCAGAAGTAGAAGGGTCCCTTCTGCTCACAGCCTTCTCTTCAGGATAGAATGATACCCATGACAAGAATACTAAATGACATTCTATAAACTAGAGTCTTCCCTGGGACTGCAATCCCTGTCACACACACCCCTCTGTCATGTGGATTTTTTATAATTTCCAGATTCACACCCACACGTGAGGAGATCCAGCCTAGACATGCAGGATTTACCGAGCCACAGGTGCCTTGTGTCCCCATGTGCCCAATGCCTTCTTATGTGCCTAACTTCTCATCTACCAAGCTCCAACAGTACTATTCTGTGTGCCTAGGAGTCTGATGTGGGAACCATGACCTAGCCAGACAGAAGGGTAGAATCGATTCACAAAGGTTTCAAACTTATAAGTGAATCCCCAATCTGTGGGGCAGTCAGGAAAGAAGCTTGGTGTTGTAAGACACTCCAGACCAAGTTTAATAGGCACCCTGGCATGTGTATTTGTAAGCTGGTCTGTAAGACCATCTGGGCACTGTGCCCTTTGACCTACAATTGTAGAGTCACTATGCGGTACCATGGGACACAACACCCTCTAGGGGAAACAAGTCATCCCTTATAATAGTGACCTGAAAGGAAACAGTAAGAAATGATAGGCTTGGGGTGCAATGAGTGGTGCCCAAGATTCCTCCCATCCTACCCCAGCCCAGCCCACCCTCCCCCACCCCACCCCACCAAGCCCAACCCTGCCTCTGTCTCTTGATAGCCTCCCTAGTATCCAGATGAAAAGTATTAAGTCCAGGCATTGCTCCACAAAGGGAACTTGGCCTATAGCGATGAGAAGAATAGCATCAAAAAAATTGCTTGCCAACAAAGCATAAACTTAAACAATTCAGGATGGCACAAGGAGGCCATCCCACAGTAGTCATCACAGAATCAAACCAAGGTGGCTCAGGGTGCCCTGGGGAGCCTAGTGTCCTCCAGAGGGATGTTCCTCCATCTCCCACGAGGATGAGGAAGTCAACAGTCATCCCCCTGCCCATGTCACCACACAGAGGAACAGGAGGAGGCATGGGCAGGGGTGGTCCAGCGGATAACACATGTGGCTGGCCAGACTGATCCGACTCAGACTCTAGCCATCCCCATGGGTAAGTGGAGCCACGGATGTGCACTGAGTTGATCTATGAACAATGGCGGTGGGTCAGTCATGAAAGCACAGCCCCAAGGAATCCAGAGCATAGAGGCTGGGCTTGCTGCTGCCTCAGTGATATGGTCCATACAATGGGACAAGTCGTGGCAGTGCCAAGAGAAAGGAGCTCCTCCTCTTCCCTCTCCTCATGGGCCACCACCGTGAGGACTGGAACACAGCCCTATAAGGACCACACACTGAGCAAATATGGGCTTTGAGCTCTGAATGCTCACACCCACACGGAAGACATACCATTAATAAGTACAGAAAATATCGGTTTCCTCCCAGAGTCATCTTGGGCACTAGATTCCCTTCCTATGAGCAACCACCTTCCTCTTGAACCAGGCACAAAAGGAGTTAGAGACTGAGGCCCTCCCCTCCCCCTCCCTGACAGTCACGTATCCAAAGCTCCCTCCAAAATACTTTAAGCCTTAAACCCCATTTTGATCATTCCACCAAGTGGACTTATTCTTTCTCCCCCTTTCTCTCTTAACTTGTGGGGAGCCAAGAAATTTTTTACTGTGGGTGGTAACAAGAGCCGAACTGTTTCTAATTATTTAAAAAACAAAACCACACACACAAAACAAAACAAAACTCTCTGCTGCCAATTGCTAAGAGACTCAGAAGCCACAGCTTCCGGCACAGGGACCGCTCTCCCGACCTCCCGTCCCAATTGGCCTAAGCCAGAATGTCTGGAGAGCATGTGTGGCTCTCCTCTGGAACTCGGTGCCATACTTCTGTCAGGGCGGAAGGGTCCTGGCAGTGGGGAGGTGGGCACCCTGTCTCGGAAAACATCTGAAGCCCTCGGCCTTGACTCCCCAGGTCCCAACAATTACTTTCAATGGAACTGGAGGCAAATCATTAAAATAAAAAAATAAAATAAAAGCCATTAGCGTTCTCCTTGTTAAAAATACATAGCTGCTACTGACTGGGAAGATGGGATGAGAATTATACAGAAAGGGCCCATGGCAACTGGGGGTTTTGAAGAGGTGGGGCCTTGTTGGATGCTGGCCCTGATCTCTGTAAGTTCAAGTGCCCCTTCCACCTAAGCCTAAAGTCACTGGGACTGCAGCTGCATGCCATCCACTTCAAGATGCCGGATGTCCACGTAGAAGAGGGAATATTAATATCAGGCCCTACCACTGCCCCCAAGGAACAGGGTTCAATTAAAAGATACAGACGCCGGCCGGTGTCTCCACCCATCACCCCTTTGCTCAGTTCTTTCGACAAATAAAGACAGGGACAGGGATTTTCCAGATTCACAGATACAAAGACTTAGCATTCAATGGGCTCTGTCAGGTACAACTGGTCACTCTGCCAGCCTCTGGCCAGGTCAAGATTAACTGGAAGGGGTGAGCCTGCATGCTCTCAGTTATCCTATAAGGTAGACACCACCAGCCGTGGGCAGGGACCGATACCACGCGCACTCCTATTAAGGGTAAACCGTACCCTTTCTCAATGGGCCTGCATGAATTATACCCCGCCTGGAGCAGGTGAGGTAGCTCACACCTGCACTCCCAGCCTTACGGAGCTGAGGCAGGGGGATCTTAAATGTGACGCCAACCTGGCTTGTGTAACTTGCGTAAAACTCCGTGACTTCATTATTAAATTCAAGCAACATATGGTTGCTTTTTATGAAAAGAAAATCCACTGAGAAAATATCCAACTGAAAGAGTCAAAGGTAAAGAAGGCTCTTTGACTCCTCTGCGGCTGACCTGGAACTGGGATTATAACTCTGTGGTTCTGTTCCACGCACCCCTTCCCCCAAAAAAGCCAGTATAATCCTCCAGGAACCAACTTCCACTTGTTACTCCAGCTGTCAATTATACCCAGAGAATGGCAGGGGCTTCAACTGCAGCCAGCCGGTTTTGTTAACGGAATCTGAAACCCATCACCTTTCAGCTGGGAGGGTGCGAGGATCCTTCGGTGTGTTTTTCTAAAGCAAATATTTAGTGCTTTTATCTTTTCTTGCCCTAACATGTAATCTGTCACCCAAATGGGGGAGGAGGGGCCCTTCTCATGTGTGTGCTTATGGAAATGACATCACATTCCCAAACCCCGATGTCAGTCAGACAGACAGCAAAACAAATGGCACAGCTGATCCTTCTCTGCTCTGCTTCCCAGAAGGGTGACAACCAAGGCGAGACAGAGTGCCACACCTGGTTTCTTAAAGTGCCCACATCGGGAGCTAAAGGTGTATGTCTCCAGGCTGATGGATTTGTCCCTCGCTAGCACCCATATTTTTGTTTGTTTGTTTGTTTGGAGAATGTCGTTAAATGCTGTTCGTTCTCCCATCTCAAAGGCCTTCTTCCCTACAGAGATCTGCACCTTTGCTGTGCTCCTCAGCACCTGTCCTTTTCTTTGGCTGGAATTCATGGCTGTTTTGAGCCCACTGCCCTCTCCAAGACACCACAAGCTAGGACGAGGAAAACTGGCTGACGTGTATAGAATGTGATTCCTGTGCCTTTCCTTGCTTCTAAAGGGGTTTTAGAGGCTGAAAGGCTACAACTTGGATGCTCTCCTTCCCTTCCCCTCCCCTCCAGTCTCTGCTTCCTGCCTGGGTCACTGCGCATACCTCTCTGTTGGCTGCAAAGGGAGGCTCTCCAAGTAATCACGAAGACCGGAATTCGATTGCACAAGCATTTACACGTGTGCTGTTACCTTCCCTGGCCAAGTGCATCCTCTTCAGTTCACTCGAGTGTGACACCCTGAGCCGGGGACTTTTCAGGTCACCTCTCCTCCCTTCACAAGAGGAAGACAGGCACGCAGATGTGCTCCTCCCTGCCTTCCACCGCTCCTGACCTCTGGATGGCTGGAGAAGCAGGCGAAGCTTCCCCAGGCGTGCATTGGCTTGCTGGGGCTCCTGGGTGGGGACACTGCTCTCCCAACTCTCCTTTCATCTAGCTAATGGGACAAGTGAGATCGCCTGAGAGAACCAGGCTTAGGTCAACAAATCTACAGACCGTGCTCTTCACTTAAGATGCCACGCCCAAACTCTGGCATCTACGACACGGGCAAAATAACAGACAATTCAGCACAGGATGTGCCAAAGAGTGTCTCAGTTCACCCTGCTGCCTCTGTGGGTAGCAGCAGCATGTCATCCTCACTACTGCCTCAGCTCGGATTCTCCTAAGTCCATAAGGTGGTCCGAAGCACTCTGGAGTGCAGGAAAGAACATCGCATAATGAAAAGCAGTAGGCCAGGAGAGATGCACCAATGTCCAAGAAGTCAACAGACAAAGCAGGAGTTCCCTCTGTGGCCTTAGAGATGGGGCAGAGCGGAAACTGACATCTATAGCTAAAAATGAGATTCTGAACAGGGCGCAGCACACTGAACCAACACTCCTTCAAAATAAAAGAAAGCATGGGGCGGGGGAAGGCTCAGCAGGCAAAGCCCTGCAAGCATCAACACCTGAGTTTGATCCCCGGAACCCACATAAAAAGCCAAGCATGGAAGTTCATATTTGAGACTCCCGTGGAGGTACCCCTGGGAACTGCCAGCTGGCCAGGCTGCCCCAGTAGTCCCAGGCTAGTAAGAGAGCATGTCTTTAAAAAGAAGAAAAGGGAGGAGAGGGGAAGATACCTGAACCTGATTCACCCAAGATTCTTGACCTGTGAACTCCTTGAGAACACATGTACACACACATGTACACACACATGTACATATACATGTACATACACATGTATACACACATGTACACACACACACACACACACACACACATGACAGGGAACATCTTAAAAGCAAAGCCCATATGTCCTGTGTCCATAAAAGGTTCTCTAGTAAGAATAAGAAGATGCTGTCTGTATTCTGGTCGTGAGCTAGGGAAAATGATAGGAACTTATATGAAAACTCACAGAGGTAGGCCAAAATAAATAAACAATGGTGAATTTTATTGTAGTCAATATAAATACATATAACGATCTCCTATCCCACATCTCCAAAGAAACTTTGTCTTACAACTTTAAATGAAGTGTGCATAGTGAGTAGAGACAGGGAGAAGACGGTTCCTGGAGGCCCAATCAGGGCAGACCACAGAGAGGAAGTCCAGGACAACCAGGCTTGAGGACATTTTATGGTCCCAAAAGGGCCGGATCAAAATGGGGGAGCGGATGTCCCATTCTTCTTGGGTGTAAACAAAATATATATCATAAAGGCCTTTCCCCAGACACCACATCCTTGACTCGCAGAAGGATGGATAGAAGTGACTCATCTTCCCTTTGGGCCTCCATGTTTCTGGAATCACCCTCTCAAAGGACAATCCCCCCTTTCCCAGGGGCTCTCACGAAAGTAATGTGAAGCAACAACCTTGTCTGGAAGGCAGTCATACAACTACAGGTGGATGATTTTACTCTGCTTTTCGGTCAAGGGCTTGTTCTCCTGGGACAAGGAGACTTCTCAACACACAACACCCCAGCTAAACACAGGCCTTCCAGGATCCCAGTGGGCAGAACTAAAAATGAAAAGACAGTGGCTGGAGGCCCCTGGACCCACCTGACCCCACCCTACAGGGCAAGTTCACCACCAGGTCATCACCTACCAAACCTGGTTCTGTACGGACCAAGACTCTAGCACCCAGGACGAGGTTTCCATGTGGGGGCCACACGGCTTGTCCGCCTGAGTGACCAGCATGGAGAAGTGAGTGGCCTAGGCAAGCACGTGTCTCTTGGTCACCCCAAGTTCTTCTTGCTTTTCTTGAGTCTCATTTTTCTTCTTTCTCCAATATTTTCATTTTCCCCCTTGCATTCCCTTTTGGAATAACTGTCTTTTTTTAAAAACATAAACCTTCTGAGCAAGTGCACACACATGCACACACATGCACACGCACCTCTCAGAGAAAGTCTTTGCTCTCTGGTGGCTGTGGCCACAAAGGCTGGAAGTGGTCGTACTCCGAGCACTCTGACAAGCGCACGCCCAAGGCTGTTTTAACAGAATGGCAAACGCCGGCTGTACAAAGGCCACCTCATTCCTTACTCTCAGCCCAAGTAGAGGTGGCCAGAGGGAGACCAGGACAGGGGAACCAAAGCTCAAACCAGACTTCATCAAGGGACATGTGGCTTCTACCACACTACCAAAAAATGGAAAACAAAGTGCTAGATTGTGGGAATGTGGGGGGGAGGGGGGGAATGGCTCAGTCAGTAAAATACTTGGGGCACAAGCATGAAGACTTGAATTCAAACCCTCAGCGTGCATATCAAAGTCCAACACTGTATATAATACACATCTGTAATCCCAGAACTGGAGTGGCAGGGATGGGCACATTTCCCTCTTCTTGATGCCCAGACAGTCTGAACACCATTAAACTGCAGGCTCAGTGAGAGACTCTGAAAAATACGGTGCCGACTAAAAGAGACACCACGGATGACTTCTGACCTCTTCAGCACATATAAATGCACACACTGCCAACAGGTATACAGCACCCACCCACACCCATGCCCACACGCACGCACACGCCCACACCTCCACACACCAACACCCACGCACCCACGCCCACAACAGCTGAGTGTTTAAAATGCAAACAGGCTTGAAGTGGCCTTTCAGCCCCACGGCAGAGGAAGTGGAGGGTCTGTGTGACGGACAGAGGCTGACCAAGCTTCTTTTATAGGCTCTTGCTTAACTAGTAGCCAAGACAATAAATGCCTTTCAAATGAGGTTCACAGGGCACAGGGGGAAGGAGGCGTGGCAAATAAAAGCTTCCAGTCTGTCGCACCATTGAACCACCCTGCATACAAAAGAAAGACTCGTTCCAGGGTAGGCATGGTTTCCCCTCTATGTCCAAGGCCAGAACGTCTGCTCCTCTGATATCACTAAAGAGACTGATGAAGCAAAGGACTCAGATCCAGAGATACCACACGAGAAAGTGGTAGAGAAGGGAGGGGTAGCAGGAGAGGGAGAGAGATCTGTAGATGATGCGAGAGCCTTGTAAAGTCATTCCCCACCCAGGTACTGTGTTCATTTGTGAGAGGCCCCACGAGGAACAGAGGATTTTAAGGATGATTTATACTCTCTCTTGATACAGTCTAGCCCATGAAAAATCAATCTGTCACCGCACAGAATTATAAAAGAGGAAGCAAGCTGTCACCAACAGAAGCACCCAAGTCTTATCTATCAATGATCTGTGTCAGGAATGTGGAGAAAATATGTGACTAGCACAGAAAGGGGAAACGGAGGCAGGCACTGAGTTAAAGCCTGTGGGCAGGGTCCACTGGACCTCCAAGGCTTCACACGAGGCAGAAGAACCAGCCATCTGCCGCAGGTGAATTCCTGACATGACCATCCCAGACAACAGAAGGTCCTAGCTCGTAAACCAGCTCACAGGGTGGGAGACAACTTTTTTTTTCACTCATATTTTTATTCGATATATTTTTTATTTACATTTCAAATGATTTCCCCTTTTCTGGCCAGGAGACAACTTTTTGAGGCAGCAATAATGTCCACAGTGATAAAAGTTTTTCAGTTTAAGGGAAAAATATGACAGATGACATGGTGCAGAGGGTTTGGCCAGTGGTCACCAAGTATCAGGTGAGTGGAGTGGAACCACACCGCCACCCCTTACACCAGGGCGTCGCCTCACTGAGGCATGAGAAGTGCCCAGGTGGGACTTCAGAGTCACAGAGAGCCGTTTAACCTAGAAGAACATGGTGAAGAGACTACGAGTTTGGATAGAAGGAGCAGGAGGGTTGCTGTTCAATTTTTATATAGAAGGATTCTGGGTTGTACAAGAAAACCACAGCTCTTGCATTTGGGGGAGGGGCGTCACAGAATAGTCCAGAATCTCCAGTACTTCCAACACACACACATCTGCGAAGTGTCCTATTGTAATGGGATAGAGAGAAGAATCTTGTTTGCTTGGAGCAATGGTAAATGACCCCCACATCTAGAACGGACAGCTAGGAGCAGTTAAGTCCTCCCCTGTACGCACAGCAAACCATTTGACAATTAAAAGTTGCAACAACGTGAGCCCAAGGATGGCTTCTGAGGCTCAGCTTTGGAGCATTGGAAGTTCATCCAAATAAAAGTTTTGCCTTTAGGGGTGCATCTTACATTGCTCAGGCTGCTTCTAATTAGGGGTGAACTACATTTTAATTTAGTTTAATTTAATTTTCTTTTATTTTTAGCTAAATGCTTGCTAACCTGGAGTTATAACATAGGGATTTATAAATCAACACTCACACATACACACACACACACACACACACACACACACACACACACACACACACACACCCTTCCCTTCTAATATATACTTTGTATAAACATTCATTTTACACATATTAAGTAGCATCTATATTAGTTTTAAATGTTGCACAAGCAAAAATAAGGCTGTCTGTACTGCCACACTCTTTAAAAATCAGACACATAAGAAGCCACAGACTTATAGGATGTGGTCTAATAACCCTAAGAAAAGTTTCATTTCCTCTCCCCACACTGGTCTACTCCCTGTCTCCACAGCTGGCTTTGCACATGGAGTCGAAGTGTCTTTCTCCCTTACATTTGTAGATCAGGAGGCCGATGAGAATAGACCACCCCTACTTTGGCCCTTTCTGAAAATGCACACCGAAAAACGAAATCAAAACGGGCAAGCCAACCAAGAATAACAATAAAAGCTGAAGTGTCAGACTGAGTGTGCCATCTCAGTCTTGCTGATCCCCCCCCCCCCCACACACACACACCGACACCAGACTAGAAGAAGTTTCCAGAGCCTCCCGAGAGGAAGGAAATGGGGAAGGAGAGAAGGGTTCTGATGAAGGACGACTTAAGGAGTGTGTGTGTGTGCAATCAGTGGCCGCGGCGGTGACTGAGCACTTACAGGAAGCCCCTCTTATCTGCAGGCAGTTAGGCCATGGCACACCCTGTTACTGTCACTATTGGCCGAGCTAACAGCCACCATTCGGTGAGTTTGTGTGGCCAGCTTTGAGCTGTCCATGAATAGCTAACTAGGAAGAACTGACTCATGCCGGTCCAGGCGGCTATTGACTTTCTTAGTCATATTTACTCACCCCATCTATCTACTGGATTCCCTCGAAGAAGAGAGATGGAAAAGGTTAGGACCTCGACCCAGCAACTAGGAGAAGGAGAAGAGACCAGGGAGGAGAGGTGCTGATCACAGATGAGGTGGAAGATCTCCTACGTGGGGCACTTGCGGCAGAACCAAAGCGTCTCCCAGCTCCCAAGCATGCAGGGTGGCAAATGGGACCAAAGGCCTCCTTCTAGTAGGTGGGAAGACAGCAGACCATGAACAAGCGCATATCTGTCATTAGCAGCATTTTATGGCAGTCTTTCTAGCACTGTGAGCTGAAGCTGCCCCAGGACTCAGCTAACCTCTGTTTAAAAAATGGGCGTGTGCTTGGCCTGCCTCAAGGGGTCCAAAGAGTTAATTCAGTGGCACAGTCCTTTACAGTGGTGCCCGGATTGCAGGAAGTCTGTGAGAAATGTCAAAGGATCTCCCTGGGTACCCAGTGGAGCGAGGCTGGCCAGTATTCCATTCCCAGGCTTTTACACATCCAGGCACTGCAGGAAGGAGGAGGGAGAGCCTTGCCAACAGAGGCGACAGACTCAGGGCTCACCGACTGCTTGCCGACTGCTTGCCGACTGCCAATCACCTTGCTCCCTAGAGCCATTTCTACCGTGCTCACACCATAGGTTGGGATTTTCACACTCCACCAAAATTCCTGAGGTAGCAAGTCCCAGCAATATTAAACACGAGTTTCCATACAGAAGGGAAAGAAACTGCAGTGCACGGAGACGAGCAGACCATCGCGGCGTGTAGGATCGCCCAAGAATGCTTGTGCTGGCTCTGTGGAACACACCAGCTCTCTCACCATGCACTGGCTGTGGCTATCGCCTATAGGCTAGGGAAACTGAGGCAGAGAGCAGCTTGGTAACACACTCGTATATGCCATCTTTGTGCCTGGACTATTCACAGTCTGTGGGTTTACTCTTCATCTGGAAATGCGGCTTTTTGGTCCTCCCTAGTTTTCTGTCCTGAGGACAAGCAGAAGAAATGTTCAAGGTCACTGGCGCCAGGATTCTAATCAGCTCCTGCAAATCTTGAGCTATAAGGAAGAGAGCCAGTCTTTCTGCTTCCGTTTCCTTATATCAAATAGAGCACCTGGTTCTCCTTTATCCATGTCTCAACTCTGACCAAAGGTTAACTAGTTACCTTGTGCCAAGCCTGGTGGGCTAGCCTTATCTGCCAGGTCTGGTGGGGTAGCCTTATACTCCACAGTCAGAATGAACTGATATGGTTTGGTAAAACTGCTCAGGCAGGATCTGCTAAGAAAAGCTCTCACCAGGTCACAGCCACTACACACCTACACATTACACACACAAACACACACACACCAGGTAATCAGAATGTAAGCATGGTCCAATTACAGGCACATCAGAGGCAAGATAGCAGGAGCGGTGCAAAACACCCCAGAAAAACATCTGTTTTAGCCCCACTTGGATGAAGGGTGGTGGTTGGACTACAGACATTCCAAAGAACACCACTGTAGGATCTTAGCAGCGCATGCTATAACAAAGAGAAGCATCCCATGGCATCACGGCAGGGAGAAGGAAGCAGGAAGCCGTGTGAATCCCAATATTAATGCTTTTAAAGTTTATGGACATGAATGGGCAAACTCGTCAAAAATGAGATGGTCAACAGCTCCTACAGAGGTCTGGGCATGATTGCCTTCTATGTGTTTTTCTACATCTCTCTGGCTTTCCTACATGGCTATTTACTGTTTCTGAAGTAGAACAAGGGTTTAAACATGATTTCTTCCACAATATCCCTCTCTAGAGGGAATACGTGCGCATACTCCATATCTCTCCTCGTGCTCATTCTATCCACTGGACAAACCCTGTTTCCTAAACCGACGTCCTCTCGCATACAGCAGACACTCAGCACCTAGTAGGGACACAATCACTGTTTTAAAATACTCTACTAATTGGCTTGTGAATATTCATGAAAGCCAAAACATCATCTTCTATCTAAATCTAGGAGTTACTTTAATTTTTTTTTTAAAGTCTGCATTGATGTTTGCTTTTCCGAAGATAAAAGAATGTTCTGGATGTTCTTTATTCTTGGGACTACTAATTTGAAGAGAGCTGTCACTCGGGAGCACGGAGTCGTGTGGGGTATTGACATTGCATTGAATTATTTAAAGGAAATTAACAATGCTTCCTGTCCTTGGAGAACAGCATCTGTGAGAAGAGTCATTGGGCTGTGCCTGCCTCTGCTAGTCAGGGATCTTGTGGGGGCGGGAGGCCTTCCTCAGCACCCTGAATTTGAAAAGAAAATCTATACTATAGACTGCTAATTGCTAGTAGCGATGGCAAAGTTGAGGTGATAACTTCCCTTCCAGCGGGGGCCATAAAGAGCCCAGGAAATTACTTTCTAGGTTCAAGTTTAATGGACTAATGTGTGTTCTTGCGTGTGACGTGAATCATGCGGCCTTTACAAGCCAGCTGGGCACCGTGCGTTCACTTGAGCACCAGCGCCACCCTCTCCTTGTAAAGCGGGGACTTTATAGCTATGACTTCCCTGGCGGTGGTCAGCATGGCAGACAGCATGGCACCTGAGATGAGAGTATCCCAGGAGAACTCAGGGATGGAGGTGGATACGTGGGCCCTGCCCTCATGAGAGGTAAACTTTGGATGGGCGGCTGCAGTTCAGAGCTGCCTTGTCTCACACCGTCATTCTGCTCCGAGACCTACCTCCAGATACCAGGGCTCCCCAACCTTTTGTAAGGAGTGGCTGCTTTTCGTGTCCCTGAAGACTTGCGTGCTGACAGTGAAGTCTGAGGGGGTGTAGAAGTGCGGACAGGCATGGCCCTGAGTGCAGCAAGGGAGGGGGCTCTGCTGCCAGGAAGAAAGGGGGACAGGGTGAGGCTTGAGGAGAGAGGGCAGAGTCACCAAGACATACCCAGAATTCTCCACACCTCCCTGCCATGCAGCTGGGGTCCCTGAGGGACAACTCAAACACACCTTCCTCATGCAGCGCTCATACGACACCCCTTCCCACCGTCCCCATCTCTAACCACACCGTCCCCCGATGAACGTGGCTGTTCCGTCCCTCTGAGCAACCAGCCAGCCACCTAGCCTCTTCTCAACTTACCTTACTGACGCTTCTATTAGGATAAACGTAACGGGTTGCTGGTGTTTGTACGTCACAGAAACATACTTACGCATGACTGCCCTCACCCTTGAGCTGTTGGGGCTCCTGTCTCCACTCCCCCCTCCCCTCTTGGTTCCCTCAGACTACAGTCTTCTGAGCGAAGCCACAATAGCATCTTCATGGATCAGACCCTGCACACCCCATGTGTTCAGGAAGCGTGCTCTAAGCAGGCGTGCTCAACAGGTACCCGGTCCAAAAGCTGCAGGGCAAGAACTGCCTTCTCCTCCAGGCCCCTGGAAAGGGCGCAGCTGGCTACTCCCGTAACTCTTACAACCCCAAAGGAAGGAGGAGTGTTCTGCCTATTTCACAGAGGAGGAAACTGACTCAGAGACATTAAGGAGCATGCCCAAGGTCACACAGCTAGTAAATGGTAGAGGGACGGTATGGACTGTTGAGTCAACTCTAGCAAATGGCTGCTGTGTAGACCTACACACACCTAGTCAGAGGTTTGCTACAGCTCTGTTTACAGGGTAGAGAATTTAGAGGGAGAATTTATTTTTAAAGATTTATTTATTTATTATATGTAAGTACACTGTAGCTGTCTTTAGACACTCCAGAAAAGGGCATCAGACCCCATTACAAACGGTTGTGAGCCACCATGTGGTTGCTGGGATTGGAACTCAGGACCTTCGGAAGAGCAGTCAGTGCTCTTAACCACTGAGCCATCTCTCCAGCCCTAGAGGGAGAATTTAAGGGTGTGAAGAACAATTTAGAGGTACAAAGTGAACTACTTCAAAAGGACCAAAGATATCCAACTTTCTCAAGCTTGTCTGTTGGTTGGCTGGTGCCCCTGGGGATTGAACCCAGGGCCCCCGCACATGCTAAGCAAGAACTCTGCCCCTGAGGTATATTTCCAGCATGGGAGGGAATGAAGGAAGGAAGAAGAAGGTAACCTTATCTTTTATGCTCGTGCAAAAAATGGACTGAGTGGACTTTTCCATCCCAGAAGACTACAGATAATTCTGAAAGATAAATCAATAAAACAAAGGAAAGAGTGGGGAGCCACAACCCTACAGCAGCCTACATGGCCTTCGAAACACCATCCTTCCCTGTGCTCTGTTGGGTATCAATAACCATCCACAGGCAAACGGAGCTTCCCAGGGGACAAAGGCAGCTAAGGGCCAGCAAGAGCACTGGCTTGCTATGGTGGAGCCATCTTGTGTCCATCTGGGAAGCAGGGCCTCCACAGTACTCTCTGGGAAATAGGGTGAATCACAAGATGCCAGCCTGAAAGATCAGCCCAGCTTTAGTGGAGGTGCCCGCATCTAGCTGTGTCTACAGCACCACCCCACCTGAGTGCTGCCCTCAAGGGAAGCACAATGAACAGCGCCATTGTTTCTGGGAGGAGCCCAGCAATGGAGGGCTTACAGCTTATCTCCCTGCTAACAAAGCTACTACCACAAGAAGCTAGAGTTCCAGGGACAAGTGGCTGGAAATACTGAAGCTATACAGTGAGCAATGAGCCTTCAAGTACATTGTCTCCGTTACACTCTGTGGATGCGTCCTCCCTACCTGTCTGCTTACAGGGCCTAAACCACATCAACACACACACACACACACACACACACACACGTGTACTCACATGCTTATAACCTGGGATATCTTTCCTTCCATGCTTAAGAGCCAGTGAACTTCAGAGCCAAATTTGGAGGTCATACGCCTTGTCTGTGATGTGTGAACAGCTTTGAGCTTGCAGGGTTCACGTCACTCTACTTTATCTAATAGGCTTACCCAGCTTCTCCTTGTAATGTCTTTAAGATATTTGTTTCTTATATTTTCATAGAACAGAATAACTTATAAACCCCGTAAAAATTTTAGGACATAGAAGTCTTATGAAAACTTTGGACATAAACACGGATATAAAGGAAGGAAAGGGCTCTGTGGGCAAGGACCATGGAGATCAAGCAGGTGCTAAGAACGGTGGAGCAGGAGCTGCTGAATTTTGTGCTCCATGGCCTCTTCTGGGTTTTCCAGTAATAAAATCTTAAATTCGTTAGAAGACACTGACCTGGCTTATGATGCTATTAGCTTAGGTGGAGTGTGTTGCTTCACCCAGCTTGAGGAGTGGGCAGGATTACTAGGCATATACCCACCCCAAACACACTGCAACCTCTTAACATACATGCTGATTCAAAATCAAGGTCACAGACATTAAGGGGTGAAGGTAAGATCTTCTTGGACTTGAATAACTTCCATGAGTGAAGTCAACTTGAAAGATGGCAAAGAGCACCTGGGAAACAATCTTGAACCACGGGGTCCTGGATCCAGCCACAAGGGCCATCTCCTTCTCCTGGACTTTCTAGTTACAGATATGCACATTCATTTTCTCAGGCTAGTTTGTATGAGGGATGAAGAAAAGTAACTGGGTTTAGAGCACTGCAGTCATCATAGACTGAGCTCAAGCACTATAGTTATCATAGACTGAGTTCAAGCAATGGAGTCTTCATAGGCTGAGCTAAAGCACTGCAGTCATCATAGACTTAGCTCAAGCACTGCAGTCATCATAGACTGAGCTCAAGCACTGCAGTCATCATAGACTGAGCTCAAGCACTGCAGTCATCATAGACTGAGCTCAAGCACTGCAGTCATCATAGACTGAGCTCAAGCACTGCAGTCATCATAGACTGAGCTCAAGCACTGCAGTCATCATAGACTGAGCTCAAGCACTGCAGTCATCATAGACTGAGCTCAAGCACTGCAGTCATCATAGACTGAGCTCAAGCACTGCAGTCATCATAGACTGAGCTCAGGAACTAGCTGTCACTAAGCAGTGCAGTAGAAGAGAAAGAGGAGTGCTCTGTAGAAAATTGAGCTCCCTCCTTCTGGGGTTGGAGAGGCACTTGAGATTTCTCCAGTCTCCACCAGTCACACGGGGGTAGAGCTGCCCTGCCCCCTGCTCTCCTCTGGAGTTCCCATCAAAGCCACAGCAGCACCAGCCAAGCAGAATAAATGGATCTGGGAAATGGGAGCTGCATGTCCTCGGCGGTGTCCCTGGCATTTGGAAACACGACTGGATGTAGGTGGGTTTCTGGAGGAGGTGTCTTCCAGAGAAGGGAGACTGATAAGGAAGGCAGGCTGGAGGAGATGGTGGGTCAGGTGCTTAACACCTAAGGGACATGGCGTGTAAGCCAGATCTGTAGACAGCTGCAGGAAATATAATCAAAGTGTGCCACCCAGAAAGTCCACCAAATTTGCATATTCCACTATCATACTTCCTTGTAAGCTTCCTATCTCCTTCCATAAGGTGCTGGGTGATAGTCAAAGTCATATGATAGAACGGGAGCCAGCAAGTTAAAACACGCACACACCACACACACACACACACACACACACACACACACACACACACACACACACGGAAATACAGAAAAAAAGAGTTGGAAAACAATTTTTAAAAACAAACAAAACAAAACAAACCAACAAGCCCTAAAAATACCAAAACATTCAGAAAACATTTTGCATAAAATAATAACAGAGTGAGATTGGCCGGCAGCTGTTCACTGCTGGGAGAATCTGAATCCATCTACCGCGCTGTAAGACAGGGGCTGTAACCCCACTTTCGGCTCCACAAAAGTACTCAACTTCACAACTGTGAAAGCTAACTCCATATACAAATCCTCTTTCGAGTATATATAACTACATGCACCTTCTGTTGGTTCTGTGCCTTTAATCAGTTTTACACATTTGTTTGACAGGACCACAAGGTGTCTAGATACTTGCTCAAACATTATTCTTGGCATGAGGTGTAGCTCCATGGATGTCTAACGTGTTCAAGGCCTCAGTTCAATCCGTGACATAAGAAAAAAATAAAATGAGATTTAAAAAAAAAAATCCTAGGTGGTTCTGGGTAAAGGGCACTGCCTTCGCTAGCATGGGTAGGAAGGGCTCTTCTGTCCACAGAGGAAGGTGTCCATAAACCCTAACATGGATCCCTGGAGCGGGGGCAGAATTTTTCTGGCCTAACTACCTTTGAACACGGCTGAAATACAATTCCTTCCCAAGTATAGAGATGTCAAACTTCAGAAGGACGTTTCAGCACCTCCTTGTGCCAGCCCTTGATTCTATGACTAAATAAGAATGTTGCCCTCCTGAGCATCCTGTATGCCAGCCTCAGCCACAAGGACCTCTCAGCCTTCCTAACTGCGTGGGCCACTTCCTGACAACATTCTATGCCCCCTGCACACCAATAATATGGCTCTACATCTGTGCAGACCCTAATGTATGTGGTTGAGTTTTGAGGTTTTCTCCTCCACTACAAGTTGAGAATTTCATAGGTCTCTAAGGGAGATCAGAACTTGATTATGGAAGAATCACTCATCAAATATTATCTTTTGATTGGTTTGCAGATCCCTAAGCCTAGATATAAAAGGACCTGTCCAGGTTCGGACAGCTGAGGTGTGGAGGTGGGGAGAGACATTAAAACTGAGACCCAGAATCTATTTGACAGAGACACGGACAAGGGACAGTTTACAAAAACAAGAAAAGTTAGTACAAGTTAGTGGGAAGAATCCCCATTTCCTTGTCATATATACATATGTGTATATACATACACACACACATATATACATATGTATATATACATATACACATACATACACACACATATATACATATATACATGCATGTGCATACATACAAGGCCAACAGAAAACACTAACAGCCATCCAAGCAAACAAACAACTCACATACACATTAGGTATCACCTTAGCAAGAAATAGAAGGCCTGCATGGGTCATGGCCTGACTCTAAGCACCACCCATAATTCTCACCTCAGAAGGTGAGGTAACTTTCATGGGAAATAATTATATTTGAAATACATTCTAACAACCCACAGTAGAGACGAGCACCTGTCAATCCAGACTCCAGACAAGCTACCATTTTTATTTTCGAAAACAAGCCCAGTTTGTCCCCCAACTCAGGTACCACCATTATCATGCAAACTCGTGCCATGGTTTTCCATCAATAATCTACCAAAAATGTGAGTTTGTGTTGAGTGAGCACACACGTGTACATGGCCCACATGTGCGCACGACTGAATGTCTGGTCAGGAAGGACGGAAGGAGGAGGTATGAACAAAAAAAGCCCAGGACATACACACAGCCTCTTCCTCTCTAAGTGTACATGCCCTGTCACTCGGGTGCTAGCCTCAGATTTGACATTAACTGGCATGGAGTGGCCTGTCTCTAAGAACAAGGGATGTGGGAACAATGTCCACCTGGACCTTCACATACCCCAACTTAAAGTGGGGGCAAACCACCTCCCTGGAAATGTGTGTGGAAGTGGGGGGGCGTCTTCTTCTCACTTAGTGATCCCAGCACTCTGGACCCCTCCCCAGCTGCACTCAGAAACAGAAGAGAACCTCCAAAGAGGCTGCTAGCTCGCAAGTCCAAAAGCCATGCCTCCTTCTCCCTGGTCACTGCTACATAAAGTGCCTACCTGAGGGCAGCCAGCTCACTGAAGGAGAGAAAGCAAGCCAGGATGATGATAGGCTTGGCTGCGTAAATGTCCACATGGCCAGGGAGGGCAGCAAGAATGTGAACCGGTGACATCTTTCGTAAGGTCCCTCAAGGCTAAAACAGTCTTGGCAACTTATTCTCCCCAGGATGTTTGGAAATATGAAATATTGGAGAGAATAATATGGGTACAGATAGGTGTGTGTGTGTGTGTGTGTGTGTGTGTGTGTTTTCAAACATCTGGGATGGTTAGGAAAGGAGGAGAGGGTTACTGTGATCATTTTGAGTAAAGGAGTGTTCTACTCTTTTGTCACTATCAACACTAAATTACCCCCAAATGGAGAAGTCAGGGCCCTCTTGGTAGACGTTAACAAGCTGAAGCCAGGGTCCTAGCATTGCCCAGACTTGAGAAAGCAGTCAGAGCCTGTGAAACCAACAAATGACGTTCTGAGACGCGCAGCTGGAATACCAAGTCCCTCCAGACCCTGGCTGACATCTGCTCTCTACGACAGTGTGGATCTCCATGAGCCCTCAAGCAGATAGGATGGCAAGAGAAACTTCCCTCTTCCGCTCTCAGAGCCCTCAGTGCCACGTGGAGCCGAGTGTCCCTGCCCCTAGCAGTGTAACCTCTCCAGGTAAGAGAATAGCTCCTGTGGGACCATGCTCCAGGACTCAAGACTAACCTCTGGCTCAGGTCCCTCCTCAGCAACAACACACCGTGCAAGAACTTGAGACATCATCAGCTTAGCTTTGAAGGACTCCAGGCTACTTGGAGTTCAGCAGATAAAGCAAACACGATGCGGTCCTTGCTGTGGGTCGAGGGAGCTCTTTCTCTCAGGTCAGTTTTGGGGATGGGTGTCTACCTGTGGCCAAGTTTTTGACATTGCAACGGCTGTCATGCAGAGCCCCCATGCTGGAGAGCCATGCCATTGAGTGTTTATAATTGTAGGCTAGTCGGTTCAGATTTGCAGTGGGCCACATTATCATCTATCCTGCAGTGTGTGTAGCCCATGGGCGGCAAAGTTGAATACCTCCAATATAGTCTTGAGAGAGTCATGGTCCATGGGGCAAGGCGACTTGTTCTAGATCTGTGCTGTCTGGTAGAAAAATCTTCTCTTTAAAAAGAGGGAGGGTTCACTGTAGAGGGAGGGTAATCTGCTTAAAATGGAATCGAGAACTGGAAGACAGAGACTGGGCAGACTGGGAATCTCATGTGCTACTAGGGTCAATATATAGGGCCGATGGAGACTTGTGAAATAACGGTAAGATGGCGTTGACACAAAACCCCCTTCTCCTCTATCAGTAGGAATGAAATGCTCTAAAATGCAAATGACAGACTTCCAGAAGAACCCTGGAATTCACTTTGGAAATGTTCTCACAGTCCAAAAGTGTTAGCCACAGCAACCGCAAATAAGGTTCCTCCTTTCCCATTCCACCAACCAATTATTAGTATTAGATAATAATAGACCTCTTTCCACTAATGTGCTTCTTGACAATACCAACCCCAGTGGCTCTCTGTGGTCTAATAACTGAACAGTTGTTCAAACAAGGGTCTATTTCTGAGAACATGATATTTAAAGTCCTTAGATGTCCATGAAAACAAACCACAGTGGTTGAGACACACCACAGAGATGTAGTTAATTGCATGAAACATATCAAACTGAAAATGTTTAAAGTTATCTCAAGATACTATAAAGGGGGAGTTATGACAGAAGACTCCGAAGACAGATATATTCAGAAAACAATGATTCCCACTGACCTTGAAGGACAGTGTCTTTTACAAAATGGGAGCATACAAGAATATCTGAAGAAAACCTTGTTCCATCCGTTAGCATCCTGGGCCACAAAAGAATGCTGACCCCCAAAACCTCGCTGGGGTGGGGGATACTATTGTTAATGTGACCAGTGGGGAGGGGTTGACATTATTACCCATGAGCCTATGCTCGGGGTTTGGGGGTTGGTGTTCCAGAGGGGACCCAGCCTGAATGAAGGTGATGTAGCTGAAAGCAGGGCGTGTTTGCTCAGGTTAGACCCTACTTCACTGAGCTGCTTTTTGGATTTCTTTTCTCTGTTCTATATTTGGGATTCCTAGTTGGAAATGAGGGGTGAGAATCCTGGCACCAAATGATAGAGTCCAAGCCTTTGGCTACTTCCTTCTAATCAAATACTTGTTTCTTCAGTAGGACTCTGTGTGAGTGTGTGTGTGTGTGTGTGTGTGTGTGTGTGTGTGCGTGTAGAAGAACCAATGTTCCATCTTCTATTGTTTTGAGGCTGTCTTAAGGATCCCAGGCTCAAACTTAGAAAGTTTGAAGGTTTGAAGACCTTCTTCAATCTACCTTCCAAATGCTAGGATTATAGGTCTATACAACCCTATGTGACCTGTGTTGTACTAAGTCTGGTTCATACTGGTCAAGTCTTCAAATATCTTCTTTTGTTGTGGTTGTTTTGTTAATCTCAGTATGTAACAATATTTGGCCTAGAACTTGCAATTTAGTCAGACCTCAAACTCATAGAGATCTGCCTGTCTGCCTCAAGTGCTGGGATCAAGGTCTGCACCTCCACATCCCTGATCAGTAAAATGAAACCAGCACCACAAGTGGGACAGGGAAGGTAGCCAGGAGAACCTCTGACCCAGGCAGACTCCACCCGAGCAGAGAAACCCCACCTTTAGCCAACCAACCAAAAGAGAAACTGCCTTCAGTTGATCAACCAAAGAGCAACGTCCACAGAGCAGGCCCCTTCTGCCCACTCTCAGAACACAAGCACAGTTATGCTCTCAACCCTCCAAACAGAAGATTCCCCAAGCTGGTCACAGCCTCACTTCCTTAGACTGTGGGCTGCCAGCTGACTGATGATCAAGTCAGCAAAGATTACCAGCAGAGAACACAGACCACTGGAGACGGCTCTATGGGGCCATGCTCCAGCGGCTGGAGATAATGTCTTAATCCTCAGGTGGTCCACAGAAAGACTGACAACACCAGTTACTGTTTCACTCACTGTAAGCCTTGCTTCTTCAGAGACTCCTGGCTGCAACCAGCATTGACCCCTAGATGACCTTTGCTTATTGATACAGAGGCACTTCACCAATTTGGATTTTTTTTCCCTAATATCCCTTAACTTAAAACAAGAAGGGGAAAAGAATCCTTGAAAATTAAACAAACATGAACTTATGGTGTAAGTGTTTTAATTTTGAAATTTACCATAAGTAAAGCATGATCTGTCTATCCAATGGAATAGTACTCATCCAGATAAAGGACTCTGCACGGATCTTTAAGGCATCAGGCCAAGTGAAAAAAGCCAGTCATAAGGGACCACACACTGCATGATTTCCATGTAGAAAGAGACGAAAGTGATGGCTGTCTAGAGGCGGGGAGAACAGATGACCGAAGCCGCAGTTGACCGATAGCATATAATGGGGAGAGTTTTGGTCAGGAGCGGGGATATACAGTCTAAGTAACGTGGTGGCAACAGCTGAACGGCCCCACAAATACACTAAAGCCAATGAATGCTCTGCATCACGTAGGTGAACTCCAGGTATGTGAATCAACTGATCATTGTTAACTCTGGGGTTTAAATTAACTTAACTGCCTATTATCTTATCTCTGTGGGAGAGCTTTCTATTTCACTCTGAGAACACTTTACTGGAAATGTGCGCACAGCTCTGAGAATCAAGCAAGACAAAAACAATTGTTCCCATTTTACAGGGAGCACGTGCTCATGTGTGCGCACATGCATGCTCATGTGCGCAAGCACACACACACACACACACACACACACACACACACGGGATGTTTGTTTCTTTCCTGCTGGCTGGGCTCTGAGGACAGTAGGAAGACTGAATTGTGGGACATGAGTAGAAGGCCATAGCTATCACAATCTACATCGCTAACACTTCCAGGGTGTCTAGGGGTGTGTGTGGCTGCCACATACAGACAGTGGCTAAACAAAAGACATTGAAAAATGGCAGCCAATTCACGGAACACTTCTGAATAGTATGCGATTCAGATTAAACAATTTAGCTTAAAAACAAGGGAAGGGGGAGTCACCCCTGTAGTAGATATCTCGTGGGGTGAAATTGCACCCAATTAGATGTGCCCATATAATTTTCACATCAAACGTCCTGGGCTCCCAAAGGTGACTCATGGCACAGCCTGCTTGGATTTTCCCAAGTTTTCAAGAGCTGTGACAGCCCTCTTCAACAGAGCCATTTAACGTAGCAGAAGGTTAAGGTGGAAGCCACAAACACTTGCTTTTCTTAATTTACACCTTTCATCTACTTCCCCCAGAAGTGTCTTGGAAGGGCTGGTAAATTGATGATGTGCTGCCCGTAAGCATCCTTTTAAGAACAGATTTACAAAGCAAAATGTGAATCCCAGAAGACAGCATGAAAGTATTCTTCAGTTTTGACTTGGTGTTTTCATTTGTGTGGATGGGTGTGTCCAAGCATGTGCCTGCACAGCAGTGTGGAACCAATACGTCAGCCTTGGGTGTCTGCATGGGAGCTAGTCACCTCATTTTTTGAGACAGAATTTCTCACTGGGACCAGTTCTCACATTTAGGCTACGCTGGCTGGCCAGCAAGCTCCAGCACCTCATTTCTATCTCCTGAACCCTGGGGTTGTAAGTGTGTGCATGCTATCATGCCCAGCTTCTTACTGGAGCATTACGGATTAAACTCAGGTCCTCATGCCTGTGTGGCATACACTCTTCCGATGGATCCGCCTCCCAGCCTTCACACTATGCCTCAGGGGTAGGGTGAGCTTTAGTGGCAAAATAAATTGGGTTTGGGTCCTTATTTGTTAAGAAGAACATTAGGTAAGGGGGAAGCTAATTTGTCAGGAAGGAAAATAGACTTCATTGCTGTGCCCCCTCCCAACACCCTGCCATACACATGCCTTGTATTCTTGCTTATGCTAAAGCAAAACACAACTCAGAAAAAGACCAGATCTGTGCACTCAGTAAGCCAACTGGACATGGTGGTGCACACCTGGAATCCCAGCGCTCAGGAGGAAGAAGAAGCAAGAAGATAGGAGTTCAAGGCCATCCTCTGGTAAATACCAACTCTGAGTCAAGCCTGGGTCATGAGATCCTGTCTTAAAATAAAACAAGCAATCAATCAAACAAAACAAGATAATAAGAATATTCGGTAAATCGTTTAGCTGCCCAATAAACTCTTATATTAGAGTGGGGCTTCTCTGCCTTCAGGCTTCTGTCCTGAGGATACTTCTCTGTTTTGGGCCCGGGGTAAGGGCTCATCACTGCCTTGGGAGCAACCCCTGGCTGCTATGCACTGGATGACATCACAACTCCTGCCCAGTGGGACAACCCAGACTGCATCCAGGTGCCTCCTGTTGAACACAACCCCCAATCCCACTGGAAAACCACTGAGTACCAGTCTGAAAATGTTCGTATGCCCAGGGCTGATGCACACCCTGGCTGGCAGACTTAGGTCTTGGATCACTGCAGCAGGCAGGTAGCAAACCTCCAACCTTCAAGTTCAAATCCGAACAGTCGCTGGAGATCAGGAAACCCAAACACTAGGGTGATGAGGTAAACAGGCCAGGGCCCACCCACCTCTCAAGTCACACAACTCCAAGTGTCCCTAATGCTGTAAATTACAAGGTCCAAAGCCACAGGATTAGTAATAACAAGGACAGCAGGCCTAGAGCAGGACTCAGGAGAGACTCCAGGGATGTCCTGGCTTCTTTGAAACCCACAGCTTCAAGTCTGTCCATCTGTAACAACAACGAGAAAACCTCCTAACACTCTCCTTTCTGGCGGGAAGTGAGGCGAGGCTGAGGGTAGCAAGGCTGGCGAAGGGTGGTATTTTTATCTCCGGTCTTTTTAAAGGAAGGATCCAAAGTACAAAATAATAAACCCAAGCCCAAGTCTAACTCATAAATCCAGAATGTTCTGCATAAAGTCAGTCCAAGTGTCTAAAAGGTCCAAGACAGACGGCAGCCATGCCCAGAGAAGAGAGGAGCTGGCACCGGCTACTGTGCTGACCTTTGGTGTATGAGTCAGCTGCTGACTTCCCTCTCACTGCCAAGGGAGACTCGAGCCAGCTCAAAGGGGTAGACACGGAGCAGCAGGAGATGTGGGGGCGCAGACCCTAGACCTAGATGTGGGGTGCACAGCGCTAGAGGCAGGGCACAGCGCTAGAGCCACCCTTCCAAAGAATGACACTAACACCCTAACACAGCAGCACCATCCCGGGGGCGGGGCTTGCTTTCTGGACACTGTGCCAGCCACTCACACCGGAAACGGCCCGGGCCACAGGAATGGCGGCAGGCACCAGGGCCCGGCAGACTGGCAGGGTGACTGTGTCTAGGCTAACGGGATGGGAAGTGAAGGTGAAACCAGGGAGGAAGCAGTTGCAGTGGCGAGTCTGGAATGGCCTCTGCTTGCTCAAATGAGAGCATCTGTGATCACCAGAACCCAGGCTCATGGGTTTGATGGGTTTCCATGGTAACCCTTCTCTCTGGCACCCAGGAAGAAAGAAGTCCGAACTGTCCTTGTGGTCACAAGTGCAAACTGGAACGATGGCTTGCTTGAAAGCAAAGACACACCCTCACCCCTACCCCCACCCCCACCTCCACCCCCATCTGCTTCTCATGCACCTGATTCCTCTGTCCACCAACATTCCAGTACAGGGTTGTGTCTCTAATCCAGGGGCCAGGTTCATCACTTGGCACTAACACCTAAATTTATTAAATGTCATATTTTTTACCTAGACATGCAAAAATATCTCATACCCATGACCATGACCATTATGGTATATGCCGGAAACCAAATTGCTTTGGTTTTTTTTCCCCATTTCTTCCCTAGAAGCTGAGCATTCATGGACGTGTATATTCATGTGAACACGCGTGTGTATATGCATGTTCTGGTGTGTGTGGATGTGCATGTGTATATACATGTTTCGGTGTGTGTAGATGTGCATGTGTATATGCATGTTCCAGTGTGTGGATGTGCATGTGTATATACATGTTTCGGTGTGTGTGGACGTGCATGTGTATATGCATGTTCTGGTGTGTTTGTATGTACATATGTATGAATGTTCTGGTATGTGTGGACATGCATGTGTATATGCATGGTCTGGTGTGTGTCAACATGCATGAGTACACATGGAGGTGGACCAGAGAGAAGGGTGGTCGGGTGTCTTTTCTGATCGCTTGCTACCTCATTCACTGAGGCAGGGAAGGTCTCTACTTTGAATCCAGAGCTTTCTGATTCAGCTAGTACAGGAAGCCAGCTTGCTCTAGGGACCCTTTGACTATGAGTCTCTCAGTGCCATCGTGGCTGCTGAGGGGCACCTGCATGCGTGGTTGTGAGCCATCTTCCCAGCCCTTACCCCAATATCTCACACAAGTTTCCCAAATACAAGCGAGATGTGCTGGCTCCCTTTACATATGTAGTGTGAAAGCAATTACATAATTAGAAAAGCACTTTCCCACTATGTTCCCAGCAAGTTGTCAGAGTATCTGAATAGGCGTCTCCTTGGGGACTGGTGCTGCGGTGTGTAGGCATGACTTTCCTCTAACATCCACAGTCATGCCAGCCCCTCACCTACTGGGGTCCACTCTCCTTAGATGAGCTCCCCGGATCTGGGCTGGCGACAGTTGCCTGACTGGGGTGGGGGGTGGTGATTCCATGTCCACTATCAGGGTCCCCAGCCAGGCTAAGCAGGATAAATTTCCTCAGGCCGGCCCAAGGGCTTGGTGGCAGCTAGCTCATACCCGAGCACCAGCTGTCTCTAGCTAAGCTCAGTGTCAATTCAGGCACAGGCAGAATTTGGGCGGGTGCCCAGTTCCAACACTGATAACATTCCCTAGGGCTAATGCTCAGAGAGGAAAGGTAAGATTCCTCCCTCCAGAGTGTGAACTAGCAAAGGGAGTGGCAGAGATAAAGGCTTGAACTGGGGAGGTTTCCTGCACCCCCTTGGGGTGGCTTCTGCACAGGAGAATCAGTGCAGGACACAACCACGCTAACACTGGGGAAGGTGGGCGCCACGTTTTCCACACCGCAGTGGAGCCCTGAGGCAAGAGCTCCCAGAAAGTGGGAGTGGCCTCAGTGAGAAGACTCAGTGGGGGAGGCATGCTCCGCCCAGTGGGAGTGGCCTCAGTGAGGAGACCCAGTGGGGGAGGCATGCTCCGCCCAGTGGGAGTTGCCTCAGTGAGAAGACTCAGTGGGGGAGGCATGCTCCGCCCAGTGGGAAATGACCTCAGTGAGAAGACTCAGTGGGGGAGGCATGCTCCGCCCAACAGGAGCTCTAATGCACTACCTCCCACTCATTCTAACACCTTCTAGGCCCACTTTTTCTGCCACCAAGGAGAGGAATATAAAAGGACAGTGGCTTCCAGGAAACCAGGACTGGGAGGCCAGTCTGGTCAGATGTCCATCCAACCCCCCCCCCACCCCACGTCGCTAAGCGGAAGGAACTGATTTCAGAGCAAGCTGGTCCACAGAAACATTGAGTGCACAGGCTGCCTCCTACGAGTTACACGCGGCTGCAGTTATTGTGCCAAATGGGGAGTGAACACTAAGGGGAGCTCGGGCTAACAGGTAGGTGAGTCAGTCAGTCAGCGTTCTAAAACTGAGTGTGCTCATGACAAGCATCTCTACTCCCATGGAGACCCAGGCCACAACAGATCAGACACTGGTAAACTGTGAGGAGCGTAACATCTCAACAACGCTGGCATGAACACATCTGCGTTTAGAAAGCTACCCCAGCTTCCACCTTCCCTTGCCCAAGTCACCTTCAGATACTGTCTCCTGGAGATGCTGGCGCTTGAGACCCAGGCACCACACAAAGTGATAGCAGCCATCTACTCTGCGATGTCACGCACACAGAGTGTAGTGTGGCACCTGACATGCAACAGGCAATCCACAGATTGGTTCTGTTCCAAAACCTCCTTTAGGTGTTTCCTATAGAGATGTCAGATAGATAGATGGTTCTTCCTCACCTTTAATACGGAGACCTCAGTCATCTTTGTATATGCCTCATTGTAGAATAAAACTGACTCTCTCATGGAAATCTGGCATAGCCTGTTGTAAGCACACAGACTCCTTGATATTTGTCTTACATTAAATGTTTGCATCTTTGTTCCGTGATGTTTCCACGTTAACTTGAGAATAAATGTTAGTCACACACACACACACACAACACAACACTGGAGAAGCTGTAACAGCAAGCCTGCATGGCCCACCACATCAGCACCCTGTGCGGTTCTCCTGTAAACCGCACAGAACTCAGGTAGCGTTACAACAGACAAATCCGACAGACGGTGGTGGTCCTAGCAATTCTTAGGTCACAGTACGTAAGGAGGAAGGACACAGGCACCAACCTGCGCAGATGCCAAACATAGGACTAAGAACTTCACGTCCCCAGTAAATGTAAAACAAACCAACTGTTGACCCAAGTAAACTAACTGGATTCCTGCTAACTCCATTGGTGTGCTGATACCACCTGTCACGTGACCCAGCAGAAACCACATCTCCCATACCTTCCCCGATTCTGGCCTCAACCATGACTTTAGACAAAATGGCACCATGCTAAGCAAGGCCAAAGAGTATCCTACCCTGGAACTTTTATGGGGTGTGGGGGAAAGCTGAGTTCCATCAATGTCTGGCTGACAAAGGAAGCAAATGCCCCCCCTCACTTGAAGTCGGAGAGAGAATATGCTCTCCAGTCTAGTGTCCCCTGGCAGGGATGGCGCTTCAGGTGTCCCTAAGGTGCATATCTCCACCTATCCCAACAGCTGGTTATCAAAGTCAATGAAATCAATTATTTTTTTTTTAAAATGAAGTCTTTGCTTTGTAACTCAGGCTGGCCTGGAACTTGCTATGTGTCCTAGGCTAGCCTCAAACTCACAATCATCCTGCATTAGCCTCTCCTTTCCACATAACCCCTTTCAGGTCAGGTTTCTGGCACCTGTCACCAGTGTCAGTGCCTGCGTTTCTCAGGTTTTAAAGAAAGGAGGCATCGAGTAATTTCCCTACGTCATACAGAAGAAGGTATTAGTATGAGACTGGCCTCTGTCCTGGCCCCACAGCTTTGACTGGTCTCGTCTACCATCTAAGACCAACCTCCCACTCCTACTGAACCTTCTACCCCACAAAGGACCCCAGGGCACTCAGTGAGATGCGTAGCTGCTTCTAGGGTTCCACAGTGTCCTTGGAAGCCAACTGCAAACACAGAACGCTCTCGAGCCGGAGCCTCTGCCTGCACCTGTGTGTCTCCCCTGGACCCCGCCCATGCTCCCCATGAATAAAGGAGCAGAGCTTCTCCATCATGGAGCAGTGCCACACCCGTCTTGCTTCTTGCATCTTCATCTTCACTTTGGAGCCTTTGATGAGAAATTTGCAAGCAGACTTCTCCCGTATAGGAAGCATCGATAGGGCCCTTTGTCCTACTGTTCTGGGAGCTTCAACTAGGTAACAAATTGTCAGAAAGTGTTAATCATCAGAAAGAAAACTTCTGATGTCAAGGCTTACACCACAGGCTGCATACCCACCATGAAGGCGTATACACAGGCCTCACCTAATGTCTTCAATATCTCCCAGGCTCTCTAAATATTGGTGGCTCTTCATATTCTTCTTGAATCTCCTTTGACTTGAACAAGCAGGAGGCAAACAAACTTGTGCTATCAACGCACTCGTCTTCTAATTTGGAAATGAACGGCTCTTCACGGTGCCCGCCTCACCTTCTATCCCCGTGTTTGAGGTTGGCCCTGTTCCGGACCCCTGAGAGATAACCAGTTCTAGGCTTCCCTCTCTAAACCAAGTGACTGGATTCCAGATAACCGGATGTTACCCACGCCTGGAACATAACTGGTAACTGCTCCACCTCCTCCATCCAGAAATAAGGAATATATCCTCGTCTTGCACATCTGTTTGTCTAGAAACAGGCTCAAGGTAAAGGGCTACAGAGCATGGAAGGAAGAAGAGCACAGTGAGGCGTGAGTGGACAGGGTTAGGGCACAAAGAACAAAGGGACCAAGATGGGGGAGGGGAGCTGCAGGCAGGGAATGAGAAGATACAGTGAGGGAAGGGCTACGATGAACCATAGTGAGGCACAAAGGATTGCTACCCACACTGCTGGTGGCCCTCCAAACATCTAGCAGCAGTTTAGTGTCTGTGCTCTGAGCAGCAGAGGTTCTTTCTCGGACTCTTGTGCTCCCCACCCCACCCCAGCTCAGGGCTGAGAACCCTTGCTCCCGCAGAGCCCTGCTGCTAAGCCATTTCCAGCAGCCCAGATGGTCCAAAAGGGATTCTGGGTAATTATCTTTTTGGTGGTCCAACCATCATTAGTTAACTAAGTTCTAGAGTGGAGCCCCTGGGTAGGGATTTACAGGAAGCAAAAAGAAGAGTAGACAGACTGGAGGCAGGAAGCCTTGTGTTTGCACAGCGGCTACACTGAAGGAGAGCTGCTGAGCGAGCATGTTTCCACGCAAGATGGACAGTCCCTGAGGACTGAGTGTCCTCAGAAAAAGTTAATAAGGCATTTAATGCTTTTTAAAAATGCTTTTTAAAGGGACATCGGGATCTAACTGAAGTCTATAAAATCGTAGTACATGTCACAGAGGAAGACCAGGATCCAATTAAAGGGGTTCTTATGGGGACTCAGAAACTATGTGAAGAGAAAATCCTGGCTCTCCCCAGACCCATCAATCTATTCTCTACTTTGTAAGCAAAGTCTAGAAAGCATAGTCTCTAAGTTTCTATGAAATGATAGATAGATAGATAGATAGATAGATAGATAGATAGATAGATAGATAGATACATACATACATACATACATACAAACATACATACATAAACATGTATACATACATAGATGATAGATACATAGATATATTGAAAGATACATAGATAGATACACACATAGATATATGATAGATACATAGACACATGGATGGATGGAAGGATGGATGGATAGATAGATGGAAGGATGGATCGATGGATAGATGGGAAACAATCCTGGGTAGTCCTTCTTCCTTTAAGAAAAGTTTTCCATGAGGGAAAACATGCCAATACTTGTCCAAGGTCACATGGCAAGCTATAGAAGCTAGGCTAAGACAAGGATTCTGGCCCCAGGGTCTCAGCCCAGCACTGAGTCCCTTCTGTTCCATTCTGGAATTTAACTTCCAGAATGCTGAGAAATTCCATGAACTCCAAACATAACTTTACTGAGCGCTAGCATGGTCGCTCATGAAATCTAGCAGAGAAAACACATTGCTTCTCAGAAGCTTCCAGAGAGCACCTGGGCCACAGAGGAAAAGTGTGGGCAACCGTTGCAAGGGGTGGGGGTGGGGTTATAGAGAGGTTTCTTGCTAATAAAATCACTTCCAACCCAGACTGACCCACATTCAGAAACCCAGATCCAATTAATCTGACATTCGTAAAGCCGGTGCAGTAGTGTGCTGTGCTCTGCTCTGCTGCAACCCAAACATTTGAAAATTTACTTTGGGTTGAATATTACCAGAAAATCCTCCTGCCAGCGAGTGGGCTGCAGTTCATTTCTGTGTATGACAACATCAATGCTCAACGCTCAGAACTCCCAGGTCCCTGGAGCCCGTCCTACAGGCTCTTAGCTGGTGGATTTAAATCAAGGTCCTCAAAGTGTATATCACTCACTGTCCAAGTCACATAATGCGTTAATAACCAAGGGCTATTATATTGACTTATTCTAAGTCAATCACAGCAGAAATGCATATTCTTTGGTTCATTCTTCATCTAGATGTTCAAATGCACCACATTTGTATTAGGGCTAATTAATGCGCAGGGGTCCACTCTTCCTGGCAGAGCATTAAACGCTCTAGTATTGTCTTCCGGTGAAGATTCTACAGTCATTGTTCCCATTTATACTGCAGACTAACTCCTCCCCATGGGGAGATGGGCTGAGGGAGGGTTGGAAGGTAGAGGTGCTTTTGGTGTGTGCCATGAAGAAGCAGTAATCCACCCTCTTTCAATGCCAGTATTCTTCCAAGTGGCCAAAACCAAGGTGCAAACTTGGAACCACCACACGGCTTCTATTCATGGGCTCCTGCAAAATCAATTGCCCGACTCCTCCCAGTGGCTGACTGTTCCTCGTGACTCCAGGCTCACAGTCACTCCTTGACTATAGCTTAAGACTGATCCGTTCGACGCCTCCCCTTCGTGCGACCAAAGTGTGTTTGAAGCTGTCTTATTGCATATCTCTCAAAGCGAGGGCAGCCCGTTGATTTCGAGGCGTACCCCCCTACACACAAGCATCACCACCTTGGTTCTCACATCACTTCTGTAGATTTACTTTTCTATTATTGGGGTGCCTAATCATACAGATTTAATGTAGCTGTGTTTCTTTTCTCCTTGAAACTTCATTATTTGAACAAATGGGACAATTCATGATGCATTGAAACTAGGAAAGCCTATTGCTGAAGAGAGTACTCATGGGATACTTGAAACTACACCATTTCTTGCTCTCGTGCATGACACAGGCCAGGTAAGAATGACGAGGATAGTCTGGTATTTGTGCAGAAGACCTGTCATTTGCCAAGCACTCAGACCATGAACAGGAACTCCTAAACACCTGGTGACGCTGTGCAGTCAAAACGGCCTACCTCCACTCCAGAACTTCCTAACCCCTGCACTTTCTTAACTGCAACCCACAAGGGAGGTAATTACCATTCTTCTCACGTGGTGGATAAGCACACGGGACGATCAGCAACTTCCTGACTGACACATGAGGAGACAGCTAAGTACAGGTGTGGGCATCGTGGCCCTTTCCCTCTGTAGTCATGGCCACCCCGTGCTTCACACAGGGTGTGAACCATGGGCTCACAGTTGCTCTCACTGTGAAAGTCCACAGCTGTGTATGGAGGAGCCGAGACACTCTGAGTTCCATACACACGGAGTGAGCTATACAAGTTCAAACGCAAGAAATATCACCAATAATACCTTCCAAATATTTTCCAATAGATAAAAACACAGTTCTGGACTAGGAAGGTAGCCCACCGGCAAAATACTCCTGTACACTGCACAAAGCCTGAGTTCCTTTCCTAACCGCCCCCCCAAAGTTATATCAAATAGCATGTACACTTAAACCCTGAGTATCTAAATAAAGTCTCCTCTATAATAACATTCCTGTGCATATCCTATCTCAACCCTCAGCCCTGCCCAAAAGACTCCCAAACTGCCTAGTTCTTCTGTTTCATACATCCAACTAGGAAAGTGCATTCTGCATGTTCCAGACAGGCTATTCTACCGCTTCCAGAGTTGGCTTGAGGTTGCTGCCCAGTAGCAAGTGTTCATACAGATCTTACTAGAAACCCTCACACAGGGTTCCAGGGGAATGGTTTGAAGTCAGAGTCCACAAGCACTGGGAGCAAGGAATCTGCCAGTACAGACAGGTCAGAAAGCCTGCCTGGACTGTACTTTCCTCCCTGTAGAATGGGATAATCTAGCCAACCTTCCCATGAGGCTTCTAGTCACAAACATGGACATGGGACGGCACAGTGCTACACAGATGGAAGGCTGCTTCAAGTCGTACTGGTAATAAACAAGTTTTACTGAATGTCTGGCTAGACACTGGAACACTTGAGCTGAACAATCTATGAGCTTGCCCCCCAGAACAGGAGAAATTTCATTTTAAGGAATAGCAAATATTTTCCCAGGCCCTCGGCTGCTTCATTAGTGCTTGCCTTATTTGGGGAGAAGGAAAACTGGCTGAAGGATTGTGGCGGTTTTATGTGCCGTGAACTGGCAATGTTTTGGAACAAAAAAACAAGTTTTACACAAGGGTACTTATGGCATCATTATCACGTTTTCCAAGCCTAGGACAGTGCTTGCCAGGGAGGGAAAGAAAAAGCTGAGAACTGGGAACAGTACTACCTTCATGACGGCGGCGCTGAAACAAGGGGGCTTTAGAATAACCCTCCGCTCATGTGTACATTTATGGTAAACTAACCCTCCTGCATTTACCTTATAACAGTGTTACAGGTAGACATACTTATGTAATTTATTTAATGTTCTCTAAAATCCATGCTTACTTAGGTTTCATACAATTTATTAAGTTTTTTAGTCTGGCCTGCAGAAAGGGGAAAAATAGAAGCAGATGTGAGCCCACTATTCACAGTTAAATGTTCACTAGCCTCCTGCAAAGGGTAGGACTGGCTGAAAAATGTGTGTACAGCCACAATTCAAGTGGGAGCCTGCCCTGTCCTGGTCCCCCTCCCATCTACATCAAGGAGTCTCTGACAAGTGTGAGGCTTCTTGAAGCCAACCAAAGCCAAAGAACAAAAATTAGATGGATGGATGGATGGATGGATGGATGGATGGATGGATGGATGGATGGATACAGACAGACAGAAAGATAGATAGATAGATAGATAGATAGATAGATAGATAGATAGATAGAATGAAATCTCAAGCAAAAAAATGTTAAAGTCTGATTGGAAACCTGTTACCTTCTGAAAGCATGGTCCTTCTGCAAAGTGAAACCTGACAGTCCCAGACAGCCCTCAGGCACATAATGATCTTCCCGGGTAGCAATAAACACCTCCCCTTCCTCTCAAGAGCAGTCTAGGTTTATCAACCAGTCATCTCAAAACCTTATAGGAACCTCTGCCAACCTGCCTGGGAGACACAGTGCCCATCCCACTCAACAAGTCTCTCTCTCTCTCCCTCTCTCTCTCTCTCTCTCTCTCTCTCTCTCTCTCTCTCTCTCTCTCTCTCTCTCTCTCTCTCCCTCTCCCTCTCTCTCTCTCTCTCTCTCTCTCTCTTCCCCCTTCTGTTTCTCCATCTCTCCGTCTCTCCATCTCTCCCTCTCCCCTTCCCCCGTCCCCATCTTTTCTCTCTAACTCTCTTCTTGCTCATGTTTACCTTTCAATTCAACATTTACCAACCTCTTGTCATATTTCCCATTTCCTAAATAAAGACTTTGTCACTGACCATATCTTGGTGCTTTTCTCTTCCCTTATTTTTTTCCTTCTTCGGGTGCCTTAGGAGAGGCTCAGAACGAGCTAGTGAGAAGCTCTAGAGAAGCAAGCCAGAAAGAAGGACAGAGAGAGTGGGAGGTGACAGAGTCAACTGCTTTAGATAGCATACCCAAAGTCATAAAGTCCCTGCAGAGTCCGTGCTCCTCCTCGCTCCTCCTACTTCTCTCCCTCATCCCCTCATCCCAAGGTCACTGCCATCTACTAAGCAATGGAGACTACACTACAAATTTGTCATTGGGGCTGAAAGTGTGCCTCAGTGGCAGAATGCTTGGCTGACAAGGACAAGGTTCTTGGTTCAATTCCTGGCATAAGATAAAATATAGAGGAGGAGGAGGAGGAGGAGGAGGAGGAGGAGGAGGAGGAGGAGGAGGAGGAGGAGGAGGGGAAGGAGGAGGAGGAGGAGGAGGAGGGGGAGGAGGAGGAGGAGGAGGAGGGATGAGAAGAATTAGTAAATGTAAGTAGTAAGCTATCATTAGAGTTGAGACACAGAGACACATGGAATGCTCTAGCATAACTATAGAGCCATGACAGGGTCCAGGTAGGAAAGGACAGATGACAACCGAGGCTGTGCTGTCTGCAAGCTCTGCGCTAATGCTCGTAGAAGAATTGAAGTTCAGGTCTGCTCCAGTGCTTTGTTTTCGGTCATGTACGAGAAACTTTGTACAGAGCCAGCAACCGGTCAATGGCAAACACTGCTTATCTGGGTGGCTGCTGATAGTTCCGACAAAAATATCACACCCAGTTTATTATTCAGCCACTGGCATTACAGCGCTCAAAAGGAAACCCTCCCTTACTTATTAAAGACCCCTAAAGTCCCACAGGTCGCAGACGGGGGGGGGGGGGGGGTGGACAGGGAGAAGGCCGGTTATAACAAAGCACAAAGACCCACCAGGTCTTGGTTCAATTCCTTCCCCAGCTTATACAAATACCTACTGGACTCTTAATGGGGTCAAATATCACCTAGATGTCAACCAAACAAATGGTCTGGCCTGGTTAAGGCTAAACTTTTAAAAACTATTATCTGTTCTCCACCATACCTCCCCCAACATAGGGCCTAGGATGGGGCAAGTAATAACAAAAAGCGCTACGTCCAGCAGAGACCCACACGTCTGAGGTGATATACAAGGGGACTGGATGCAGGAACATGTCAACCTTCTTCAGGAGTCAATATAAGCCAAAGATCTTAGAGGAAGATGATGTGGTGTCTTTTCTTGTTCTAATGTGGACATGTTTTATAAATATATGAGGACAGGTAAGACTTAGCCAGGGTCTCAGGAAGTCCATTTCTAGGAAAGTGACCCGTTTCAAGTCAGTATGGGAAAGCGAGGGTAGACAGTCAGGGGACATCCTCACAGTGTCCTCTGGGCTTCCGCCTTGGAACAGGGAACCAATGGTACTGCATATCTCAGCAACATCAGTTTCTTAGAACTGATTTTCCAAACCCTTTCAGCCACGCTGAAATTAAACTTGTACTCTCTGTGCCCTCCTCCTCTCTCAGCAAAAGTTTAGTAAGTAAAGGATGTCACCTTTTATCAGCAACAAGAGACCGATGTAGCACTACAACAGTGACTGCCTCTTTCCTTCTGAAGCTCTCTCCACTTCTCAGTCACCAAAGTGATTCTCTGAGAAATATCTCTACCTCTCAAGAAGGGACAGAAACATCATGACTCTCAAGAGGTTGCGCACCGCCAAGTTGTAACTACTAAGCAGCTACTGTGCGTGCGTGCCAGCTAACAAACTGGGAATTCCCTTTGTCAAGAAAAAGATCAGAACATAACTGCACAGTTCCAGGGGTAGATCAATAACCGTCAGAAGGAAAAAGAGAAAAAGCAGGCACTTAATTCACCGCCCTTTCATCTCAATGGAAGAGCAAATTTCCTGGGTGACAAGATTCTCCTTCTTCTCCGAAGTCTTGACCAATGAAGAGTGTGTGAAATATTTACGACTGGCCTTTCTAAGTAATACCAGGAACACACTTACAAATACAGTCATTAGAACCTAGACAGCAGAGGGAAACCAGACCGGAGTTGGACAAGTCGTGGTAGACACTAGTCCACTTTATTGGCAGAATGTGGTGGGGACATACAAGAAGTAAAATATGGTCTGTCCACTGTGCATTTCAGGGGGAGGATGCCCAGGCCTCCACACAGAGGACCCTTCAGATCATGTCCATGCCAGCGAAGTGAGAGAATGGCCTGTGAATGGACGGTAAGTGATAATCCTCCAGGGCTTCAAAGATGGCGCAATTCATAATGCACTTGCTACCCCAGCTTGACGGTGAGTCCGATCCCCCAGAACCCATGCAAAAAGGCTGGGTCTGGCTGTTATCCTACTGCTGGAGAAGCAGGAGATGAGGCTCCCTGGGGTTTATTGACTGGCCAGTCTAGACCAGTCAAGCTCCAGGTTCACTGAGATGTGTCAATACAGAAGGTAGGTAGCTATTGAAGAAGACACTTAAATGTTGGTCTCTGGCCTTCCTACACACACACACACACACACACACTTCAATTACATCCAGCCTTAGGAAATTATCTGCCAAAAGTCACTGGCCCACCTTCTGAAAGAAGCCATAATCAGAAATATTGTGCACGCAAAGGCAGGATGAGGAACTGAGTTCATGAATCATAACTTAATGATAATAATAATAATAATAATATCCATAAGATTAATAAAGCAGTCCCAGATCTTGACCCTGTGAGGTTTCCATGGAGGTGCCAACCTTAAGACTTCAGACTCTTAAATAAATGGTGTGGTCTTCTTGACACTCTAACTTTGCAAGGGTAACTACTGCCTCACCTCATGCAGTGGCAGACCACAGCCCGCGCTCTCACAGGGGCTGGAGCAGTCGCCACTCTGACTTGACTGTGGGACAGACTCTTCCTTCCCGGCATAGCTCTTCCTGTATATTTTGGGCTCCGTGATCACACAGTGTACCAATTAACACTTCCTCGACTAGAAGCACAGTCTTCTGGGAAAAATACAGTCTCTTCGGTGTGGCCGGGGAGTTCTGCCATAGCTTGTAATTTTGGCTAAGGAAGTGACTTCCCGTCTGACAGGAAGCAGATGCCAAAGCTCACTACTTTAGCCGCCTGCAAAATTCTTGTGGAAAAGTTAAACAGAGAGAAAGCCTCAAGTTCCCTCAAGAGAAGACAGCCCTTTATCAGGCAGAGCCCAACTCTCCCAAGATGGCCAACCTCTCCCCGACCCCTATTTATTAAAATGAGTTTATCTAACAAACAACCCAAGTGCATTCAGTCCTGAAGAAGTAGGGCTGGTCTTTGCTTTGGAAACAACAGCCCTTTGAGAGCTTCTAGGACATAATTACCAGTTGAGTTTTGAACTTTGCCCAGATAAAGGCTGATACAGCAGGCTGGGCTGTTTGTTCCTCTAATCAACTAAGTTCAAGTGTGAATAGAAGCTGACCTCCCTTTGTACCTCCAACCTCCTCTAAGACAAAGTTACTTTTCTCCCTTTATTAAGTACTAAGTGTATTTTTATAAGGGAGCCTGAATCTTTAGTTTTGTGGGTTTTTTTTTTTTAATTTCAACCCCTTGGTTTGGGGGTGGGGGAGTGTTATTAAGTCTGCTGACGTTGTTTTTAGGGATGGCAAACACTAACAAGACTTACCAGCTGACAGCTAAAATTTAAATCGTTATCAGAAATCGTGTTTCCTTCCCTAGACCCCACCCTCATATCCACCAGAGCAGGTACCTACAGGCAGCCATCTCTGAAAGCTGGTGTTGGACAAAGCTAACATGCAGATTTAGGAAACTTAGGAAACAATGCCGAGAGCCGTTGCTTGGGCTCATACAGGCGACCCCCACAGGGGACCCCTCAAAGAGTGCCCGGGACAGAGGTGGTCAGCACATGGTATTAAAACAATCTGCAACTGATGTGTCATTTACTGGCATCTTTAATTGTTTCTTCTCTTTTCTTTTTTAATGCAGTTCTCTGTCTTTCCTTTTTCCTCTTTCCAAGCCATTCCCCAGCCAGCCTCGGGCAGTAAACAGTTAATATTCCACTCCCCCGCTGCCTTGGAAAGCAAAGGAACAACTGAGACATTGTCCAGTGAACAGGGCTCCCAGGGACGACATTTCTGTTTATGCCCCAGTTCTCAGACTGTCCGTTTCCACTGGGCACGTTAAAGCCTGACCCACACGACGGATGCCTCCAGAGCTGAAAGGGCTCTGCTTCGCTTGTTTGAAAGCTTCGGGGTCTGTTTTTGATTCAAACCCCAAACTTCCCCTCCCCTGCACCCCGCCTTTTACCCCAGAAAGTTGCCTCCTAACTCCGAGACTGTGTTGCAATTCCTTCTTGGAATCTTTTGCCAAGAAAAGTAACAAAATATTTTTGAATACCAATGTTTGCATGGTTTGGTCAAAAAGGGTGGGGGTGGTTGAGTGGGTGGGAGGAGAGGTCCAGACAAGTGGCCCTGCCTTGAAAGCCAGGGTGTTTTTAACGATTCTCAAAAAAACTCCTCTAAATTGTATATAGGTGAGTGGGGACCAACGATGAACTCACACTCAAACTCTGGGAAACAGAAAACATTTCAAAATCCACAGAGCCTTCAAAATACCCAAACTTTAGCCTCAAAAACCATTATTTCGTCCCAGTCCAGGCCTCTGTCTGATGTACTACTGAAGCCACAGCCCACAGACGTCCCCCACACCATTTTTAAAAAACTGGCGAGGGTGGGTTTTGCGAACTTGGGGCCCGCTCTGTGAAAGCCTAACTAACAGTGAGCCTGCTTCCTGCCTGAGGAACAGACATCAACAGCTTTCACTCCTGCAGCAGCTTAGGCATCAAAAGGGTGCCATTCTGCACACAGATGCTCTTTTCTATTGGCCCAAGGCATAGGAAGATGCATAGGAGTGTGCATACACTCTGGGGCACACACAACAGGCTACACACACACACACAGGTGCACACACATACACACACAAGTGAACACAGGTGCACACACACAGGTGTATATATACATACATAGGTACACAGACAGATATATACACAGTTGTGCCACATAGTGGGTACACACACATATACACACAGGTGTACACATAGGTGCACACACACACAGGTATATGCATACATACACAGGTACATGAGTATATACACATTTGTGCCTCACAGTGAGCACACACACATACACACAGGTACACAGATACATGCACAATTGTGACACACAGTGGGTATACACACACAGGTGTATATATACATACACAGGTACATGAGTGTATATACATTTATGCCTCACAGTGGGCACACACAAATACATGCACAGGTACATACACAGGTGCACAGACACACACACACATATATATATATATATATACACATATACATATACATATATACATATATACATATATATACATATATATACATACACACACACACACACACACACACACACAGATACATACATAGTTGTGCCATACAGTGGGCACACAACACATGGGTGTATACATATAGGCTCATGCAGAGGTACCTATACAGGAGGTGTGCATTCATATAGTGGACACAGACAGACAGGTGTACACACACACACACACACACACACACACACAAAACATAGAGTCCACACAGGAAATGAGATTTCTGACAACGGGAAGCCTAAGTCCCTGGATCCCCTCATTATTTGAATTGGAGACATAGACACTTTTTGTCACAAACTGGCCAGGAAGCCTGCAGATGGGACAGGGGCTACTACTGCCCCAGAGCACCAGAGAAAGCAAGTCCACATTGCCGGGATGACTCTACCCAAACTGTAGAAAGCCACGTTTTCCAACCAGCCGTGTGTACCTCTCTCTTCCCCTCAACTCCCAGCCCAGTCTCTGGCTGTAGCCCCACTGTGTGCTCTGTATGGGATGGGGGGTGCACACCCCCTTCATCCCTTCGGTACCAAGCCTCTCCAGATCCTTTTGCCTCCCCGCCTCCAGCTCCTGTCACCAGGTGGTGAGCTTTTATGGCCTATTTGAATGTAACAAGCCACCCCTCCTGCTCTAGGAGGAGGAGGGCTTGTTAGCTGCCATAGTTTCTTATTACTCAATTTCAAAGCTACCCAGAGCAGGAGGGAAGATGCAACAGTCACATCCTCCACCTTCTCCAGCTTCTGACACCCTCAGCTACCCAGTAGAAGGCAAACCAGGCAGGAACTTCTTGGTGGGACAATTAGCACCATCTCTGGTGCTCATATTCAGGGGAGCATCTGGGCTCTGGACCCTCCAAAGTTTAGAGCTGACTTGTGGGTTTGCTCCTCAGTAGCCCCAGACCCAGCCTGCCCTGCTGCCCCATTGGCCAGCTTTTCTTCTTGGGAGCACCAAGCCCTCTCTGGAGTTGCCTCACCCAATTCCAGCTGAGAGTCAGCACCGGAAACAAGGCCTCACCTCCTACCACACTAAGACTGCCAGAGCCTCAGCCTCTATCCAGGAAAAGGCCACCTTCTCTCCCCTGGGTGCCAGCTTCGTTCCCTGTAAGATAGGGATAACATTTCACAGCTCAAGTTCACAGTAGGGAAACTTACGAGTAGTCTGCTACAGGTTCTAGGCTGTGAAAATATTATTTTCTCTGTGTCATTATTTATCACTATATCTGTTTGGATTGTGGTATTTCTTCAGTTGCTAATTCGGGTGTTTGTACCCCCTCATCTCATCCCTGCTTCAACAGGATGAAAGCGGCAGGATTCTGCTGATTAAACCCACCTGTCAGAGAGCATGTCCCCAATACTGCTGGGGAAGAGGAATGTGAACAGAGGGAACAGTTTACCTGGCATCTCTCTTCCCACAGCCAGCGCCGGCCCATCCAATGACCAGCCTACTGGTAGCCATCTCCTTCAATGATGGAAGGGGCCAGGGGCAAGTAGAAAGACTGTTAGGAGTGGTCTGAAGGCTTCAGGCGCACTTAAAGCAGAAGCCAGTTCGTCCCTGGTCACCAGGTTCTCCGATCTTTTCCTACAGGCAGGGGTAGGGAGACAACAGAACCCAGACCCCAGGAAGTAGCAGGAGCTGGCTCTCCAGGCGTCCCCTCCCTGCCTGCCCACCCCAAGTGCTTTTTTTTCCAAGTGGCAAATGAATCATGTCAGACCAAAAGTCATTTAAAAAGTACACGTTGTAAAAGACCCATACTCCGGCACTTTCCATTTATTAATTATGCTATGGATTAGGATCAAAGTGAAGAAATCTTGGTGTGCTTGAAATAAATGGCTTTTGTGGTTACCTAAATCCTCCGAGTCCCCTGGAATGTAATTCCTTAGGCAAAAACAGCTTCCCAGACTTCTTGACTCCCCCCCTACACACACACACACACACACACACACACACACACACACACATACACACACACACACCGATAACTCAGGGAGGTCCAAAGCAAGACCTACAGGATGTAATTACTTGGGTTTTATTTTATGTTTTAGTTATGAAGTATGTAGTTCTTCCTCTTGATAGCCCTGCCGGCTCTAGGTTCTTAGTTTCTGCTGATGAATCCTAAAGGCTCCGGCCCTTCTCCCTCCTCTTTCCTGTCCTCAGACCTCACTCTTCTTTCTTTCCAATTAGATTCAAATTAAAAATAACATTGAGTTGGCAGTGCTGGATCACATCTTTAATCCCAAGACTCGGGAGGCAGAGTCAGGCAGATCTCTGTGAGTTCAAGGCCAGCCTGATCTACAGAGTGAGTTCCAAAACAGCCAGGGCTACACAGAGAAACCCTGTCTGGAAACAGAAATAAACAACAAACCCCTAAGGCCAGTGATCTGGCTCAGTAGGGGAAGGGTGACTGAGTTCAGTCTAGAATCCACATGGCGGAAGAAAAGAACAGATCCCGTAGGCTGTTATCTGACTCCTGTGTGCATGTGTCCACACACTAAATACATAATAATTATATAGACACTTTTAACTTAATGACTCAGGCCACTTGAAGTGCCATGGGCTTTTAATCCCAGCACTCGGGCGGCAGAGGCAGGCAGACTGCTGTAAGTTCAAGGCCAGCCTGGTCTACACCCCTGTGAGTCAGGGTTACATAGTAAGGTCATGGCTCCAAAATAAAAACATTCTTTAGTCTAAAGCTTCTTTAGACTGTGGATTTCTTACCTCAAGAGGAACTGGTGGAAAGACTGACCAAACAAGCACAAAACACTTGCTGGGATTTATTTCTCATCAATACACAACAATATGACTTAGGGTCTCCACACTTCCAAATTCCCAGGCAGACTTCTGCAGTCTGTGGTTTCTGTACCTCTGACTCAATAATATTCTTTAAAATAGTCCTGAGTCATAATTTAAAACCAACTCCTTGGCTTAGATGCCTAAGAAAAGTGACTACTAAGGTTGTGGCTAAAGTAGCAGATGGGCAATCAAAGCCTGAGTTCCTGAGGCTAAGGAGCCACACCATTAACAAGAGGGAGGGGGAGGGGGACTAAGGAGGGGGAGGGAGTGGGGAGGGGGAGGGAGTGGGGAAGGGGAGAGAGAGGGGAGGGAGAGGTACAGTCCCTGGGAGCCTCCTAATTCCTCCACATGCATGCTCACAGACACACAGACACACCCAGGCTCATGTGCATATACACACTTGTGCTGGCACACACACAGGCACTGCACACAAAGTTCTTGAAGCCTTTGCGGAATCTGGAGCTACTTAGATACTGAAAGAAAGCACAGAAGAAGAAACTAGTGTATTCAAATCAATGCACTGAAATCTATTACTTAATTAAAAATCCATCTGTACGAAGTTTATTAACAACACGGAGTACAGAAAAGTATTTCCATTTCTTACAATCTTGTCTCCAACTTAAATAGAGTGTCTATAAATGAACATGGGAACATTACTGGATTCTTTCAAATTAAGAAATGAGTACACTGGGTGCAGCAATAAATATACAATACGGTTGTCAAACTCAGGAACCAGAGCAGCTCAGACCAGATACGGTGGCACTGCGTAAAGAAGACACCCACTGGTGGGAGGGTAGTTTCTGCTTTGGAAGCAAAAGTATTCATTATCTTACCCCAGAGTCTAGCAATATGGATTTAAACCAAAACCCAGAAAAAGCTGCTCTGTTCCTCTATGTTTGTCAAAGCCCTGAAGAAAACCCTGCTGACAGTCAGTCTATGCACGCCTGCCCAAGGGCTCTTACCACAGCACAATTCAGAATCTTAAGAGGCTGTAAGCAAGAACTGGAGAGGCAGCTTAGAAGTCGAGAGTACTTAACCATCTTACAGGACTAAGGTTCCATTCCCAGCACCCACGAGGCAGCTCACACAATCTATAACTCCCGTTCCAGGGGATCTGATGCCCTCTTCTGGCCTCCAAGGGCACCCCGGATACCAGCACTCATGTGGTAAGCATACTTATAGACGCCTAAACACACAGTTCTTTAAGAGCCAATAAACAAGGAAACTGGAAGCAAAGGGAAGAGCCATCAATACAGACAAAGAAAACCAGGCCTATAGTCCTACAGTAGAATACGTAATCATGGTGGAGTGAGTAAACTGAATTTAAAGGGAGGGGGGATTCAAATAGAGCAGTTTATTTAAAAAAAAATCAGTGTAAAAGCATGAAATATGGAACCATTAACATTAATTATGACACACCACAGGTTCAAGTGCACACATATGGACAACTGTATAGGCACCCACACTGAACTACACAGACACTGAAGCCTGACACAGTGATCCCATAGGGAGGAAAGACTGTGCACTTGGGAGAATAGCAGAAATCAGTCTGGTTTTGTTCATTATTTCTAAGAATGTGTAAATAGTGTATATACATATGCATATGTGCTTGTGAGTGCAGGCTTCAATTATGTGTGTGTGTGTGTGTGTGGGTGTGGGTGTGTGTGTGTGTGTGTGTGTGTGTGAGAGAGAGAGAGAGAGAGAGAGAGAGAGAGAGAGAGAGAGAAAGAGAGAGAGAATGCTGGTTTTAATTATGTATTGGATGTGTGTGCATGTAGGTGTGTGTATGTAAGTGTGGATGTTAATTATGTATAGTTGTGTATGTGTGTACATGTAGGTTTTAATTATGTGTAAGTGTGTGTGTGTGTAAATGCCAGTTTTAATTATATGTTGGATGTGTGTGCATGTAGGTGTGTGCATGTGAGGGTGGGTTTTAATTATGTGTAGGGGGGCGCGCACGCGCTGAGGTCAGATGTGATGGGTCTTCTGTAGCTAGAGTTGCAGATGATTGTGTGATTATGAACCATGTGACAAGAATGCTGGGACTTGAACTTGGGTCCTCTGGGAGTCCAGTCTTAACCACTGAACTACCTCTGCAGCCTTTGGTTTTATTATTTTTAAAACAGCCATGTTCAACATGAGGAGATGATTAACAATTATTACATTCATTGTCAGTTAATAATATATTTGCTACATTATCTCTGGACTTTTTCTGGATGTCTTTGTCTGTTTTCATTTTAAAAAGCACGACCCAACTCACCTGTCCTGGAGAACAGAGGAAACAAGCACACATAACACACCCTCCCATCTTGAGTTTCTCTGCACTACTTGAATGGGAGAGCAGACAAGCACACTCTAGGCAGGACTCAAAGATTCCAAAGATCTATACAGATCTATCAGGGAGCACATGCGCTACAGGTTTATGATCTGAGAAAAACACACAACGAAAACTACTGTCTACAGATTCACATCCATGCGTAACTTGTCTGCAAGTCTTCGGGCATTGCCCACGTGGTGAACAGGGCTATAACTGAGGACGGATGAAAGGCTCATAGTAATATGACTCCGTCTCTTGCTTGGTCCCTGTGCCATGAGCTCACGCCTTTTTGTCCTAAGAACTCACAGAGCCTCAATTCCTCAACGCAATAATTCCACTATTATATAATGGAATAACCCACCTCCAACAGGAGAGTCCTAGAGCAGACAGAGAGACACAGGGCAGTAAGGTGTCCAGAGATCCACCCCTCCTTTGCCTACGTGTGCTTCCAAGAACAGTGAAGCCACAGCTCTGTGTTCTAACTCTCTGAGTTCAGATTTCATCTGTGCAGTTTCCTCATCTCTAAAATCCGAGTGGCAGCAGCTAACCCCTAAGGGTGGTAGAGGGCTAAGCCAGTGATTACTGAGAAAGGTGTCCGATGTGGCCAACGGTTCAGTGACACCAGCATGACTAAGAGAGTACCTGTGTGTCTTGCCACCTCTTCAAGTATCAGGTCAACTATCAAAATGTGGGCGTGCGTTGGAGAGATGGCTCAGTAGGTAAGGGGCTTGCTGCATAAGCAGCGGGGCCTGGGGGGCATCTGAAGGACCCACTGAAGAATGTCATGCACGACCATGCTTACAATCCCAGTTCTGGGAGGCGGAAACAGAAAGATCCTCACTGGCCAGGCAGGCTAACTCAGTGATCAAGTGCCAGGTAAAAGTGAGTATCCGCCAAGGAAGGAAGGAAGGAAGGAAGGAAGGGAGGGAGGGAGGGAGGGAGGGAGGGAGGGAGGGAGGGAGGGAAGGAGGGAAGGAAGGAAGGAAGGAAGGAAGGAAGGAAGGAAGGAAGGAAGGAAGGAAGGAAGGAAGGAAGGAAAGGAAAAAGAGAGACCTAAGGAAGAACCCCAGAAGTCAACCTTTGATTTCTACACACACACACACACACACACACACACACGCACACGCACGCACATGCACACACATATGCACACAAATATACATACATATACTCATGGGATGAGAGCTTGCTACTAGGAGTGCTATCAACACATAAATTCTAGGATAAAGTCTTAATGTCAAAAGAAAGAACAGGAGGAGGAAAGGGGCTGAGAGAGGAGATGGCTCTGGCCTGCAACTGTGCAGTCTTGTGTAGTAATTGTGGCCCTGGAGTGAAGTGTGACCAAAAGTTCTCCAAACCTTTCAGTTTGGCTTCTGTTCTGAATTCTGGCTATAGGGGCCTGGGCCCAGCAGGATCCTGAGTTTGCCTGCTGAAAACCTGTGTAGGAAATTTCACACAAGCATCCAGACTCCAGAACACTCAGCCAGGTCCAACCCTGCTGGCCTCCTACATAGATAGTATGAGCCACCCTCACAGCCCAAGCCTATTCCCAGGGGCCAATGACTGCCCTGCCTCTCCCTTACAAATGTCCTGCGCCACTCACTCCTTCCACACAGATGTCCAAAGGCGCACTAGCTCACAGGCCAGATTTTAAATCATGCACTCAAACTTCTGAATATGGTTTCTGGCTTAAGACCTGTGCTTGGTCTGGCATGTGATGACCTTACAGTGTGATAAATAAAGCAGACTGGGAGTTATCACATGTACATAAAGTAGCAAAGTGGACAGATGAAACACTTGTGTTATAGAAGAAGAAGAAACCTGCTCTTCCAAATTAAATGTCCAGGCAGCATTAAAAGTTATGGTCGCTTCAGAAACACCACTGTTCCGTTTTTGTTTCATTTTGTTTCGTTTCGTCTCGCCATAGTTAACTGAAAGGTGGGACACAATGAGACCTGTACCCATGGCTCCTGACGGCAGGCAGAGCCAGCCCAGCTCCTAATGCCGCCGTCATCCACTTCTCCGGCTCATCTTCATTTCTGGTTCTGATGAAAAAACTGTCCCCTGTCCCACTGCCCTGGTTATCTTTAACTGTCACTTTGACATGCCCTAGGGTCATCTAGGAGGAGACCAACTGAGAAACTCCTTAGATCAGATTACCCAGTGGCCGAGTTGGGGATCATCTTGATAACTGCAGGGAGAGTCAAGCCTGGTGCGGGCAGCAGGGACCTGGGCAGGTGGCCTGAACGCCTTAAGAAAGCTAGCTGAGTATAGACGGCCTTCCCAGGCAGGCAGCAACAGCACCCTGCCCGGCTCCTGCTGTACTGTAGAGTGAGGTCCTGGGTCAGAGGCCATGCTGTGTGGAGCAGCAAGCAGGCTTGGCTTCACGATCCTGCTCTGAGTTCTAGCCCTCGCGTCCCTCAGTGATGGATTGCAGTCTGCAGATACAAACTGAAATCAGTCCGCTTACCCCCAGTTCCAGGGCCTGGAAACAACACTGTGGGTCTTTTGTGACTATAGCACTTTTCTGTACAGTATGTTGTTCTAATAGAAAACGGAGAGAACATCCATCAGAGAGAAGAGCGGTCACAATACTGAGAAACAACAGGATTCTCGTTTGCCACCAACAATCTGTGATAAGAAAACAATGTTTCTAAAATACACAAGTAAATGTTGCCAAGAAACAAAAGAAAAGGGTTTCCAGCAATGAATAGTATGTGAATGGGAGCCAGGGCAGAAAAGTCTGAGAAACCAAAAATATAAAATCAGGAATTTCATGAAAATACCTAACATTCATTTTTAAAATTCCCCACGACCACAGGAACGAATCACAAAAACTCCTGCATCCACGCGAGCCTACCATCACAGATTGCTACTGGGGAAGCAGAGAGGGCAGCACAATTTGTCCTCTCCTTATAGGAGTTCTCAGACTAGCTCAAACCAGCTGTCCTTGGGGAGGACAGATATTGTCTATACCCGGGGGGGGGGGGGGGGTTCTATGTGCAATGGCAGCAGACTTGGTTCATGCCCCAAAAATTTTGAGAGAAATAAAACCAAAATTTTTAAAAAAAATTTTTCTTAACATAGCATAAACCTAAGGGCTTGGAGAACTACTTTGGCCATAAAGCAACAGAAAACCACTTCGAACTAGTTAAGATGTGGGCTCCTCTAGATAATCCAGAACTGGAGCTAGCTAGCTACACAGAATTAAACTGGTGTCATCCTGGTATCCTCCGTGCACACATTTTAATGGTCTCAGAGGACAGCCTTCCATCCCAGGGTCAGAGGCCTGTGTGCGCTAACAAAGCCACGATACACCTATGTGGAAACAGGAAAGTGGTGCAAAGAGCCATGGATTTAAACTCTCTGCATTACAATGCATAAAAATGGACAAACCTCGGTTGTATGTCTGTTCCTGCCCAATCTCACATTGTCAGATAGGAAGGACAGGGCCAGGTCGTCTGCAGCAGTGAAGCAGCAGGAGTGGTGTTATCAAAAAGAAAAGCACCGTAGGCGGCGTAGGCGGCATGCTCGGCACCAAGTCCACCATAAGGTCCCGGCTGGAAGGATAGCACAGCAGCACACAGCTGTTCGCCAAGGCTACACCTGCCAACCGAGCACTGTGCCTAAGTGGGGTGGGAAGCCCTGTGGAAACGGAAGTGGCTTCTCCCAGTGCCTCTGACGATGCCTTGTAATTCTCCACAGTGCTATGACATTTAATGGAAGAGGGCTACTACCACGTCCCAAAGAAACTGTTTTAGGAGGCTAAGGATGTGGCTCAGTTAACCAAAAGTGAGGCCTGGGTTCAGTCCCCAGCACATATGAGATATGGTGGGGTACACCTGCAGTCTTAGCACTTGGGGCTTGAAAGTGGGGGGATTAGGTGTCCAAGGCCTCTCGAGGCTGCACAATGAGTCGGAGGCTAACGTGAGCTCCATGAAACCCTGCCTCAAAACAAAACACTATTTTTGTTCCTGAGTTCCAACAAGGTTTCCCAGGAAACCCAGTTATGTTCTCAGTCCATTATGAGGTATGTTTGTTTATACATGAATTTTATTTTCTGCCCCCCACTCCCAACAAGGCCAGCTTCTCCTTTGAGTAGCAACAGGCTAGGGAACAACACTTCACTTACAATCTCTCATAACCCTGAGCAGGGCCTAACATCAAAAGCCACAGAAAGGGAATGAAGTCAGAGGAGACCTGAAGACAGATGTAGGTAAGGATCCGCCTAGTCTCTGGACGGTGTGGCCGAAGCAGCCCTGGGGCTACACTGTGGGCTTTGGTCTCCTCCTTCTTGCTTCCTTGGAGTGGGGAGGACTAAAGGCCTTTACCCCTACTGCTCTCAGACCCATCTCGCTCACCATCTCTTTCGGATTGCACCACCCCAGTGATGTATCTAATCAGTGCCCAGATCCACCCGCTATGTGGGTCTGGGCTGAAAAACAGATTTCGTCACTGTCTGGGGCCATTTAGCAGCAGCTTGAGATTGCAAGGAGCCTGTAGCTGGATGGACAGGAAGCTTCAGGGTAGGGCGGGGCTCAGAGGCACACCATCAGTGGTACCTGGCTCCCACCGAGAAGCCAGACTTTGGACATCACAGTCAAGACATCGCGACAAAGACATTGCCTATACTGTCATATGCCCACTTGTGCCCAGGCAACAAAAACATGATTGGGTATCTGGACTTAACTGGCCTGGGCATTGTCAGTTCCGAGTCCTTGAATATCATAACCAACTTTCAGTCAGGTGGCAGAGTCAAGTGTCTGCCTGTAGCCGACCTGGGTCTTTTTCATACAATGAGATTTCAGCCTAGATTTTCAGAATTATATGATAGGCTGTATATAAGGCGCATGTCTGTCGATGGCCATCCTAAGGGTAGGAACTATAGGGATCAAGATTATCAGGACAGGAAGTTACAAATGTGGGGGCTAAAAGGCACAGATCGACATGAAGTGAGAGAAAAGTGAGGGTAGACTGTGGTAGTGATAGCAAGGGGCTGGAGTCAGAAATACACACACACACACACACACACACACACAAGAGAAAGGATGGGTTATCAGCACACAGGATGGGCTAAGAGCATGGAACAGGGAATATGAGAGAAAGAGAAGAATCAGGAATGAAGCCTGTTTGGGCCACCAGCTATTGATAAAGACTGCTGAGCTTTAGCTTGATTCTTAATTCATGGTAATTTTCCTACGGCATCCAGGGAGGGCGAATGTGGCAGGCAGGACTCGAACCTGAGAATTATTGGTCATTCTTGCCTGGAGATTCCCAGGCAGCTCTTCTAACTCAACAAAACCTTCCACATAAAAAGTTGGGTGTGGTCACGTGTGCATCTATCACTTGAGGGCATTGGTGAATAGAGAGACAGGAGGATGGCTGGGGCTCCCAGCTCAGCTCCAGGGTTAGTGAGAGGCCCTGTCACTGAATAAGGCATAAACTGATAAAGCATGACACACGGTATTATCCTCCCCTGGCATCCTCACACATGTGCATGGGCACACACACACACACACACACACACATGCATACACACACATGCATACACACACCACATTTGAGTGTGTTTGATAAATAAAAAATGCAGGGCTAGAGAGATGGGTCGGTAGGTAAAGGATCGTGCCACCAAGCCTAATGATCTGAGTTCAAACCCCCAAAATCACATGGTAGAGAGAACTGACTCCCACGCATTGTTCTGTTACAGATGTGCAAACCATTAGCAAATCAATCACAAAATAACCCCATGAACACTTACTACAGCCTTAGCAACATACATCAACAACCCATCGATGACCAATTTCTAGAGTCCCCATCTGAGCTCTTTGCCAAGGTCAGGGGCCTCTATCCTGGGAGTCTTAACTAGGAGGCCGACGCCCCACAGCCTAGCTTTCTGGAGCTTTCCTGGAACCATGGTCCCTGGAAGTGCTGCCACAGCAATTAGACACACTTGGCTGTGAGCTGGAGTGTGTGGGGATGGCTTGTCGAGTTACCGGCAAACCCTGCCACATATCATAACCCCCCCCCATTGTGTTTCTCCTAAGGCACACTACCATGTCAGGTAGGGAGAGAGCATACGCTCAGTGTGCAAACCAGGGCTCTGGGAACACTCTGGTCATGATGCAGTCACACTGGGTCCAAACCAAATTAGCTCCAGAAACTGGTTTTCTGCCTAATCAACAGAGCCAGGCAGGGGGAGGGGAAGAAATGAAGGACAGGGCTCCTTGGCTTCAAGGAACTTACAGTCTGGTGGGAGAACTAGGCAGGCCTTAAACTCAGAGTTAATCGGCAAGGCAGGGAATGGCGAGCAGGGAGGAATGGGGGCCAAAGGGACACTTTTGTTTTATTTACTGGAAAGATAAACAGCCCAAACCATGAGCTGAGCTCTAAGACCCGTGTTAATTTAAAACAGGCTCCTGTGTTCAGTAAACAGAGCAGGTGCTGAAACCAAGGCAGCGTCACAAAGAAGGTCCCCATCTTGTCCCTTTCTGCTAAGTAGACCTCCGCAGAGAGGCAACCCCTCCTCTGGAAGGGGTCTGAAGCCCCCCACAGATCCAAGACCCAGTGAAAGACTTACTTGCCTTGCAGAACCCAGAGCTTACTGAACCTATTTTAAGAGAGAATCTTTTTTTTTTCCCAGTAACCTTATTAAAGTCTGTGAAACAAATGTCAGGAAACACTAGCTAGCAGGGATCTGCCAGAGACTCTTCCCCAGAGCACACCAGGACCCAGCTCTGAGAGATGGCAGAGAGCCAAGTGAGGCTGCCAGTCCTCCCCCATTTGCGGTGGGCATATCTTTCCCACAGGAGCCAATGGCCTCTCTGAAAAGTGGGTGTGTCTGTCCAACAACCTAATCTGGGGATCACAGGACTGACCCAGCTCCTGGACCTCATCAAATAAACATCCTTTGCCCACTAAAATAACTCTAAAAGCAATATTGTAGCTAAAGTGGTTTGTCAAAGGATACACCTGTAATCCTAGCGCTCTCTCCAGAGGTGGAGACAGGAGGATTGATAATTTGAGGCCAACCTGGGCTACATAGTAACATTCTGTCTCAAAAGGGGGGAAAAGATGAAAGAAGTAATTACATCAGAGACTGTAATTAACAGAGATTATGAGTACACTCAAGGCCTCTGAAATAGCCCTGGAAAAACTGAGCATGCCGGGGTAGCAAAAGCAGATGTTGTGTGTGAATTATCTAAGATGAAGAACTGAGATCTGGCAAACTGGCAGCAGCAGCTGCCGGTGAAGGCCTGGAAGGTGAACCCTTGGCAACATCAACCTTGTCTGCTGAGTTCTGGAGAGAGGGGAGTTAAGGACTCAGCTTTCCAGGGAAACCTAAACCTTTTCTTTCCCTAAGTTCCTCAAGAGAATCATTCTAATGACAGCAATCTGACACTGACATCTCCTTAGCTGCAGGTGACACACACAGAACTGAGAACTTTCAGGAGGATAATGTATGGCTCTGTATCAAAGGAGCGATTTTTAAAACCTCTATTCCTCTTCTAAATTCTTCCTTCATATCTATCCCAAAAGAAAAGGGCCGGGGGGGGGGGGGGGGGCAGGGCAGAGATATATAAAGGTTAACAACAAATCAGGGCAAAAATCACATTAAGGACTCCTACAGGTCATTAACAGCCTTAAAAAAATATAATGACAGCCTTAAAAAAATATAATGACATGAATAAGTACTTACTGACTTTAGTAATTTTTGTTTTAAATAAATACAAAACTGGAGCCATTGAACATGGCCAGGAGCAACAGAAGGTTAAAAAGAAATAGAAATACTAACATGGAAGAAAAAGCCTAAAAGGAAATAAGTATCTCTGGAATGTGAGACTGTGGGTGGTTTTCAAACTGTCTACAATAGACAAGTTTATGAATTTATTTATAAATGCTATATTCGTTTAAAAATTGATTTCATGGGGTTAGACCATTGGCTTAGCAGTTAAGGCACTGGCTGCCCTTCCAGAGGACCTGGGCTCAGTGTCCTGCACCCACATTGCAGCTCACAACTGTAACTCTAGCTGCAAGGGATCCGACAAGTTCACACAAACATACATGCAAGCAGAACACCGATGCACATGAAATAAAAATAAATGTCTTCCATTCCTTTAGAGGCAGAAAGGTTCAATTAAAATATGAGCAATTCTCATCCTTAAATAGTCTAAGACCTGTCAGTCATGGATGATATAAATAAGCTATAAATGGGGAAATTGTAAAGAAAAGAGATGGTGTTGGGGTCGGAATAGCAGCATCTTCAATGTGTATAAGCCAGAACTGAACATGGAAAAGATACAAGGAGCCAGTGCTTCAGAGAGAGGGGTTTCAGCACACAATAAAGATGGAACTCTCATAAGGGCGATATGAGGAACAGTATGGATTCCAACGACCTCAAACTTTGGTTCTACTCTGAAAGAAGGGAATACTCTGGAGCTTAAACAATCCTTTGTGACCTGGGTTTCTATCACTGTTGTGAGCAGCCACAAGACCAGAGCCCAAGCCTTGAGAGCATCAGAAATTCTGTAAGGACCAAAGGATGACTTGACCACTTGATCTTGGGCTCCATCACAGTCCTGGCCTGCCACGCACCTTGGAGACTTCACCACACACTTTTCTTTAGAGTGCTGTGATTCCACCAGTGGCTCCTTTTCCCTCCAGAAGGAAGCCTGGGTGCCTACTTCTCTGTGCTAACTTCCCTAAATAAGCCTGTGCGTAGTATTGACACGCTTGCTTTAGAGACAAAACAGACGTGCTCACTGGAGCCTTGTCTGTGAAATGGGAAGGTTCTGACTCAGCTGTTTCCAGGAAACACAGCCTGAGTATTCTAGACAGGTTGTCTGAGTTATGGGTAACGAGATTAAATAAATAAATAAATAAATAAATAAATAAATAAATAAATAAATAGCAAGAAAGCACACACACACACACACACACAGCAGAGGGAAGGAAGACAGTCCACAGAAAGGGGTGGGAAACTCCTTTAAAAAAAAATCAATATAGATTCTCCCTTGTGACCCAAAATTCACTGCTCTCCACTGAAATAAATATACATATGCCCTTCTTACAAGGTGCTAAAGAGTGCCTGGTAATAGCTACAACATCTATAACCAGAAGCCACATCTCAATCTGGAAGATGGCAGGGATCCTAGAGCCACACCCTCACACAGCCTGGTAAGGAGCTCTCACTGGTACACCCCCTGACAGTATGGGAAAAAACAGGCACTCAGTGTTCTTGGAACCAACCTACTCAGCTGTCTACTCAGTGGTTTAGAAGATGGGTTACCTGGGCCCAGTGGCCCTTGCTCCACACCCTGACAGCCCCCACGGCTGCAGAAGGGTCTTTCTCAGAAGGGTGATGGAACATCTTAAATGGACAAGGCAACACCAGCACGGTCCTCTAGGGTTGTCATTGTTTGCCGCTGGTGTCCTTTTTCTCAGGGTCTAGGAGGCTTTTTCCTTCACAGGAAACAATCAGAACGCATTCACAGCAACCAGCAACCAGTGACTGAATCTGTACAAGCATGACCTCTCAGGAGAGAGAGAGAGAGAGAGAGAGAGAGAGAGAGAGAGAGAGAGAGAGAGAGAGAGAGAGAGAGAGAGAGAGAGAGAGAGAGATTCTGTCCTAAACCTGCCTCATCCAGCAAAGGCCCCTTTCCCTCTAATCTGGTGGCGGTTTCCTCTGGTTCCATCCAAATCTGCCCATGCCCACTGTTTCCAGGGCCTGCAGTGTAAAACAACTGCCAAACCCTCCTTAGTCCCTTACAGACTAGGTGTCACAGTGCCAGGGTCTCTACCCTATCCAGGGGCCTCTCTGGCTCTTTTAACACCAATTTTTTCCTGCAGGACCAACACACATTTTTGTCCCCTTCCACCTAGTCTTCTGCTCCCCCAGATGCTCTCCAGCTCCACACACCATCTTCCACGAAGGCTTCAAAGCCCAGTGTAATCCTTTTAGTTGTTGTGGACTCCTGATAAATGTACAAATGTATGGTTGGCGGCAGAATGTTTCCATACATGTATACTGTGGACAGGCTCAGCTGAGTCCCTCAAGAACCCATTCTTTCAATTACCGCTCCTTTAATGCACGCCCACACAGATGAGAATGTTTAGAATCTTCTAGACTAGATACTTTGAAATACCCAATTAAACCACGTCGATTGTCATCAGCCTACCGAGCCACAGAATGTGTAAAGGCACCCCTCCTAGTCAACTGTGTCCTTTACCCATCCACTAACCATCTTCTCTTAAATGTCAGGCACATGATGCCCAGGGCCCTGCAACCTTCCCAGGCACAGGTGAGGGCACCACAATTTTTGCTATCCTTGACATCTTTCTATCACAGAGCCCCCTAGCACTTAAAAGTTCCCGGAAACATGGGAACATTAAAAAAAAAAGTTGGAAGCCTTCGAATGCATTTAACCACAAAGAGAATGCCCTCAAGGTCACTGTAAAACAGTGAGTAGGTCCTCCTGCACCCTGCTGAAACAAAAGTTCCTTTGGCCCTGTGTCCCTTGGAAATCCTCCACTCAGAAGGGAGGCACTGTCTGAAGTCCTGCTGGTTAGGCTGTGTCTTGCAAGGTCTTCACTTGTCATCAGCATTTAAGCAACAGAAAGGAGAGAGAGGGAGAGGGAGAGAGAGAGAGAGAGAGAGAGAGAGAGAGAGAGAGAGAGAGAGAGAGAGAGAGAGAGAGAGAGAGAGTCTGTCTGCACTGTCTGGCAGGTTTCCTTCCTTGGGATTCAGTCTGCTTTTCCATTCCACTCTTCGATGCTCATTACACAACAAAACACCCAAGACAGAGAAACAGGAAAAATCCACCCCAAGGTAAAACTCCACACTGACTTCAAAAGGAAACCCCCAAGATAAAATTGTAAAAACTTTTGAAGCCTTTTTGCTGGGTTGTAAGACACATGCTATACCAAAATACCACCATTTTGGGTCTAGAATCTTTTTTTTCTGGGTACAAAGGAAGTTAAACGAAGGCCTTTGTATAGCAAAGGCACCTGGGGTGGTGCCCCGGGACCGGGCCCTAACCCCACAGCTTACTGGCAGCTGCAGGCACACTGCCAAGCCTTGCCCAAGACACTTCCACCCAGCATAGCCCTGCAGCTCCTCCTTCAATGTGTGAGAGCAAAAAGAATTAGAATATAAATCTCAGAAATGTCAGAGAACATAACACATTAGAAACACATTAGAAAATGGAGTGGGGGGGGGAGAGAAGGAGAGAGAGAGAGAATCTTAGAATGGGTTCCTTGGCATTTTGAGAGTTTAGGAAGTCAGTGGTAGGTTGGGTAGTAGGCAGAGAGGGCATGGGGGACGAGTGAGGAGGCACGGGCTGAATCCCCACAGAAAAGGGCCAGTGTTTGATCAGCCAGTCAAGCCTGGAGAACGATCTCTTCTCTCCTCACAACACAGATTGGGAATCTCCTGGTTATAATAAACATGTCCTCTATTGGTTAAAGGAACTAAAACATATAGGATATTTTCTGGGAGAGGGTTAACATAAATAGTGTTGGAAAAGGCCAGGCTGTGGCTCAGTATCAAAATGTTTGCTTAGCCTGAGCAAAGCCCAGGTTCTAACCTCAGCACCAGGAAATGAATGAATGAATGAATGAATGAACGAATGAACAAACACGCTGTTAGGTAAACTGAATCTTCAGTAACATCTACTTCACAATCAAGTCTTTAAAGTTAGGGGTGTGTGTGTGTAAGCAATGCGTGTGCAGGTGCCCATTGAGGCCAAAAGTGGGTATCAGACATCTTGGAGCTAGAAGTTACAGGTAATTTGGAGCCCCCCCAAGGTGGGTGCTGGCATACCAACTCTGGTCCTCTGACAGATCAGCAGATGAATGCTTTGAACTGCTGAGCCATCTCTCCAGCCCCATACACATCAATGGCATATGGCATAGAAACCTTCTACTCCATCGGGGGAAAAAATCTCAATCGGATTAATATGTTCAGGAAAAATACTTTAAATTCCCAAAGGTAGGCCTCTCTTTCGAGTGGCGGCCCTGGAGCCAGCCGCTTCCTCAGCAATCTGTCACAGTCATAACCTCAGTGACTGACAACAAACCCCAAACACTTCTCTATTTTTACAGTGAAACATCAGAAGCAATTTAGAAACAGCTTTAGCCCACAAGTTACAATAATCCAGATTTCGGAGAAGTTAGGAAACGATCCGTAGAAGACTGTTTTGAAATGCGTCTGGTGATGTGCCGTGGTGTGATGACACTTTCTTGAACAGAATGGGAAACAAGGCGTGAGGAAGAGCCCCTGGACTCTGGGAAAGCCATCCACGGCCAAATCTAAATACGAGGCAGACCCCTCTAGCTGCTCACTGTACAGAAACCCAAATGATGCATGAGCCACGCTCCACAAAGCTTCCCAGGCCAAGCCAGACACTGTTCCCACTGTGGGGTGGGTGGCTTAGGTTGACAGCATAGCTCTGAGTCCAGTGAGAAGATAATTCAGCCTTTTCCAAACATGGTCTCCTTCAGCCCGAACTCACAGCTTTTTCCCTTCTCCTCAGCTCCCAAGGCCTACTTTCCTCCACAACCCTATAACCTCTACCAGATGCTGGTCCCCAGGTCCCTAAGGACACAGCAGTCAGCAAACAAGATGGTGTGCCGGCTACCAGCCATGGCTTCTGTGGACAGAAGTGCCTACCTCAAAGGTGATGTGTGCACTCCCGAGTGGTGGTCGTGCGGCCTTCTAGAAAACAGGAGAAGAAGGCGCCTCATTCTCCCCTCTGAGCCTCTTGCCAAGGCCCACGCTGCTTCTGCAAAGTCCACTTTCCCACCACCTACAGACTGTCAGTTTCCACACAAGAAAATGAGACTGAGGACCCCAGTGTGGCAACTGCTGTCATGGGATTTACAAAGGACAGGAGGGGGACAATCGTGATGACTTGCACTTTCGTGAGGGTCTTGCTCAGCACTGCTATGGCCCATGATCTTGCACCACCACAGGGGGGCTGGCTGTACACGCTCTGTTAGAGTCTGCAGAGGTTACACCCTTCTCTGTAGGTAAAATGTGGGAAACTTCCAGGGAGAGGCTCCAGGGGAGAGAAATTTCAAAGCCAGGGCAGATGCTGGGAAATCCTCCGGAGTAAGACAGAGTGAGCCTCGCCTCACACTCTAGGATCCTGTGACCGTGTGTGCTAAAAAATTTTTTAACATGGCATTTGATTTCCCAGAGGAACCGGCATTAGCACCCTAAGCCAGCAACTTCTTCCACATGACACACTGTCACTGTCCCCGATGGCGAGCCAGTATACCGTAAACAAAATAGAGCCAGTCACAAGTTCTACTCTCACCTCTCACAGGAGAAAATGTACTGGAAGGCAGCAAAGCGCTGGGACCAGCCTTTGCTCAAGCTGCTCCCTCGGTGTGTGACGTTGGGCACCTCACTTAAGGCCTCTCTGGGCCTTGCTCACTCTCCTCTTCTGAAATCAGACTAAGAAGATCTGAGCCATCGACTCCAACCCTGGAGCCCTGACATCCCAGGACCGTACATGATTTAAAAGCATCCGTTGAATTGTGGGGTTGGAAGAGGGAAGAAGCGCCCCGCAGATGTCAGCCTTCTTCCTATGAGCCTTATTCATACCCATACCGGGAGAAGTTAAGACATTTCCGCCAATCAAGGTTCCAAATGTGGCTTTACAGAAATAAATTATGTTCTGATGCACACACATACAACTGAGGCCTGGCTCACTAAATAATATATAGTCAATTACTCCAAGCTACCAAATCAGGAGGCAGCCAGAAATTTGACAAAATGCATCTTAAGATTTCCTACTTTAAATTATTTTGCAATTTTTTGAGAGTCTAAGTAATGGAGAGGCCAAACATACTAATGGGTAACATTTTGTGATAACGTAAATAAAAAATGTATGAATTATCTCCTGCTTTGCATAATTCTACCTGTCATGAATTCATTATAAAAATATGTCTTTCATTAATTATTTCAAAAGTCTGAAGTCCAGCTCATGATATAAATATATAGAAGGAAATAGATATTCTAATAAGGCTGAGCTACCTTCTCAGGAGGCTAATTTATAAACTTCCAGAGCCTACAAGATGCCAGGAAAGCACATTAAAAATATATGTTGACACGCACTTGATGCTGTAGTCTCTCAGTAAAAACAAATGTTTTCTGTGTGCAGCCCACAGGCTTTCGAAGCTGTGGGTACGTGGATTAAGTTTAATTTGGACCTTTCTAAATTTATTTCTACTCTAGCTTTCCAGTCAGCCAGCTCTGATCAAGTTTGTCAATCCTCATGAAAACATTGCTTTCTAATGCATATCAAGGTAAACAGGGCGGATGGAAAATTCCAGACCAAGAACTCCCTTTTTTCCTCATCCTTGCCTCTGCCTTACTTCCCCTAAAATGCATTTTTCCCCTAAACAACTGCTTCAGTACCATCTCCAGTTTCCCCCTAAAACCAGGAAGGATGCATTCTATTAACGGACGCCCACAAGTCTAGCTTCTAACCCAGAACAGAGGATAGTGGGGGAAGGAGGACTCAGGAAGTTTCCTCATGACAATCACTGTGGTACAATCGCGGAGTGGAGGAGAAGGAACAGCTTCTCAGAAAGACCATGTCCAGAGCTAGCCTCCAGAAAAACATTTTTAAAAGAACAGACAAATATGGGTTTTTATCATCAAAAGATTCTTTACCCACAACAAAGGGGCGACTGCCATTGAGAGGTTACTTACGACGATGTGTGCTGGCGATGGCGAACGGGCATCCTTGAGGGCTTGTCTGCTCTGGAGGCTTCCTGCTTGGACATCGAGCAGTGGCCATTTCATCTGAAGATACTGGAAGAAAAGAAACAATTCAGGGAAGGAGGGCCTGCAAACTAACCCACCTAAGGAATAAGCATTACGCATTATTTACATCAGAAAGTAAAAATACAAAAAAGAAAAACAAAAACAAAATCTGAACATATGCAACAAAGGAAGAGGTATGGGTACATTTTCCTTAGAGCCAAAAGGCCAAATGCGGAAAATTAACATTACAAGCACAGTGCTGTCTTTGCAGGTTCAGTTGCCAGGTGGCTCAAGGAGAAGGGGGCTCAGTAACACCACCTTGTTCAGAGGGGAGTCACAGAAGGCATGAGAGGAGTGAGAGGGGATGAGCAGGCAATGGAGGAGACTAGGGGGGAAGTGGAGGGAAGTGGGGTACAGGGAAGAAAAGAGGGGGGTAGAGGCAGAAAGCAAACACAGAACCTCAGGCTGAAAGGGTCTAGAAGAGCAAATGTGCTCTTGCTGGGGCCTTCATCTTTAAAACCCCATCATCCTTCACTTCCTTCACACAGCAAGAGTGCTCAGTCAGGACCAAGCACAGCATTCCTCAACCAGTCCAGAGCTTGGAAAACTACAACCCTTCCTCGGCAGCAGAGGCACAGCCAGAGCACCCAGGTGCGATGCATGCGGTCATTTCAAAAGAGCGATGCATTAGCAGCAGAGAGAAATAAGAGAGAAATAAAAGAACAAGCCGGCGCGTCCCCCTGGCCTTTCCCTGGAGCAGGAAATGGCGCAAAGCTAGCCACATCTGCTGCAACGGACAGAGCAGCAGTCAGTGGTGCTGAGGGACCAACTGGCCTAATTCCTTCTTTAGTTTGACAGACAGGGAAACTGAGCTGAAGTAGCGTGCTCAGTCCAGAGATGCTTTGAATGCTCTAAGGGCATGAGACGTCCCCGGATAACCACAGTTTCACCAAAGAAACGCGATGGGATGCTTGTAGGGACATGCGTTCAAGGCTTTCAGATCCCAAATGTCATGTGACTAGGTATCTGTAACGCTCAGAGGGCCTATAAAGAACAAACCTCTAGTTGCTGTATTAGTTAACGGGGGCGCCAAAAGGGGTACCACCTTCAAGGTGGTAGTCTGCCCAGATATTGAAGGACATCAGGATTCTAGGCACCGAGTCCTAGCAAGACCCTCCCATTCATCCCTTACAGCTAAACCTCTTCCAAACCGGAGCCAGGATAACCCCAAGTTTAAAGCCATTGACAACAGTTTCCAGGGTGCCCCCAGCTGCGTCTCCAGCCAGAAGGCTCTGGGAATCTGCTTTGCCCGGCCTCTCCCTGGCTTTTCGCACTCGCCACATAACTACAGGGGCCGCATTGGTCAAAACCACTCAATAGAGTCATTTCCTTGAGGCCAACCAGAAGATGAACACTGGCCAACACTACCTCGCCACCTCACAGGAACCCACACACAACTCTGCAGAGCCGGACGGCTATGCCCATGCCTAGCTCCAGTGGGAGGGTCTAACGAATGGGTAACTTTTCATCTCTGACCATCTGTAAAGGAGGTCCGATTGCATCCTGATGCCAGCCCTATCGAATTAAAACATTCAGGCTTGGTCTAAAGCGGCAGACTTGCCCTGAGGAACCCACGCAAGAGCTGTCAAACTCGGAACGCGGTATCAGAGCGGACACTCCTAATTCCTAGGGTACATAAAAGCTTCATTGTGTTCCGTGTCTGATCTCCATAGGCTACCTGCGCCACATATTTTTATGAGCCTACATTTCAGCGCCCTGGGCCTACAATACCCATAATTTTCAATTATGTCAGGGCAGCCCAGGACCACTGCCTATATAACATTACTGGCTGGAGGAAATGGGAGTCAGCCCTGCTGCCCAGAGAGAGCTAACCAATTCCAGATGGAGGAGGACAGCCCCTGGCCCTACCAACTGGCAGGGACTCCTCAATGACAGCCTCAATGCTCCTTCTAGGTGCAACCTGATACCACTGAACACCCAGGCATCCACCAGTCCATGCTGGACAGCCAGCGTGTGGGGTGACTGGGTTCCTTTTGGGAAAGCAAGTACCAGGTTGGGATTTTTATTTTAAAAGACGTTATCAGCTTCTTCTAAAAATGACTGCTCCTCAGTTCCTTCATCTTCCCCCATTGGTCCTGGTTAACAAGAAAGATAAACAAATGAAGGGAGATGAAGGAAATTAGGTACAATTAGAGCCTAAAGGGAAACCTCTCCCTCCCGGAGACATCAAGCCATGAGAAATTCTATTCTGCTGAATCCTAAAGGAAGATGTTCAGTGGCATCTCCGACTCCCAGAACGGTTGAACACAGTCTCATCTGCCCAACAGCTCCACTGCAATTTTATATCCTTTGAGGAAACAAAATAGCTCCACCATGCTAAAAGAAAAACAAAACCAGGCTCCTGCTCGCTTCCTCTCAGGACTCTCCACATGGAAATTATGAATTGCCTACAAAAACATTACACTTTTCAACAAACGGCAATCAAATGGGGCTGAGGGAGTTCCTGCCTTGAGAACTGTTGAAATGGGGTCTGCTCAGCTTTCATTTAGTCAGAAAAATAATTCTACTAATAAGTCCATCCTGACTTAAGCGGTTTTCATCTTTTGTTTAATAATAATGTCCTCATCTTGGCTCCTTGGGCCTCCTCCAAATCATATTTTATGTCTCTAGGATCTCCGGTTAAGCTTGGACCGGTGGACAAAGATTTGGGGTACACATACAGCACCAAAGGCCTGAGTGGAACTGGAGCAGCTCAAAAGTCTGCTGAATTGTTAAAGAAAAGGAAGAGTCGGGAGATGGCTCCATTGGTAGTGTGCGTGCGTGCGTGCGTGCGTGCAAGCATAAAGACCTAAGTTCAGTCCCACAAAACTTAAAAGGCAGGCACACCTGTAAGTGAGTGCTGGTGGGGACACAAGGGTCCCCTAGACATCATTGGCCAGAGGGTCTAACAAATCCCGGAACTCAATGCTGTTGTTATTAACAGCATGGTGGAGAGTGTGATAGATACCCAAAGTCAGCCTCTAATTTCAACATCTATACACATGCTCATGAACACACACCCCATACAGAGGGAAGTGTGCACACACATGTATACACATGCCCATGCATACATACCCTTCGGAGGGAAGCGTGCACACACATGTATACACATGCCCATCCATACATACCCCACACAGAGGGAAGTGTGCCCACACATGTATACACACACCCATCCATACATACTGCACACAGAGGGAAGCGTGCACACACATGTATACACACGCCCATGAATACATACCCCATACAAATACACATACATGTGCACATACATGCCCATGAACACATGCAAATACACAGGGAAATGTGCCCACACATGTATATACACATACCTCAAACAAATACACACAAAAATGGGCACCCACACGTATACACATGCCCAAACACCTCACACAAATTCGCAAGGAAATGAGCACATACATGTATACACACACACTGCACACGTGAGAAAAGAAGTGTGAGCATCTCTAATTTCCTTCCTTCTTCCATTTCCCTCAATAAATGGGAGAAGGTAAAACATGGGGACGGGCTTCCAAGAGAAGGTTTCGGGGCTATTCTCACAAATCATCTGCATCCTCCAGGACCCCACCATTGGAACTTGCCACCTTACAGCTGATACTGGGGTCTAGCGCCCATTCCTAAACAAACAGAAGGACCTAAAACACAATGCTGATGACAACGATGTTAGGAAAATTTCCATCTGTAATCAAACACCAGTCGCTTCCCGGCTCTTCCATTCATTCTCCACAGACGGACAGACAAGTGGAGACTGCCCCCCCCCACACCCTTATTTATCCAGAACAGGGCTTGAAAACCTCTTCTATAGAGTAGCAAATGGTAGACATCTTAGGCTCTGTGGTCCATGACCATGCCCGCCATTGTGAGCTGAAAGCACCAGCCGCCAGCAGCGCGTGGACATGTTATGTTACATTATGGTGGCAAGCACTCAATAAATTACAGTAAATGGACAGTGGTATCAGAACTTTCTGTATTGGGGGCTGGGTACTATTCTTCTACTGATCTTCCAATATATGCACATGAATACAGGCATGAAGGTCAGAGAACACCTCAGAATCTCCTGGTATCTGAGCCACCTGACATAGATGCCAGTTCTCTAAAAGATATCTCTTGACTTCTTGAGCCATTAAAAAGTAACAAAACTCAAAAAAAAAAAAAAAATTAAAAGTGCTGCCTTCACTTCCAAGGCATCTGAACACAGGTGCAAGCCAATTCAGCGCTCCAGCCTGTCTGTCAGTCTTTCTGGCTTAGACAGTTGGGTATAGGAAGACAATGGAAGTTATCCCCAAATGGATGCCATCCCTGTATAAGTCTTTGGTCTAGACATTCAAATACAGTCACGGGAGAAAGTGCGTTCAGTGGCTCAGAGGTAACAGGTTAGGTTCGAATGTCAATGCCAGACTCAAGTTCTGAGGATTACAAAAGAATCTGAGCTAGACATGCTGCCTTGCACCTTTAATCCTAGGTGGGACTCTGAAGTGTAAAGCCAGCCTGGGCTACAGTGAGGCCAGCCTGGCCTACATAGTGAGCTGCAGGACAGCCAGAACTACATATTGAGATCCTGAGCCCTCTGTCCAAGTCACTCAGCTACACGCTAGACGGCCACTCCAAAGTGACTGCCTCTCCCATCTAAGGTGGAGTTCTAGAAAACTCTGAACATTTCTGACTGGAAAAGGCTCATTGCTTCCCAGAGGCCCTGTGTCATGTGACTTCAGATCATCCCCACCTCCAAGAGATCAACAGGTGGACTGTCTTCAGGGCAGAGAAATTACCTCAGAGCTTTGAAATCAACTTAATAGAAGCTCCTTTCTGCAGCTGTTTCCCATATGACAAGACTGGAATGAAGCCCACTTGGTGGCCACTCTGCCTGCCACCAACAGATCGGCAGATGGCATTAGTCACGAGCTTACACAAAACAATGCAGAGGGACAGTGCAGAAACACTCTGCTCAAGGAAGGTGAAGCTGGAGGTTAGGGAGGTGACTCGGTTTGGCAAAGACAAGAACCTGAGAGCTTGACTCTTGCCTCCTCGAGCTCTGTGTGTACAAACACAGATGCGTGCACACAGAGACAATGAAGAAGACATGGCCTCCTCCAGAAAATTAAGTTCCACGGTCAGCCCTCAGTAAAAGGCAGGTGGGAACAATCTCCTCAACCTGGACTGATTCTGACTAGGAAAACCATTTCTCATGAAACCAAATTAGCTGGACCGATCTTCACAATGGATCCCTGATGGGTTTCCACTGACAAGCTCTCCTAAGGCACTGATGCTAGGAAGTTGTAGATGTCTGATTCTGATAGAATGGAAAGTCAGACACACCCTAAAGGGAAGGGTCACCCCTTCCTGTGGCCCATGGTAGCCAAAATCATGCAGTCTTCCCTTCAAAGTAGCACAGTCAGAAGCCGACTCCCCTGCCAACAGGCAACACAAGACAAAGCCGTGACTACGTACCTAATCTTACTCAAGCAAAGGCCACCAGAAGCCACTTACCACAAGAAAGTACAAGAAATAAGAAAATGGGCAGTTGCAGTGTCCTCTTCCACAGAGATCATCACTGGGCCTCTTGAAGAGTTAAACTTATAAGGAACAATGTGAGCACATGCCACACACACACACATGTGCAGGCATGCACATACACATGTACACACATGCACACACACATATGCGCACGCACATGTACACACGCATATGCTTGCACACACGAGCATGTATACACATGCACATACACATATGCACATATACACACACACATGCATGCACTATGAACGAGTAGTGTTTTTTTGGTAGTCAAGGACTCTCGGATTTATCCACAATGGCAAATAAAGCCTTAAAAAAATAGAGCCACCACGGGTTATTTTCAGTTGAATTAGCTTTGGAGTTTTTAATTGCCTGCACCAGGGGTCCTCAACCTGTGGGTTGTGATCCCTTTGGGAGTTGCGATCAGATATTTGCATTACAATTTGTGACAGAAGCAAAACTACAGTTATGAAGTAGTCATGAAGATAACTTCATGTTTGGGAGTCACCGCACCATGAGCAACGGGGTTAAAGGGTTGCACGCGGCATTAGGAAGGTTGAGAACCACCATCCTATCTATACCTTCTGTGTCTGCAGAAGCAGTGGCCACATGGGCTTCATAGTGACATCCTGCAAGGTTCTGATGGGACCTCTGGAATGTTCCACTTTGAGTGTGACACTTTGAGTGTCAGTGTAGCTGGTGGAAAACATATATTTTTTTAAGGCTTTATTTGCCGATAAAATATGACAGGATGCAGACATCAGTGATTTCTGGTTTGTGATTCTACGTAATGAACGCACTACAGAAGCGCCAAGGAAAAGGAAACCGCGGTCCGCAGGCTGAGTGCTCTCTAAAGCTAACCAAGGAACGGAACCATACATTGGTGAGATGCTCTTATTTCTCAAAGAAAACAGCCAAAAGCAAAGGGTACATGCAGACACCAGTGTCCAAAAACTTATTAACAGCCTTAGCCTTGGTTTTCCGTGTCACTCACTTAAAAGATGTGAAATGAAACCCTGTGGTTGGCCTCACTCACAGCTGCACAGTCCCTGCTAGCGTCACTCATTGGAGCGTACCTGAGCGGTGACCACTGCTTCAAAACTAACCCTGGGACATCATATAGACCTAACATTTGTACAAGACAGAAGCTCACCCAATCGGGTGGGATCTAGACTGCCACAAGTCGCAGGTCAGACGTTACACAGGGCCACCAACTTCCTCCACTCTGTCCAGGCTCATCTCCTAACTCCCCTCTGCCCTCCCTGGTGGATCCATGTCCATCAAGCCCTAACGAGAGAAGAGAGCCCTGGATGTCAGCCCTGTTTTAAGTACCCAATTCCTGACCCAGGTTAGAGGACATGTAGACCCAGGTCACTGGTCTACAGCCTCCAGCCTGTGCCACACAGCCTGAGCCCACCCCCCAGCTGGCGATTAACTGATGTCCCGCCTGCAAGCCCCTGCAGGAACCTCCCATGAAGAGCCAGACCAGACTCGGTCTCCTCTAGGCAGAAAACATTTACAGTCTCTCCTTTAAAATCAACCAGTTGTAGCCACCACAATTTTTATTACTTATAAAAAAAAAAGGCCAACAGTCAAGTTAATTGGAATGTCTGAGTTACCACCTGTGTCTCCACAACATGCCAAGGGAGATGCAGGCCATCTGCAGACCAGAAAACAAACCGGAAGACACGGAGACGCCTATGGAGCAAGCGTGGGTGCTGCTGGGAGCTAAGCAGAATGTTGGATGCCCTGTAACTAAAAGGCACCAAACTTTCCAGCTCTTAAATACTCAAGCTGGTTGTGCGGTACAACCACAGAACGGAGTATTACGCAGTGATAAAAACGCACAGCATACCGATGCATACTAAGCCCTGGCTGGTCCCCGGCACGTAATATGCTATTCTAAAGAAGGCAGACAAAAAGGAAGGAGACATGCGTATTGTTCCATTTATATAGAACACCCAGGAACTAAGGAAAAAGGAGTGGAGAGCACCAACTAGGGGAAATGGGTGTCTTTATAAATACCGATGAATCCTAGAGACACAGTGCTGCTGTATGAACAACCCTGTGAATAGTCTAAAAACCACTGAATTGTACATTTTCAGTTTTAAGTTTTATTTCTATGTGTGTATCTGTGTGAATGCGTGTGCGTGTGCGTGTGCGTGTGCGTGTGCGTGTGTGTGTGTGTGTGTGTGAAGGTACCCACAGTGGCCAGAAGGCACCTGATTCCCTGGAGCTGGAGTTATGGGCGGTTGTGAGGGACGTGTCACGGGTGGTAGAAGCCAAACCCCAGTCTTCTCCCAGAGCAACGATGGCTCTTGTCGCTGTGTGACCTTGCCAGCCATGAACTGCGTGCTTTAAATAAATACGTGTTACGACATCTCAATTTAATAGCAAAGTAATATCTCAACTTAAAATGACCGTAAGAGAAGGCACCGAGTCATTTGATGGTTATCTCCTTGTCCGTCAAGAGACAAATGGGGAGGGGGCACGCCCTCCCACTTTCCACACCATGTCAGATCAAGGAGGGGACAGGAGGGGAATCAGTCAAGGTCCTTGAGAACTAAGCCGCTTCCAAATGGGACGGTGATGGGCTGGGTCTCTGGGAGGAGAACACAGTCTACACTGGATGAGAGGTGCTGTTGAAGAGAAAGGGAAATTAATGGCTACAGGGCTGCAGGGCTCATAGCTAACATCCAGGAGGAATAGTCAAGTCAGCAGAACCAGGGGTCATTCACCGTGTGCACCCCACAGGCCAGGCTGGCCATCTGCACCTCAGCTCCTCCATCTGGAAATGGGTGTGAGCCCGCTCACCAGCTTCCTCCCCATAAAGGAGGAGTCAGCAGGATGGCTCAATGGACCAAAGGCCTGGGACCATGCCTGACCCTGGGGTTGAACCCCAGAACCCCAGAGGAAGAACTGAGTCCACAGCTTGCCCTCTGACCTACACCCACAGGTGAGCACACAATCAATCAATCCACGTTAAAAAAAAAAAAAAACCTAAGCAAACAAACCACAGAAATGAAATAAAGGGGGATTTTCACATAGTGCAGACAATTAAGATTTAGAGGGTTTTTTTTTTTTCCATCTGACTATTCAGAGGATTTAAAAACTACAGGTCTCTTGAGGTGAAGGGTGACCTGGGAGTCAAAGACACTGAGTGATGGGATCTCCTCAGCCTGAGATTTTTAATTTCAATTTTGAAGCTGTTCAGTTGCTGCCAATTTTTTTTTAATCAAAACTTTTCTTAATTCCTTCCTTTCTCTGTGGCTTGGGGCACAGAGCTTGAGGCGGAGCTTTTCCAAGTAGAGGCTCCTCCCTTACTCTAGTTCCCAGTTCCCCATGACAAAAGACAGCCTGAACCCAGTAGTGGGAGACGGAATTAAGTCACTCCAGCTTCCTGCTCCAGCTGACTTCCCAACCTTAGAGGCCTTCTCTTCTGCAAGTTTCCCCCCTGTCACATCTGAAAGGGGTCAGTGGCTCCGAGGAGGTCTCCCCTTCCAAACTTTTACTGTGAGTTTCTAGCTGTGACAGGCCTGTAGCAATGATGTTTCCTAACCCTGCACCCGGGAGCCTGAGGTCAGCAGCGCCTCTGGTTAATTTTGCACCGGGAGGAAGAAGCCCTGGGTGGGGGTGGACGGGTCTGACCTTCTGCAGGCCCCTCGACCCCCCTGCCTGCTCATCTCCACTGCCTCGGCCAGAGCTGCCTGCCACTCAAGTATCATCTTGCTGTAACAAATTACTCCTAACCCAGGATTACTGCTCTTTCCAAATCCCTCCTAGAGAGCAAGGAAATAAACACTCTCTCCCAGGACTCGGCCCCAGTTGTCCCCCTGGTTGGTAATCCCCAGCTCGATTTGCTTCTCCTGTGAGCTTCATCTGGGAGGTCAGCTAGGCCATCCTGGCCCACTCCGCTCTCGGGCGTAAACTGAATGTCTCAATTGTCCACCAGGCACCGTTAAAGATGAAGGCGGGCTTTTTGTCCCACCTCACGATGGCTCCCTGTGCCACAGGCTTCTATCTGCCTACAGATCAGACTGCCCTGATTGCAGCCACTGAGGAAGTCCACACTCCAGATTCCTTCCTACCAGTCCACAAGAATGAGCCCCAAGCCAACTGCTCTGCGGAGGCTGGTGCTGACCTGACGGATGGACGCAGGGCTATGCCCTAGGTGTGGACAGAGCATCTGGGGGCAGACTTAATGGGGCAAAGGGGCGGAGGCGGGAACTGAGTTACAGGCTGCAGCCAGAAGTGCCCTTAGCCCCCCCCCCCCCCGCCCTGGCCTGTGGCTTCCCTTCATAAACTAGCAGGAGATATTTGGAGCACAATAAGCTCATTGGGAAGAGGAAATACAGTCCTGCTCATTTTCAAGTCGCTCTGAACCGCTGGGAGATTCCGGGCACTTGAGACGAGCAGGGCTGTTGAGGATTGTTTAATTGTATACACAGCCCAGCTAGTATGTGACCAGGAGCAGAGGGCAGAACAATGGATCTTATAATCAAAGGGGTAACAAGCAGATAAGGATCGCCCCAGCTGTTGTTAAGTGTGACTTTCAAAGAGGGGGCAGCACATGGCTGACACATGATCAACCAGGACAGAAACTTCCAGGAATAACCAAGACATGGGAGGAGCACGCAGCACATGCCCGCTTCCCCGGAAAACAGGCCCCAGCTGATGAAGAGCGGAGAAGAGCCGGCACTGGGCTCATGTGTGGGTAGGGGTCGACTCTCTCCACTCCTGAGGACCGCTGGGCCTCTCTAGGTCAATGTTTCCTCTTTATGGCTTGAGTCTTTAGAAGACCTTGGCTGGGAAAGGGGCAGTGGCCATCTTAACTACTTAGCTCATCAGTCTGTCCACTGGGCAGGCAGAATCAAGCCCAACAGCATCCAGAGCAGTTTGTCCTCCCTGCTGGGGTCTGCACTATTGACAGCAAGAGAAGTTCCCAGGTGTTGGTTTATCTGTAACGCCAACTAGTCGTGACCATAGAACCTGGACTCGGGTATGTCCAGAACTCCCGGGGGATCCCAAAGACAAAGACAGAGAGGGACTCAGGCCAAAGATGGCTTGGCCTAAGACCTGTCTTTTTAACTATACATCCTGGCTCCTAAGCTCTCTCCTTCATTCCAAACTACTACTACTATTGCTGCTGCTGCTGCTGCTACTACTACTACTACACACACACACACAGAGACATATACACAGAGACATGCACAGACACATATTCATATACACGCAGATACACATAGACACACAGAGAGAGAGAGAGAGAGAGACATACACACACACACACAGACACACACACATACATACACAGAGAGAAAGAGACACACACAGAGACATACACATACATACATTCATATACACACACATACACATATTCATATACACACTGAGACACACCCATACACACAGTGAAAGAGACATACACACACAGAGAGAGACATGCACATACACACATTCATATACACAGAGACACACACATAGAGAAAAAGACATACACACATTCAGAGAAATACACACACATACACACACAGAGACATACACATATACACATTCATATACACAAAGACACACACACACACAAATTCCTTCTCTCTCCATCATGGAGTTAACTGACATAAAATTGTAGAAGGAACATTCTGATTAAAAAATGTAAGTTAAAACTGCCCTAGATTGGGGCTCTACACAGGCTCTGGTTCTACCTCCAGCACTGAAGAATTGGGGTGGGGGCTCCCTAATTCTGTCTCAGGTGACACAGCAGAATGGTGGCCCACTCAAGCTCAGGGGTCTGAGGGCCTCGGTGGGAATCTGGGGTGTATGGTTGGCACTTTGAGTGCCCTGGACACATGGCTTCACTTTGGCTGGCTTCTGGGCCTGCACTGTGACGGGAGTGTGGGTGAGAACAGCGCTCACTCGGGGGTTAGGAAGGAGCAGTCCACCCGCCCCTGCATGAGGCATGAGCCAGGCTCATGAGCACACTCCTACATCTGGGAGAAATATTCATTTGGTATGCACATAACGAAAGTGGTCAGGCTGCCCAGGTTGTGCGCCTGAGTAGCAGACTGGCTATCGGCCCAACACTCTGGCCCACATGCAGATGGGCAGGTCAGAAGTGATTCCTTCAGTTACTTCTAAGAGGTCTCACCTCCCCTCTCTCTTTCTGCCTCAGAAATGGGCTTTGCCTGGAGAATTCAGCACAGTCTATGGTCCCCTCGTCACCGGAGTCAAGACGCCCCACTCAGATCGTGAGGTTTAATGAGGTCCCAGCTGTCAAAATGGCAAGCAAAGCCCAGGGTCTTAGCTACTGGGATACACGTGAGTTCCCATCATCCCAACCTACAGGTCCTCCAGAGTCCAATCTGACTCACTGCAAACACAGGGCCACAGAGTGTCACACATGGCCTCTAATGGAGAGGAGAAATGATGCTTCAGCAAATTCTCCTGAATGACAATTTATGTGATGCCTTAACACCCGTGAGTCCAGATCTCACCACCATCGCCACCACCACCACCACCACCACCACCACCACCACCACGCTGTCTTCTCGCTCCTGGACCTGAGCCCTGCCCCCTACCCCTCACCCCCATCCCCCCCTCCTACACTGACTGGATATCTAATCTAACTCATGCCAAAGGTGGCTATTCGAGAAACCTGGATTCTTTAAGAGAGGACACTGAAGGTGACTGTCTCACGGCAAGGAAGCAGAGGTTTCCTTGTCCGTAAAATGAGAATACAAGCGAGTAGCCATCTCTTGGGGCTCCTGTAGAAATCAAAGGCTTGGCAAGGGGTCTGGTGTTTGCAGAGTGTTCCATAAATGCTAGCTATTATATTATTAGCTAGCTATTATATTTCAATTAATGTAATCAGCACCATCAGAAAATCCCTTGAGTTACTGCAAGATGCTAAATCATCTAAATAGTAAGTACCAGATAGAGACACTGCACAGTGCCCCAAGGGGACAGAACACTTTGCCTAGGTAAAAAAAAAAAAAAAAAAAAAAAAAAAAGCACCAAACACATTCTAGTTAACCAGCCTCCAACTCTTCAGCTCCATGGCCTTACTGGCTCCACCGCCCAGCTGTCTGATTAAGTGGGGTGTTCCTCTTTGCCTGTTGGGCTCTTCCTGGGTGCCCTGAGCTCAGCTGCAGGCCCAGAACTCTCCTTTTCTCGCTGTCTCTTTCTGAGATCGATCAGCTCCCACACTTAGAGACATGGTACGAGTGCTTGAGAAACCGTCAGCATTCCTGCTCCCGTCCACACACTCTGCACACAGCAGGCGCCCAGGGTGCAAGCTGGCTCACAGACTGGTCATTGCAAAGCACTGGGTTAAACTCAGCGGCAGCTGCTCGAGGCCATGCGGAAACCACACCAGCTCACCGTCCAGGAGAGGTTTGGCAATGTGCGAAGGGGGCTGGGGGGAAGAAAGTAAAACCCACTGAGGGAATCTGCTGCTCTTCTCCTAGGCCACAGGTCAATTCTAGGTTCTCTCTCCTTTGTCTTTCCTCACAGATGTCAATAAAACCAAGCTAAGAGAATGTTTAAAAAAAAAAAAATCCCAGTGTATCTTGGTTTGACACCATAAGGCATTAAAAACAAGGATCAACCGTTTAGTACCCAGTGTATAAAAGACTGTCAGCCCCTTCCAATCCTAAGCCTGGAATGGGCCATGGTCTCCAAACATGGGGAAAGCAAAATCCAGGCAAGGGAGAAGGGGAAATGCCTGGAATCAACGCACGTGGGGATTGAGCTGGAAGTGTGAGAGGGGAGATTAGGTAAACTCTGGTGTGACTCTCAGCCACCAACTTCCTAAAAGGACACTTAACCTCCCTGCACCTTGGTTTCCTCCTCTATCACACGAGAAATACAAACTCCGTCAATCAGAGTCACCGGCAAACCGTGGTCTTCTTAGCACAGGGTCAGCGCTCAGGAAACATCGGCTCTTGGGACACAGCTGTCATTACCAGGTTGGCATTTGCTACATTTGACGGGTTGGGTAATAATGCCAGTTAAGATCTTTTAGTTCCTCTTGGTGTCCAACAGGGCAGCATGCCATCCCAAGCTTCTTCTCTAGCGGCTGTGTGTGTGTGTGTGCGTGTGCGTGTGCGCGTGCGTGTGTGTGTGTGTATGTGTGTGTGTGTGTGTGTCCACCCAGCACTCGGGTGGCTAAGGCAGAAAGCCCTGGAGTCCAATCAGCCTGGGCTCTCATGAAGATTTTGCCTGAAGAAAGGAGGGGTGGAGGGTGAAGAATGGATTACAGAAGGGGAGGGAAGAGAAAGAATGGGAGGGGAGGAAGGCAGGGGCATGGAGTAAAGAGGGGAAAGAGGAGAGAGGATGGGAGAGCTGGGGCTATTTTCTAAGAGACAGAATCAAGGAGGGAAACTGAGCAGTGGACAATGGTAATCAGTGAGGTGGCAGGATTGGGCTATCTGCTGACTCACTGTAGGAGCAGGATTGGGCTATCTGCTGACTCACTGCAGGAGCAGGATTGGGCTATCTGCAGTCTCAGTGCAGGAGCAGGATTGGGCTATCTGCTGACTCACTGCAGGAGCAGGATTGGCTATCTGCTGACTCACTGCAGGAGCAGGATTGGGCTATCTGCTGACTCACTGCAGGAGCAGGATTGGGCTATCTGCTGACTCACTGCAGGAGCAGGATTGGGCTATCTGCTGACTCACTGCAGGAGCAGGATTGGGCTATCTGCTGACTCACTGCAGGAGCACCCTCTGATAGTCTACACATTTTTGCAGTGAACATTCCAGAAATGGTTAGACGAACACTAGAAGGCAAAATCAACCAGCCCAGTGTCCTGGGCTGGGACATGCAGGCCCGAGGGCAGACGCATGCTCCTCGTGCTGGGACCCTCTGGAGGCGGACCATCTCCTTAAGCCTCACTTAGTACTGAGCAAATATTCATTCCAGAGCCTGCGAGCCAGGTGATCTGGACCACCAACCTCAGCTCTCACCCACCTATGGCGAGCAGAGTCCACCTCCTTGACCCTCCGTGATTACAAAGTGATTTTCCCCCTCACTAAGTGGTAGAGCCTTGGGGTTCCTGCGGCCTGGGCTCCCTTCTCTACGCCACCTGAGAGAAATGTCTTAGCCATTACATCTATAAAACAGACATCATGATAATACGCCTCCCCCACCCAGGGCTGTGGGAAAGGCAAAGGAGCTGAGAACTGAAACCACGCAGACCACAGAGCGCCCTAAGAGCTCGAGCGGTCAGCAGCACACTGCGCCCACTGGTAACATCTCCTCACTATGGATGGGTTACATCACCTTGTCAGCAAAGTATGCGCCCTCGGGCAAAGCCAGCCTGGCTCTCCAGCCTGAGGTGGGGACAGAGGCCCTGGAAGTGGACTATAAAAGGGAGCTGAACTGCAGGCAGACTTCCAGGCAGGAACGGAACCACACACACACAAACACACACACGCACACGCACACTCATATGCACACACACACACAGGGATGGATGAGGAGGCTTTCTGCGGGCCCCAAAATAGCGCCTATGGCCTTCTGAATGGCCACCTGTCCCTTAGCACAAAGGCCACTGCTTCAGCCTCCATCCTACCCCGCCGTCAATCAGAGGTGTTCTTACATCTTGATAGCAGGTGACTCCGATGCTGAAGTGAAGGACAAGGTGACACATTTGCCCTGGATGATCTCATTATTTTCGGGCTCCAACGATTCATTAATGAGAACAATGCAGTGTACATACCAACTTCTAACACCACCTCGGCCACAGCTTGCTCAGTATTTTAGGGGTCAATCATGCACTCTTGACCTATCACTCCTGTTTTTAAAGAAGGGCAAGGGTGACATTTCTGCACACCACCAGCTCACTCAAAGTTTATAACAAAGAAACTTACAAGGGGTTCTGGTCTGTCAAGTTTGCAACAAAATGGAAACAGTGTTGCCCAGAGGTATCCACACTTGAATCAATCTAGTGAACGAAGCTATGGTTTAGTTTTTGTTAAGGAGCAGGTGTCAGACCTGGCTGAAATCCACAGGAAAAATTGTTGGGCTGCCCATGTGACAGCATCCACACCATACCTGAAAATCAATATATACAAAAATTCATTGGTTTGCCACTTTAAAAGCAAAGTGGTCGGGTGATGACAAAACAAACAAACCAACAATGCCACCACTGGACTCTGTTCTTCAGATATATGATAGCAAAGAGTCTAGCTTCTTTGTTCCTTCTAAAACGTTATTTTAATACACAACTGTCACCTGCACAGTGGCATGCCTGCAACCCTGCACTTAGGAAGCAAGAAAGAATCAGTTCAAGGCTAGCTTTGTCTGCTTGAGAGCGGGGAGAGGGTAATATTTTATTTTCAGAAAAGTGTAACTTGTTGAGAACATAAGAAGGGGACAACCAAGAACAGTGTGAAGTTTAACAGTGGCCAAAGAAACCAGGTGGGTCAATTATTTCACATCTGGTCAGTTATGCCACATCAGGGAAGTCCTGGGTTTAGAGACGAGAGGCTCAGTGCCCACTCACGGCTGCACCTACTTTCCCAAATGCCTTGCAAGCAAAGACCCACTCCTACACAGAACCATCTCCTTTATCACCACATCACCAAGGGGCAAGCAGGACTGACTGTATCAAGGTCTGTCTCACCCCAGGCCCCATCAGAACCACAGTCCCAAACATGTTGAAATGGCCCCTGTAATGTCAATACAAAATGTGTTTATTTCACTTGCCTGTCCACAGTCTGAGGTACATGATGCTCTTGTTCCCTGTGGAGACTTCAATAAGGATGACTTGGTAGAGGAGCTGAAGACAAGAATGTTTCACAGGGCTGCTCTACCCAAGATGGCTCCGATATCACAAGTCATGTCCCACCAGCCCTAGAAACTCACCGAGTGGTGCAGGACACTTGTACCCATTGTGCACCCCTGTTCCTACTTGTGCTACTGTGTACAGTGACAGCACTCGTTTCCTAGTCATCGTGGTTGCCTCCCCGAGCCACACCCTGCTCAAGCACCTCTCTCCAACAACCAACACCATATCAGCAAGCACTTAGTATGTAAGAGTTGTACAAAGGACAGTCTGCCCCAGAGGGGCTCCCTCAAACAGAAAGGGTCAGGAGGAAAGGTTGCAGGGGCTTCTCAGAGGTCCTCTGGCTGGCCTACAGCTCACCACCCTGCAAAAGACCTTCACTGTTCAATCTAAAACATTTGAAGTATAGCAGTCAAAAAGAAACAACAGAAGGCAGGGCACTGCACCTGTGAGAAGCAGCTTGGAATTTAATCCCCTCCCCATCCTAAGAGAAGGAAATCTGAGCACCTCCTATGTGGCAGACATTGGTCAAACACAGTACAGAGCTCATGTCATGCTCATAGCCACAATGACATAAATGTGCCTGAAACTGTCACAGGAAGTTGGGGTGGGACTCCATGTAGCTGGCCTTTGCTACTTTGTGTCTTTGCTATTTTGTGGGTTCTTCTTTTTCCCACCCTGTATACCCTTTATCTCCCCTGGTTTCACCCCTAATACTAGATAAGAAACAAGGATGGAGAGAGAGAGAGAGAGAGAGAGTGAGAGAGAGAGAGAGAGAGAGAGAGAGAGAGAGAGAGAGAACCCCTAAATCTAATTTCTTTCCTTTTATTTCTTCTTTGACCAAGGCTACAAACAAACCGCAAACAACCTCCCTAAACAACCACCAACCATCCACCCTGCTTCTCAGAGCCTTAGGATTTATGTCCCTCTGAGAAGCTCCCAGAATTCCAAACATCACACAATCACAGAAACTATCTGCAGCTGGCAAAACCACACTTCTGCTAGAGCAGGAGGCAGATCACAGTCAGCCGAGGCTGTAGGACGATCCGAAGCAGCTCCACATCCCCACAGCTGGGATTAAAATGAAAGTACATTTTTAGCATATTTCTGTTTTTTAAAGGAAACCAAAATACCAGAATTCTCGAAAATGTCACTACAACTCTGGATCTCAGTGAGCCAACACTGGACCTGCTCTGTGGCGGGCACCTCAGAACTGTGTGGCATCACCCTGTTATCTCCCTCCAGCCCTCCTAAATACACTGGCCTCTGTTTGCAAAGAAACACATTCTGAAGACCACACTGAAGCTCTCTGCTGCGACATTTTAATCATCTCTAAAACAAATATAAAGAAAACTCCTTTTACCATGTCTCTTAGAAGAAGCTAAGAGCAAATCAAAAGGTGCAGCCATGAGACTCACTGCTACGTAGTGTGTTTGCCACTTTATTGAGAAATCTGACCAGGGTAAGAATGCTCAGACATCCCAATAAATACTTATCTTCTTAGGAGATTCTACCTATGAAGGAAGCACCTGCCCATCGAGGAGGAGAAAGTCTGCAGTGACCAGAAGGGTGTCGGGGAGACCAACCATCCCCTCGGCTCGACTGCAATGGCTCAAATGGAAGAGAACCCCTGGACTCTGGCTGCTGCTTAGCCAGGCTCAGCTAAGGGAAGCGGAGTCCTCAAGAGAACTCACCTTAATCTGTCTTAGTCACTGCAGAAGTCTCGAAAATAAGACGTCACAGGACACACCAGGTACAAGGGTGTCCAGTGTCTACTCCACCTCGGGGGCATTCGGGTTTTGTCCAGTGTGGTGTGGGATGATGTCTGTTTGTACCAGTCTCAGAGAGCACTCTCACTGAGATAGACACTGCCTCTCACTGAGGTAGCCATATGCCAGTCATGGACATTACAGTCATCCCAGGTTCTGTGTGGATATCATGCCCCACCAGTGGGGTATAAATCCCTCCCTGTTTGGGGGGGGGGGGGGGTCTTAGGAACAAAAAACTCTCGGGGCAGTCATGGGAGTCATTAGGGATGCTAAGTTGGCTTCAGAGCAGTTCAGGATTTCAATGTTACTGGCTACTTCACACATAGAAGGGACAAAGAATAGTTGGTTGTGTGTTTGGGTGTGGTGAGAACATTCTGCTTCAGAAAACCCTTACCATGGACTCTACAAACAAAGTAAGACTGAGAGACAGAAGTGTTCGGTCCTCTGGGCTTCTGAGCTAGTGGGCAGTAAAGCTTCGGGGGGTTCAAGAGGCAGCGGCATTAAGGGTACAACCATCCGATGAGCTTGGTGATCTTGGTGTCATTGAGGGGAGAAGTGCAGGTGCAGAGCACATGCCAAAAAGCAGAAGGGAAATCCTTCCTTTCAAACAAAGACACAGTGCCAGTGACTTCCTGTCCTCCAGCAAATGATGGATTTAAATCACAGAGGAAGCCACCTGTATTCTAAAGGAAAGGACCACACAGACTCCTCACTGTGCCTCCTGACTCTGACTGAGATTCAGAGTCTGGGCTCGAGCATGCCACAATCTCACAGAGAATTGGACTCTAGACCCACTCTTGAGCCCTACATGAATGGAGCAGGAGCACTCCACCCTACCAGAGGGGAACAAGCCAGCCCTGCCCTTGGGACCCAGGCACACTTAATTCCCCTGGAAACGGATTCCTCAGGCATCATTAAGTTTACTACCAAGTAAACTAAAACCATGACGTAGCTTGGTACCGATGTTCACGAGTGTGTTCCCATCAGACGATAGTGCCAACAGCAAAGCCCTGCCCGAACCCAGCCCGGCACCACCCTGTGACGCCATGCTCAGTCATGGGCCTGTGGTACCCCACTGGCTCCCAATCTCTCTCACTTTCTTCACTTTGGACTTCTAATAAAAGAAAGCTCATCGCGCAGAAAAGACCAGCAGAGCCCGGAAATCGTGCCAGGCCTGGTGCTCTCCCCATTCTGGTTCAGGCTAATAATAAATAATAATACTTTGCGCTTCTCTGATGCCTTTCATCTGAGGATTTCAAAGTGCTCTGCAAACATTAGCTAATTATTGCTCGCGGAATCCTGCGAGACAGCAGAGGGGAAGGAGCCGCACAGTGAAGATTGGGGGGGGAAAGCAAAAGAAAATAACCCTCAAGATTGCTACTGTCCAGGGATTCCAAACGCTCCCAAGGACAAGCTCCTGAGGACTGAGGGGACAGCAACAATGCTCACTCCAGAGCTGGTGCCTAGCACTGGCCTGTCTAGTCTCTGATACGGACACCATCGACATTTAAAAGAAGCTAATACCAAATCTAGACTTCCATTCTAGAAGCACCTTTGGCTTTGAAATGAAACCTTGTAAAAATTACCTCCAGACAGCCTAAATCTGGTCCCAGTCAAAGAAACATTCATAATGTAATTATCAGTGAAGGACCCTCTGAGGGCGGCACCCTGGACCTGAGCCCCATGATATACCCACGGCTGGGGGTTTACTGCTAGGGGGCCATAGAGCATTGGGAGGGGAATAAGCAGTAAGGACAGTTTCACACTTGAGGATTTGGCCACCAGCATTTCAGCTGAAGGCCGGTCGGGAAAGCAGCCATGCCTTGTTTACCAAGCTGCTACTGACAGGGCAGTCTCCTCTAAGTCCATCCTCTGGTACCCACACCCGTTCTCGCATGCAGAGAGAACTGGTTTTTGGCTCCAAGTTTCAGCAAAGCATGGGAAGCAGAGAGAGACACCCGGACACACACGGGGCTTCCACATGTGCTCCTTGCCACAGATTAGTCAAAAGTTATCAATAAGGTAAGCTGAAATCAGTGTTATATGGAAGGAAAATGTTTTGATTTCCCCCGTCCCGCACTTAAGCTAACCCCAAAATTCACAAGGCAAATATTCCCTAGATAAATTCTTAACGAAGTGCAGAAATGAACAGCTGAGCTAGGCGGGTGCCTGTATGTAAATGACAGGGCTTCTCAAAGGCCTGGCTACAAGTTAATGGACCCTCTGCCAGCCTGACACCCGGCAAGCCCTTTCATCATAGAGAAGAGAAATTTCAGTTTGGGTCCTGACCAAATTACCTGTAATTCCGAGGTCCTCATATCTCCTTCCGACAGCGCTTCTACAATCAGCTCCTGCCTTTCTTCCTTTCCCATGCCCTTACCTGCCAGTTCAGGCCATCATCCTAGCAGCATCTACTGGGTCCCTAGACACCACTCTCCCAGACCAGTCCCTGCCCGTCGAAGGCAGTCCACCGATACCGCTCAGCAAATGAAGAAGGCAGGCAATGCTCTTGGAGCCCAGCGACAGTCTGGCTCCCATGTTCATGATGGAGCAGGCAGCTGTGGTGAAAATTCAAACAGCCAGGCCTACCCCGCTCTCTAAAAGCAGCGATGGGAGAACTGGGGAACCCCTTGAGTGCTGCTGATGCCGGGAGGCCCTTCTCCGAACAGTCTGACTTAATGGGACAAGGGTCAGCCTAGACAGTAGGCCATACTGATGGGTAGCAAAGTATGGGGGAGGGGGGACACTAGCTAAAGTCTCACAAGCAAGGTGCAATAGCAGCAACGGCAGAGTGTAGGAGAAATGCAGGCTTCTCTCAGGCCTAGGCCCCGGCCCCGGACTTGGGGTAGGAGGGGGTTAGGCAGTGCACAGACATAAAGACATGCTTCAGGTTGACTGGCATCTCCTTGCTTGGGATGCCAAGCCCTTGCCAGTGCCTTCCTTCTGCTCAATAGAAAGTTACTACTTATCTGCCAAATTCAGGTACCACAGGAACAACAATTCCTCTCAGGAACAACAATTCCCACTCTACCCCTCCAGGTCCTTAGCCATCAAGTATTAAGCCGACTCCAGGTTTCTTCAAGATGGGTAGTGTGAGGGCCTATAGGCTGGAACATCAGAGCCAAAGCCACTTTCCACTGATGACTAACTTGATAGCCTTGGTCAAAGTCTTAAACTTCTCTTAGTCTCAGCTGTGTCACTTATAAAATGAGTCTGTCCTTTCCAGCTCCCGAGTGAGGACTAAGACAATTATGGAAAGCACTAGGAGGAGTCTCTTAGCTTAAACCACTTGGAGTGCTAATGACTCAGCTCTTAGCTATCCTGGTGAGTGCTTTGCAAAGTTCAGGTTTACCCCGAGAACATGCCTGATTTCTCCATCAGGAACCAGAGCATTAAACTGCTATAAAAAGCTCTCCAGGGGCTTCAGAGATGGCTCAGTAGTTAAGATGGATAGCTACTCTTGCAGAGGACCTGAGTTCAGTTCCCAGCACCCAAGTCAGATAGTTCACACAACTGCTCTGAAGGATCTGATGCCCTATTCTGGTCTCCATGGGCGCGCACACACACACACACACACACACAAGGAAAAACTCCAGGTGATTCTGAAGTTCTGAAAGTTGAGGGAACCCTGATTCTAACTTATGGAAGGCCAGAGACGTCCATGAGTTACAGCGACTGCCACAAAGAACTATAGAGACATTGAGCTTCTCACCCGTCCGGTAATGAACCTTGCCTGGCTGCCCTAGCCCAGCACAATGGCATCAAACAGCAATCACAGAGCAAGCTCCTATAGGACCTGATAGGGAAGTCCCCAAACTCAATTCTCCAAACTCCTGTGGTAGGTACCAGCCAACTAGAAAGGAAAACCATGAAAATGGAGTCACTATAGCCTGTGGATATTGTCAGAGTCCAGGGGTCAAAGGACCAGCACCCCACGTGAGAGGTAAATGCACTCACGCCTCCTCTTTAACAGTCTCCTTAATTACCTAAAAGAAGAATAGGCCACACTCCAGAGCAGGCTGGGAAGTCCTTTCATCTCTCCCTCAAGGCTCCTCAGGGAGCTGCAACAGGTTTTCTTAAATGTATGAAAGGTTCTGTCCAGGAATGCTATCTTTAGTTCACCATCCTCTAAGGAGCATGAGCCAAGAAGCAAAGCAAACTTGACAATGGCCCTTTACAGCTTTAAGCACAGAAAAAGCTGAAGACCCTGCCAGCAAAGTCACGTGGGCACCTGGCTGGACTGGGAAGACAGCAATACCTCTCCCAGGGGAGCCACTTTTAGGGAGCATTTCCTCCTCCGTGCCCAGGGTATGTCCCCAGGGCTTAAGAGAATTCCTCCCTAGAGACTGGCATCTTGTATTTCCTAATGAGTTTCTACAAGTCCTGGTCTGCTGGTGGCAGGAGACACCTTTCCTACAATGGATATATGTACTGAATGCAGTTGGGTCTTCGGGGCCAAAACCATGGCTAACTTGTGCCAACCAAAGAGGAGGTAAGGATTTGCAGGAACCTTAACAGAGAGCAAATCGACTCAGAGATAGTGTAGGCTTCCCCGGGCTGGTTACAACATCTGGAAAAAGGGGTGACAGTTTGAAAAAGAGAAGACTCTGTAAGCACCCGTGCAGATTCAGGGGGAGAAGCAACCAAAGAGAAGCCAGTGTCCAGAGTCAGTTCTCATAGCTGTGTGCTCAGATGTCTACACTCCTTGGGCAGGATTCTGCAATTCACCAGGCCTAGCGGTCAGCCAGCATCAGCAACATAAGAATAAATACTATGATACTAGGCACCCCAAATTATGAGTCCTCAAAGGAGGAGGGACAGGAAGGCAGTCACCCATCCCCAGGGCCACCAAGTGTGCTTTTAGGTTGAATGGGTTAGACAACACAAGAACAGCACATGCAATCTGTAGTTTCTCAGAAGGCGAGAATTACAAACAGACTGAGTTAAATGAATCAAGCATCTGAAAACATCAAATGATAGCAGTTCAGGTAGCATAGACTTACACCAAAGATCATAAAGAGGTGTTCCCGGAAGGAGAAATACTAAGGAAATCAAGTGGGAATTCCAGCCCACGGTGATGACATCATATCTAAGACCCTGCAGGAGGAGGAGGCTACAGGATGTCACAGACAGACAGACAGACAGACAGGAATGAGTGCAGGAGGGAGAGAGCAAAGGGTAGGGATAGGATAGTTATCTAAAAGCACTCGGGTACATCCTGAAAGGTACCCACGGTGGATGTAATGACCATCCCCAGGTATGAATCACTCATACACCAAACACTGTTGGAGACAAAGGTGTTTGAAAACCACTCAAAAGGAAAATCTAAGGCAAAGCCTTAAAGAAAACAAAAACCAAACAAAGCCCAGGCAAGCGCTGTGGAGACACCACTGGCTGTGGCAACCACCAGGCTCACTTTCACTTTTGCTTTAGTTGGAACTCACTTTCTGGTTTTTAGGTCCAAGTCAGGAGCCAAGCTGGTTGGATCTCACCAGAATTTACAAGCATTCAGTTAAATGGGGACAGTGGATGAGATGCAGGTATCAGGGG